>NC_050513.1:9773493-9805088 GCF_002922805.2 Oryzias melastigma | reverse complement strand
ACCATGTCCAAAACTAATTATTTTCCATACAATGTGTTTTTGTCGGGGGTCAAATTATCATTCAAAGATAAAGAAAGAAAGAAGAATTGTGACTAGAAATAAAGAAAATAGGCTCCACAATGATGATTCAAATTCAATGCAGGGAAGACTTTTAGACAAATCAGTGCCAATAATCCCTGAGGTTGTGCCAAACAAAGGTCACGAATTGTTGATTTAAGCTAAAACTCCATCTTTTCTACTATGTTTTGACATTTTGAATGAAATCTCTTGCTATTCTCCCCACAGTGCAGCGGCAGCAATGCTATTTTAAGTCAAGTTTGCAACAGTGTAGCTACAATAAGCATAATAGAGCTCAGACTGTAAGAGAAAGTATCTGCTACCAAAAAAATGGTATAACTTTGATTGAAAAATCCAGCTTCAGAGATAAAATTACAGTTTTTGTGCTCGTATCAGTCAAAAGTGAGAATAAATACCCCCCGAATGGGTTGGCAGAGATGAATTCTCCACCAGAGAGGTATTGCATCTTTCTGAAGGCTTGAATACGAGGAAAAGTCAACTGTAAGATTGCAGACTCAGTCACTTTGACATTCTACTTTTCTTTCTGCCTCGTCTTGACAGTGGGATGTATAATTTGGAGGATAATTCTTTTAGCTGTCCATGTAACCTCAAAGCTTCAAAGATTTCAAGCATAAAGGCTGAGATTTTATAATTTTTTTATAGAAGTTGTTGTCCTATTTGTCCTTTGATATAAAGTTCCTTGAGTTTAGAATTTTAGCTTATTAATCCTGATTTTTTTGAGTCAAATAGTGAATCTGGTTTTAACTAGTTCTGACCTAAATATTACGACAAAATATTAAAGATTAGGCAAATGACCAGCCAAAAACAACCTTAATAACATAAATGTCATGTCAACGCAAACCCTTTTTATCCAATGTCCTTTTATTTTGAAAGATTTAAGCAATAGCCACCAACAAACCCGTTTTAATTCCTTTTATTCAATGAAATAAAAGTTTTTGTAGACTAACATGCAACACTAGAGCAGTAAAAACAGCTTCTGCCCTGTAAAAATCTATAGTCTGTTGGTAAGCCTGCTCCCACTTCCCGACATCCATCTTTTCACTGTTTTGAGTCAGTCATTTCATTTTAATTTTCTTAATATGTGTCCTCTATTTTCAGAAAAATGCCACAAGAACGTGTTAAAACACAATTTTTATTGGAGTGTGTCTTAGAAAACTAGAGCACTTAAAACCATATAATGAGTGATTCATTAAAGGTTAGCCGTCAACGATTTGGATAAAACCTCCATTTTTTTTGTTGGTCACCATTTTTTTTTTAGTTATAATTCAAAAAATCATTTTTTTAATTGCTATTTAGAAAGTTACTAATAACAAACATTTGAGTTGGCTTATAGGCCTGGTGTAACGAAGTCAAACAAGGAAATCTTTCTTAAATTGTTTGACACTTTCAATGTAAATGTACTGGTATGCACTATAAGGATGAGAAGATTTACTTTCCCCACGATTAAGTTTACTGGTGTAGGATTAAGTTTGGTTTTCAATTAAGAATTGTAGCATCTCTAGTGCTAACCTGTAGTGTAACCAATAGGGGTGAGTCTGGCGATACGATACATATTGCGATACTTGGGTCATGATACAATATGTATCGCGATATATCCCACGACTGTACCAGAACAATTTTTCACTTTTTTCTTTTTTCTTTTTTATTTTTAAGAGTATGACTTGGAAAGCAAACTCCACCTGAATATGAAGTCATTGTAATAAAATGGTAACATTAAATTTATCTAAAAGTCACATTAAGCATCAAGAAATATTTATTTTTAAATCCATATTTTCTGATTTCCACAATAAAATATTTTATAGTATTAAAAAAATTGAATGAATGTGTTTTAACCAATAAGGTTCTACAAGTATGATTGAGGAAATAAATAATATAATAAATAAATAACTGATGAAATATCGCCATGTCAGCATTTTAAATCGATACAAGTATTGTCAAATAAAGTATTTATTTATATAGCCGAATAGATTTTTTTAACCCTAGTAACTGACGCTAAATATTGATTCTATAACCATGCATTTGTCAATTACACAGGACAGCCGCAGTTTATGAAAGAAAAGTATCTAAAAAGTCAAAAAGTGGTGCAAAAACTAAAACTAAAAAAAAATACACAAATATAGCTACATTTTTAGAAAACTCTATACAACAAATTCCTCTTTTAGCTCCAGAGTTGACGTTCTATTAACTTCTGTAACTCATCAACCATTTACGCTATTGATGTGTATCCGGCGGATTCTGGAGCGCGGAAATGTAACACTTTGCAGTAGTGAAGTACTAGCACAATCAATGTAAATAAGCTAATTTGGTTTCAAGAATAGTGGCTTGTATCGGTACTAAGGCTGCCACAAATGATTATTTTAATAGTCGACTAATCACTGATTAGTTTTTCCGATTAGTCGACTAATTGGGTCATGTGCAAACTGGATGTAAAGCACACATCTTAACCATCATTAGCTGTAAACTAACTAAAAACTAGATATATAGCATTACCTACGATAATGCTAGTGTGAATGCTGTAAGCTGATAGCTAAAAACACTGAAGCTGATAGCCAGCTAAAATATTAGTTAAATGCTAAATTAGCATAAAACCCTGAAAAAAGCCTAGATTAGCCAAAACAGCTAGCATGTAGATGAAATATTAGCTAAACTCCAAAATAGCGTTAAAAAACCTTAATAAATGCCAAAATAGTCCAAAAAGCTAGCATAATCCCATTATAACTTTCCACTTTACTACACTCTGACTCCAAATAATATAAAGTAATGACTAATTGACAATAAATTAGTATTTTAATAGTCGATTAGTCGTCGATTAAACGACAGCCCTAATTGGTATGCACCACTTTATGCTAGTTTACGTAGCAAAATGGTGAATATCGGTGCAAAGCTGAAAGACAGAGTCGCCTGATTCCCCCAAGTCGATATTTTGTGGCCCCCACCTTCATGTGAAAGGTCAATGTCTACTAATCAATAGCTTATGCATGTCCATGCATCGTTGATGATAGCTTTTTGCTTAAAACTTTGCCTTTTTGTTGGATCTGGTCGTCAGAAAAGTCCTTAGCAACAGTTGCTAGCGTCGTTAGCTGCTGTTGTATTTCAGGACACGCAGAAAATATTGATTAGTAGTGCATAGATATGAACAAATGTTCAATAAACTTGTTCAGTAGACATAGACAATGGACCAAAGATATAGACAGTGGACGTAAAAACATATTTTTGACACAAATGGGACTCCTTACAGCCCACCCGGACTCTGCCTTCAGTGACCCAAAGTAAATTGAGTTTGAGAACCCTGGAGTATAAACAGAGTGTACGATATATAAAAGATTATGTGTTATTTAGGCGTCATCGGTGACCTCTCTAGTGTTACAGGGTTAAAGCTAAACTGTTTATTTTCCAAAATGAATGATCCCATTTCTACTTAGACATTGAAAACAAAGGGGCCTTGATGAGTATCTTCAAATCAGTGTTTTTCTTTTACACTCTTAGATGCAGCTTTTGCTGCTCTTTATCAAACCTACGTGTTCCCCATGTGTGTAAATATGCCGGTGTCACCTCTGCTGCCGGCTCACCTTCCACAGGCCTCTGTTTATAATCTATGTTTACCTCATTCCCTCTGTCCTTTCTGTTTGCCTTTCCTTGGCGACCGCCTATGGCCAGCCCGCTGTCTGAATACAAACCGAGTCAACTTCGTTTTCAACCTCAGAGGCTTCCCGCCTGCTGCTGCTCGACCCTCTGAAGGGAAATAAATACCTCAGGGAGCGCCATGACAAAGTCATGCAGCTGTGCCTTCTTGGCGGCGAGGATGACCTCATCCATGCTGATGTCCCGCGAGTTGTCGCCGTACTTGATGTTCTCCGCAATGCTGCAGTCGAACAGAATGGGCTCCTGGGAGACGATGCCGATCTTGGAGCGGAGGTAGGGCACGTTGACGCGCTTGGAGTCGTGGCCATCAATCAGCTGCGGGGAGAAATTGATTTCAACCGTCAGGAGATAGCGATGTAATAATCAGCGATTGGAGACGCAACCAATCTAATGAGCAATTATAACACTATCGGTACTGTAATCTGTCTCCTACCCGTGTGGAGGTGACTCTGCTCTTTTAAATCTCACACTCTGTGAGGCGCTAAAGGCCACTCGATTTCTGGCAGGGATCCTTCTCTATACAGATCCACAAAAATGTCCCGAAGGTTGAGGAACCTTCTTCACCTTTTACAGTAAATGTCTAGTTTAAAACCCGACAAAAACACCAGAACCTTTCCAAAGATCAAAGCTGACTTCATCATTTGAAAACCAGATATCTGGTATAAAGGTCAGCCGTGTAACACTGTCCAGTTTACAGCGAGAACCTCTTTATTTCTTCATCAGAACTCAGCAGAATCATTTAGATCAGGGGTCGGCAACCTTTAACAGTAAAGGAGCCATTTGGGCTCGTTTTCTACTGATCAAAACCTAAAAGGAGCCACAAAGTCTTATTTAGCCTTTGAGAAATTTGGATTTGCATTTATGACCTTCTGTTTGTTGATAATAAATGTGGATTATGCCTCTTTTTTTGACACGAACAAAAGCAAAAATATGTTATTTTAGTTCGGGGTTGGACCTTGATAGTCTTGGTTTCCATTCTTTGTTTATTTGCTTTCTTTAGGCAGCAGTTAATGGAGCTGCTGACTCAGACTCAGACATGGCTGGGTCAGCAGTCTCCCTGACTTATTATGTGTGGCCAATGAGCCATCATGGAGAGATAAAAGAGCCACATGTGGATCTAAAGCCTTCTTTTAAAAAAAAAAATCCCTCTGTGTGGGCGTGGCTTAAGGTGCTGAGCAGTGTAACCCCGCCCCTTATCCCCCCCAGACATGCTAGCAAGACACACACTTTGATAAGGTGATGTTATCTAACAACCCATTTATAAACATGGACTGAGGAGTCTATTAGTTTGGATGTATTTTTATGATAATCACAGTTTTTCCTTTTAAAATCCGACCAATATGAAGCATTTTATACTCATTTTACAGTATCGACTAAGTCATGTCTCATTGCTAACAGATCTTTCCAATATGGCGTCACTCTTTACATATCGTGGACAATAGCAACAGGCTAGCATAGCATCTCTAAAAATATAACTCACTGGTTGTAACTGTCCGCTTGTGCTCCTTGTACGTCATTTTTAGCCTGCTAGCAACAAAAGCTAGCTAAAAAAAATTGTTTACAACTTTTTATAAACTATAAAATAAAGTTACAGAGAAAAAAATTGTGAAAAAGACATTTTTATAATGTAGTGCAAATTATTCCTTATTACATATTTGTAGCTAAGTAAAGCCAAGTAAGCTAGCTTGCTTAGCTAGCTTACTTGGCTATGCTAGGTATAAAAAAACGAACTTTTCACTATTTTAACATGCTAGCTGGACATTTTTAGTTTTATGTTCCTAGTTGTTATATTTAGTTGCATAGCAGTATCCCCACTCCACATTACCAATAAATAAAATAAAACTACTAGCAGTCTCTGGGGTTGTCATGACATGACAGTTCAAACCAAGCAGCAGATCCCTGCAGTCAGCTCTGAAAGCTTTTAAAACTCCATCCCTCACCCAGTGACAGCTCGGATTTACTCCGACTTCCCCCCAATGACCCTAAACAGATGTGCAGAAAATAAAGAATGGTTGAATATAATTAGAGAACAAGGTGAAAGTGACCTCTGCTTTGACTGTGAGGGGAGAGGAAGCGTTTAGTCTCGCCCTCCTTTGGTCAGATTGAAAATTACAATAAAGAGAAAATTAAAAACCAGAATTTGTGTTTAGTGAGTGTAAGCAAATAGGATTTTGTTGTTGAAAGGACCAAACATAAAGCTTTGTACGGGCCCCTCCGAACCGCTCCATGTGCAGCACATAAAACCATTTGCAGTTAATTGACAGCACTCTGCAGCTTCTCCTCACCACTTTGCCGTGGTCGGGATCATAAAACCTCTCCAGCAGCTGCACGCTGGTGCTCTTCCCGCAGCCGCTGCTGCCAACAAAAGCCAGCGTCTGGCCCGGTTTCACCGACACGGTCAGCCCGTTCAGGACCTGGATGTCTGGCCTGGTGGGGTAGGTGAACTTGCAGTCGATGAACTCGATGTTCCCTTGGAAGTTATTCTGACAAC
The DNA here is from genome assembly GCF_002922805.2 of Oryzias melastigma. Lineage (NCBI taxonomy): Eukaryota > Metazoa > Chordata > Actinopteri > Beloniformes > Adrianichthyidae > Oryzias > Oryzias melastigma. The sequence continues at coordinate 9,798,877 of NC_050513.1, read as the reverse complement.
AAGGGGGAAAGGATTGAGGACAAAGGTTAACCTGGTCCATCGTGTGCCCGAAACAGGCAGACGATGTGTCTGTTTTGCTGATAAGGAAGAAAACTAAACATTTAAATTATGAGATTCATTGATCTCACACACATTTAAGTGAGATTTATTAAAAGTGAAATACTCAATTCTTACCCATTTGTCTCCCTTGTCGCTGTAGACGCTGATGGTGGGCACACGGTCCAGCAGCTGGAAGAAGCGGGCTGCCGAAATCTTGGCCTTGGCATAGTCTGGAGTATAAGAGGAGGCACGGCCGAGAGCCGTGCCGCTGGTGACGATGGCTGAAATGACCCTGCCGGAAACAGTATGACATTGGTACTTGGCCTCCGTAAATAAACATTTGTTTACATTTTTAATATTCTGTGAGTTTGTTTCATTTAAGCGTCTTTTTTACACACATTTTCAGACGAATTCTTGTAGTTTTGGAAAATGTATTTTCTTGTGTCACCTTTAAAGCGATGAATAATAAACACAGAAAAGCCCCATATTTAAAGAGACGAACCACAACTAAGTAGATCCCCCTCTTCTTTATCTTTCAGTGGTTCAGCTTCTTTAACTATTTTCAGAGAACATTGGACACCTTGCTTGGATCACTTAGTTGGTGTAAAATCTTGGTATATTCTCGTTAAACACCTATTCCTAATAGTTTTTTACTTAACAAATCACAAATTTGTTGTAGTAGCAAACTGCTAGCAACAAAATCCTCATAATGTATACTAGTAAAATGGCTAAGTCATCTGAGTTCATTAATCTTTTGGTTTTTGTATAAAATATGTTGCTTTTAACAATAAAATGTGAATTATTACACATGTAAAACTTTCAAGAAGTCTTAAATTTTAGAATGGTTCACAGACACTACCTTCCTCCGCCCTTGCTGCCATCTTTTTACCCCTTCTTCCCCTACAATCCTAGCCAGAGCTGTATGTGGTAGTTTTATTAAGAAAAAAAAACTTTTTTTCAAAATGGCTGCTTTTCTGTTGATTTAACTCCATAGCAACCATTTATTGTTTTGGTCGTCTGGGGGTGACGGACAGATTGATGTAATTTTTAAAAGATTTGTTAAAACTAAATTTTTGGATTTCCTTAGCAACTGAGATTTTCCATTTACCACGCCCACATTTCTGACTATGTTCACGTTATATGTCGTTCAAACCTAAACCAACAACTTGTGTATTAAGTTTGCACAATATTCCAATAAAAAATATGCACCAAAAGGGGAAAAACAACTTTTCCAAGTTTTCCACGACAATGCTGTTTGAAATATAGATATTTTTAAGAGAATTGTCAAAAGTAAATTTTTGAATTTCCTTAGCAACTGAAATTTTTCATTAACCACGCCCACATTTCTATAAAATTTACATTGTATGTCATATCAAACTTGGTGGTTGCAGGTTTAACCTGGAGGTGTAAGTTTTCTTTTTCAATATTGTGCAAAAATCGTAAAATCGCTAAATTTCGTACTTTGCCACGAAATGGCCACCAAGCTGTAGGTCCAGTGGCCATCCCATAATAATTACAAAACTTCCTTTTGCTATCACAGAAATATAGATTTTTGTTTTCCTGGTGGATTTTTTTAAATTTTTTTGTTGTTGTTCTTTGACACCCCATAAGAGAATTTTGTCCCATTCATTTTTTTGGACGGCTTCTACCGCTATGATGTCATCATATTTTGGGAGGGGCTGTTCACTATATCAAAAAATTAATTTTCACAGGAAACTAGGTGCATACAAATTTAGCCAAATAAGTGGCAAAGATAAAAGTTTCCTCACCTGAACACCAGACTGAAATGAAGCCCCTCCTGCTTCACTAAGTAACCTCCAAACCGATAGGAGGCGGAGTTAGTCATGAAGACCACGCATTGAGCGAAACCATAACAAGCTCCATACACGTTGGCCTTCTTCAGGGCTGCTTGGTACGGAGCAACCAGCTGGGCCTCATACATTTCCACAAAGTTCTTCTCCTTCCCCAGACCAGCAATGGTTCGGATGTTGTTCAGAGCTTCGCCTGAAATCTGCAAAACGGGACAGTGGCTTTTTTTTCTTCTAAAACCAACTTCAAACTCCATTTGAAACACACATTTCTGAGACCCTATCTCATTAGCATGTTCAAAAATTTCCTTAGAAACACCATTATATACAACATTGTTCATATATTCTGGGCTGTAGTGCACCATTACTCCACTAGGGGGAGTAGAACAGTGTTTCCTGCTCAATTCAAAATGGCTGCCCCCGTGAAATCTCAAAAGCACTTTTGGCGGGAAAAAGTTTAGCTAATTTTCAAGACTTTACGGTGAAAATAACTCAACTATTGTTGTTCATTTTTACAAATGACTCCTTACTGAATTGAAAAAATAAAAAAAAATGTTGATAATTAATTATTTATAATACAGTGACATCATATTAAAAGTGTGTGGATCAAATTTGAGACGGTAGTGCTTTTTATGTCGATATCTTACACCAAAATTGGTACGAACAAAAAGCTTCTAACATGTCATAAATGATACTATGAAAAATATTGTTCCAATTTTTATTATGGATTTCATCAATGGTTTTAAAAAACATCTTAATAAAAAAAAATTAACTGTCTAATTCTAACCAACCAAGGGTTAAGCTTGGTTAGTTCAGAAGAAGATAAAATATGACTCTACTTAAGATGAACTTTCATAAGATTGTGGTGCCAAAAAAAAAAGGTGGGGTGAAAAATTCCAAACATACAGCTTAAAATAGACACTGCTGTCAAGTCGTCTCCTATCAGCTGTCAGTAGATAAGACAGCTGATGTCAACCGACAGTGTTAGGCCTTCCCGGGATACAATAATCCGCCTGAAAGCTGAAACAAGGATCCAAAGAAGTGTGAGGACGGTTTCTGCTGAATCTCACCCGCCCTGCCGTTTCCATAGCCTGCTTGTCCTGCTTGGCAAAGCCGGTGAGCATCTTGGCCTGGAAGCCACCCGACAGGGCGAGGAAGGGCAGGAAGCAGAGGATGAGCAGAGTCAGCTTCCAGCTGAAGTAGAAGGACATGAGGACGGCGACGCCGATGTTGGTCAGAGAGTTGACGATCATGCCAATCTGCGAACCTGTAGCCTTTGGAGGGGAAAAAAACAAATGTTCAAAGACAGAAATTAAAAATTGACTCAAATTTAATTGTTACTGGTAAAACTTCCAATTTACACCCTTCTGAGGAGCTAAACCAACCATCAACTACAATTAGTGCAATTTGACAAATGGGCCATTGCGAATTTTCCATGTGGATGAGGAGCGACAATGGTTTGAAAATGACTAATTATAAAGTTCAGTTTTTAAAAATTAAAAGCAAATGAATCTCCACTGGAAGAGGCTCTGTTTAGTCTATAAAACAATAAAACTATAAGATAACTACTTTGAGGAAAGAAAAAATGCATTAGAGAAACGAAGGACTGTACGCCTCGGAGATACTAAAACGAAAATATATGGCACTACCTGCAATAATGCTAATGCGAATGCTGTAAGCCGAATATAGCTGTTAAAGATGCCAGTTTACGCAACTAGAAATGCTAAAACTGATGGCTAGCTAAAAATGGTAAAGCTGACAGGTGAAAATCCTGAAGTCTAAAGGTTGCCTAAACACTAGCTACATGCCAAAATAGAAAATAATGGAAAAATGGAAAAATGTTTAATTTGGCATGAACAGCTAGCATTTTGTTAAAATATTACCTAAACTCTAAATTAGGCAAAAAAATGGACAAAGCCCAAATTAGTATCTGAACTCAAAATTAGCCCAAAAAACTGGAAAAATATCTTATTTTGGCAAAACACCTAGCATATTGTTAAAATTAGCTAACTCTACATTAGCCAAAAAACTGAAAAAATAGATATAATTTTGCCAAAACAGCTAGCATATTGTTAAAATATTAGCTAAACTCTAAATTAGCCAAAAAATCCTGAAAAGGTCTCATTTTGCTAAAACTGTAAGCATAATATTAAAATCTTAGCTAAACAGAATGATCCTAAAAAAGTAGAAAAATCTCTGATTTCGCAGAAATTTTAGTATATTGCTAAACTTTTTGCTAAACTCCAAATTAGCCTACAAAACTGGAAGAATCTCTAATTTTGCCAAAACAGCTAGCATATTGTTTAAATATTTGCTAAACTCTAAATTATCCTAAAAAAAAAAAAAAAAAAGTCTAATTTTGCTGAAACAGTTAGCATAATGCTAAAATTTTAGCTAATTTCAACCTTATCCCAAAAAAACTGGAAAAATCTCCAATTTTGCCAAAAATTTAGTTTCTTGCTAAAGTTTTAGCTAAGCTCAAAATTAGCCTAAAAAACTGGAAACGTCTGAATTAGTCAAAAACAGCTAGCTTTTTGCTAAATTAAAAGCTACACTCCAAATTACCCTAAAAAACCTAGTAATTACTGAATATTATAAAGTTTGTCTCTAGCTAGAAGTATTTACAGAACCTCACAAATTTAAAAATGTGTTTTTAGAGGGTTTGAACAATTTCTCTTTCATTTCTTATGGGGCACATTTTGCTCTATATTTAAAAACCTATAAAGTTTATGAATACTAAAAGTACAAGAGATAAGGTCCAGAATGAGCTGAACATTTTCATACCAAGATTGCGTAAATCGTTGAAAGCGTGATGGAGTTTTTACGTGTCAACAAACATACGGAAAGATGCAGGAGAATCACTATTGGGTGAAACTCAAGACTTTCAGAATAAAATGCTTCCCTATCATTTTCTTCTCGTCATAACTCACCCCTTGGACTTGGGAGGCATCCGTTGCCAGACGTGTGGTCAGAGCTCCGGGGCTGTTCCTGTGATCGTCAAACCAGCCGATCTCCTGTCCTAGCATGGCGTGAAAACCGACTCGCCGTAGCCTTCGGGTGAGCAGCTCTCCAGACTTGGAAAAGGCGTAACCCTGGAGACAGAGGCCAACCGAACACATGCATCTTAATCTGCCACACTTCCTTTGCTAATCGTCTGTGACTTCCTCCGACTTGGCCTTGATGCAGAGTGTGTAAATGCCGCAAAGACTCGCCGAGGGAATCAATCTTTTTTAGAGCAGACTCTACCTGCAGCATCTGTGTAAAGAAAGAGACCACGCCGACCATGGCAAAGAAAATGCAGATCCCGTTGATCTCCTTCCTTTGAGCCACCGGGTCCGGAACAGAAAACGTCTACAAGCACAAATGCAGTTTTATAAAAAATTAACACTTTTTCCAAGTTGAACTTGAAGTCACTGGAATAATTACAAAGTAGGGCCGGGAATCGATTCAAAGAAATTAACTAATTAATCGCATATCTGGAAAAAATTAACTGCGATTAATTGGCATTATTACTATTTTTTGTGACGGTTTTTGCCAGCAACTTATATGAAAATAATCATAATATGAAATCACACACATTTGTACATTAAGAAGATTTATTTTTATTCCTTTGGAGCCTAAGGTCTAAAACTCTACGTCTACTTTTGAATTTACTTCTGTATTTTTAATTTGAAATACTACCTCACTGCATATTTGGTATAATTTTAATCAACACAACCTCTCCTATGTAAAACTACCTTTATTTAGTCACTTTTCCATGTTGTATTCACACACTACACATAAAATTATGCAAAAACAGAAAATTCTCTGGAAAAATGTGATTTCTCTCCTAAGAGCACTGTTGTTAATTTTACATTTTTCTGGCATTCTGTTTTTCTGTTTTCCCAGCTTTTCCTTTTTTTAATCATACATTTTTTATTTATTATGCTTATTAAAAAAATAAAACAACTTGTTTAGGAGAAGTTTGATCCAGTTTGATTTCAGGTCTGCTGCTCACAGGTGGGGGTGTGTCTGTCTTCTTCTAACTGAGGCCTCATGCGGCGTTGGGGGGCGGGACTTTCACGGAAAATGCAGAGTTTCTTTAATTTTTAGAAAATTTTGTGGAAAATTCCTGTCGGTTCCCATCCAAAATTTGGGTTTCTCAAAGCATACGGCTCAGTTTAGTCATGGCCGGCCCTCCCCCGCCCCCAAAGCAGGTGCTCTGCTGCTCTCCGCTGCAGATTTAAGTGAGACATTTATTCTCCGCCTTATTTATTACAATAGAAGATCAGTTCTGTCAAAAACTACAAACAAATCCCATATTCTACCTTTATTTTAATGAAATCTCAATAAGAGAATGTAGAAAAAGTTTTAATTAGACAGAGTTTTATTACACTCACAGCTACACGGCAGGACGTCATAGCATGATTAACTAATATTAATCACGCAATTAAAAAAGATTAATTGCATGATTAAAACATATTAATCGCGTAGTTAAAAAATATGAATTTCATGATTAAAAAAAATATTAACCGCACGGTTAAAAAATATTAATCGCACAGTTAAAAATATTTATTTCATTACTAAAAAATATTAATCGCGCAATTAAAAAATAGGAATTGCATGATTAAAAATTATTAATCGTACGATTAAAAACTATGAATTACAAGATTAAAAAATATTAATCCCCCGGTAAAAATATTAATTTCATGACTAAAAGATATTAATAGCGCGATTAAAAAATATGAATTGCATGATTAAAAAATATATTTCGCGTAGTTAAAAAATATGAATTGCATGATTAAAAAAATATTAACTGCTCGATTAAAAAATATAAATTGCGCAATAAGTAAACATTAATTAATTATGTTTTAATAATCGCGCGAGTTAACGCGTCAACATTCATGGCCGTAATTGAAAACATAAAAGACTACAGTTATAAAATACATGAGTCAATTTTAGTTGGAGTGTAAAAAATAATCAATGAATCAATTTCTTAATTCTTAATTGAATTGAATCAATTCACAATTATATCAGTTAATTAAGTTAATACTGGAAAATGCCATTCTGAGGCATGGTAGGTTTATTTTACCATAGTCTAAAAAACGACCAAGTATTTTTAGCTAAGTATGTCCTGAATCGATTATTAAGTCAGTAAATCGGGTCGAATCGGATCGTTCTAAATGAACTAGTATCGACTATAAATCGCCATCCACCCATTATGATGGACTTGAATCATTTAAAACATAAATCAGTAAATAGTCTTGATGGGGAACCTTACCGCCACGATTTGAAAAATTGTCAAATTTGGAATGAATCCGATTGTTCAAAATGAACTCAACCACCAATTATGATCATTTAAAGCATAAATCATTATAAACCTCACCGCCAGGATTTGACTGAACAGTAATGAGTAAACGGGGTTGACCCCTCCATTAACCGCCGCCCCAAAGGACCCAAAAAGCATGTAGGGCCACTCGGGCGCGTTGTACTTCAGGATCCGGGCCACGGGAGCAGGTTCCACTTGTTCGTCGTCCTCCTCCACCGCCGTGGCTTTCTGAAGGAGGAAAGACGAATCTCACAACCATCATGAAGCAGCTTCTGATAGCTGAACCGCATTCACACACATACGTTGTGTCTCTCTGACTGCGACACAGAGTAGGTCCTGAGGCCGGGATCTCCGGCGACATTGATGGAGGATTCGGGGATCAGGTTGGACAGCTGCGATCGCGACCTCTGATGGAGTGAAGCCCTGAACAGAAAGAAGCGAGCATCTACATCCACATCCAGCACTGATGAATGTCGTGCGTCTGCCGCCGCCGCTGCTCTAAGTGGCTTTGGATGATACCGTCAGTTAAAATGCTCTAAATGCCAAAGTTAATATAGGAGGGTAATTAAGTAAATCATGATACCAGCGCCTGCATTAACACAAGCCAATTTCAGCCACAAAATGATTCCTGCAATTATCTTATTTGGGTGCAAAGTCAAGGCTGAGTAAATGAATATATACCCAAGTGAGCTAGTGATGAAGGGCAGGAGGTGATTGGGAATGTGTCTGTGTTAATACCTCAAACTGGCGCGATAGCTGCCTGCTCGTGACAGATTCAGTCTCTCTGGCTCCTGGTGTTCAGCAACAGCCACTGATGCAAGGAAACAAATGGAAATTAGAGGAACATTTACAAGATTTGTACTTTGATCTTTTAGAGACAAAAACTGTTGTTTGTCAAATTAGCTTCTAAAACAGTGACTGTTATTGGTGTAGTTTAGCCAAAAAAACCAACCAAAAATGTTTACAGTCTTAGTTTTGGACCATCAGAAATGAAGAAATGCTCTCTGCATTTCAGAAGTCTGCAACCCCAGCTCCTTGACTAAGCATAAAATAAGTCCATAAACCATAAGTATCAAAAACAAAACAAATAAACAAAGCCTGCAAACTAAGACTACCAAGGTCCAACCCCAAACTAAAATAACACAAGCCAGTAGTGTAAGACTGCTGAGGATAAAGAGGGGGAAAGAACCCAAAAATAAAATTTAAAAAAGCATTTTTTTTGAGTAAGGAGTACTTAATTAGCATTTATTTAATTTAGATTAGTTACAATTATAAATTGATGACTGAGGTTCACATAGATGATAAACTATGTAGGTTTTTACATCCCAGTTGCCCTAAAGACATCTATATGCAAAGCAAAATTTTGCTAAAAAAGTTTTATCTTTTATTAGTTAAAAGCAGATATTATCTTGTGTTGCACAACATTGGTTACTAGCTGCCCAGAGATGGCATCTTTTATTTTGAAAATAAGCTATTTGAGCTTCTCTCAAACATAAAAAAAATACATTTTGAGAGATGCTTTTTACATTTTTGCCTTTTTTTGTGCCAAAAAAATAGTAATAATTCATATTCATTATTAAAAAAAAGGTGGTCATGAATGAAAATTCTAATTTCTTGAAGGCTAAAGTAAGACTATGTGGCTCCTTCTAGGTTTTAATCAGTGAAAATCGCGCCCAAATGGCTCTTTTACTGATAAAGGTTGCCGACCCCTGCTCTAGGAAAGCTGTGAGCTACAGTCAACCGTTTGGTGGGGTCATGTTGTTGTTTCAGGCCAGGTCCTCTTGCTAAGATTTGGTGGGTTGAAACCATGAAAGACACACCCCAAACTCAACCCCATGAAGGACTTTCTCCACTAGTCAACTAATGGTTGTAGATTCATTGAGGTCTAGAAAAATAAAGTGACTGTGTAGATTAGGGGTCTAAGTCAATATTTTGCGGCTCCCGCCTTAATATAAAAGCTCAATGTCTACTAAGCAATATCTTCTGCATGTCTATGATTTTATGGTGATAGCTTTGTATTCGCTTAGTGATGCCTAAGTTTGCTTAATGCCTAAAACTTTGCATTTTCTATTGTCGTTGGATCTGGTCTTGTTAGCTCCTGTCATTTCACAGGACATGCAGAAGAGGACATAGTCATGAACAAATGTTCAATAAACTTGTTCAGTAGACATAGACAACGGACCAAAAATATAGACCGTTAACGCAATTGAGTTTGAGACCCCGAGTGTAGATAGAAAGGTAGAAGGACCTACTTTGTTGGGCCTTCTCATTGAGAGCCTTGTCTCCCTGACTCTGCAAGGTAACTAGGGTGAAATAGACGCCCTTCCTCTCCAGGAGTTCGTTGTGTTTGCCCCTCTCCACGGCTCGGCCGTGCTCAAAACCGACAATCACATCTGCGTTCTTGATGGTCGACAGGCGGTGAGCAATGGAGATGGTGGTGCGACCCATCCGTACCTTTGAAAGGAACCAAGTCATTGACGTTTGTATGAATTCTAATCGAAGACACTGGGATTTTATTTGTTTTTTGTCTTGTCACATACTTTATCTAAAGCTTCTTGTACGATAGCTTCACTCTCGTTGTCCAGAGCAGATGTTGCCATGTCCAACAGGAGGATGCGAGGGTTTCTGACCAGTGCACGAGCAATGGCGATACGCTGCTTTTGTCCGCCGCTCATCTGTCCACCACCCTCCCCGACCAACGTATCAAATTTCTGCAGATAAATAAACCAGGTCAGGAGTCTACGTCCCTTTAGTTTGACCATCCTCCTCACACTCCTGTCCCTCCCTACCTGCGGTAACTCCATGATAAAGTTGTAGGCATTGGCCTCCTTTGCAGCAGTGATGATGTCGTCCATCGAGACGCCGGGCCGACCGTAGCGGATGTTTTCGGCGATGGTGGTGGCAAACAGCACAGGCTCCTGCTCTACAACGCCAATCAGGGAGCGCAGCCACTGGATGTTCAACCCCCTGATGTCGTGACCGTCCAAGGTCACCTGAAATGTTCGAGAAAACTTAACGGATGATACTTCATGTTCGCCCCTCCCCTTAAAAATGATGCAACTTTCAAAGAGAAGGGTTGTTAGTCTTGATGATGAACTTCCAACACAACAAAGAGCTTGTCTTTTTTTAGAAGCTAAAAGGAATAAGAATAGTGTCTGAAGAGAAGTGTAATTTGTGTAAAAGTGAAAAATGAGGCTGTTAGGAACCATTAGCTGAATAATGAAGTAGATTATCATGTAACTCTATCACCCCTGGGGGATGGTTATTCTTTTGAAATGACAAGCATTAAGCAGAAAAGGAAGAAAGTGGCACCAACAGTATGTTAGAGAAGTCTTTAGGTCTCTGGGTTTGGGGGGATGCTTGAAGAAAAGCTGACATGACCTCTCTGAGCTGCACACCCACCATTCCTTCCAATGGGTCGTAGAAGCGCTGGATGAGTTGGATGGCAGTACTTTTCCCGGCGCCACTCGCCCCCACGAAGGCTGTGGTCTCGCCTGACTTCACCTGAACACTGAGCTGGTCCAGGATCTGAATACGAAGACGGAAAATGAAATTAATTCCTCCAACTATAAATCCTTACAGTTTGATTTGTGCTTAAAAGTCTATAAACGGTGTACAAAGTATGACGAGCCTCTTGTTGATTGACTTTGATTTCACACATCTGTGCACACCCATACTAAATTATCCCTGGATGTGGAAGTTTCATTGAAAATAATAACTCCACCTTCACCACAACCCATACTCAACCAGTCTTTGAACCCAAAGCAGCCAATGGGGACAACACTCATTGACTGAACAATAAAGCCTCGTTTCCACTGAGTGGTCCGGTACAGTCCGGTCAAGTATTGGACAGTACCTCTTGGAAGTCCCCACTGGTTGTAGGTCCATTGAAAAATGGAAAGGAACGATTGGGGCGGAGCCACTGTAGACACCCGATGATTGGCGCCAAATTAGCGCTAATTTAAGCTAAAATTTCCAACTGCGCTATTCCTCTTAGCTGCCCGCAATCTTCTTTAAACAACATTAAATTCCTGGTATACGTGATATACCAGAAGTAAAGCAATAAAAAGTAGCACTGTAATAAAACGCTAGCGGTCTACACCACACATGTGCCGTGAAAACGCTAATATAGCGTTCATTTAAGCTAACATTTGTAAGCATTTTCCTGTCTACTCTTTTGGTCACCAGTCTGTATTCAAAAATGCCTCCAAACAACAGAAAGGCCTCGTCTGCGGTGGAACTACAAACGTTCTTTGCCATCCTTGATGACGGTGTGATACAGGGTAAGCTAGCGGCATGTTAGCGGTAAACACCGCAGATGAAAACAAACCGCTCAGTGGAGGCGTGGCTTAACTGAGTGGAATTAACTGGACCTCTCAGAGCAAATTAGCCTTAAATTACTAACATAGATGGCAAGTCCATAGCAACCATAGTATTTTTATCTTGTCGGGGATGACAAATATGTGAGTTTTTTGTCCACACATTAGAGTAAATTTCACATCTTTGCGTAGCAACCAGTATTTATCTGTTTCACATCCTCAAACTTTATTATACACCAAACAACATGTTGCTATTTTAAACTGAAGTCTGACTAGGGCTGCGTTCAAATACTCTGATATTTGCGATATGTTATACGAGTACAAATATTTTCGACGTCCCACATTGTTGATTTGCGATATATGTATAACTCTAATGGAGTTCAGTAAATGCACTACAGACAAAGAAATTCTCAATCTAACAACGGAGAATAATGTTGAGTTTTAAGTACATAAACAAAACCGTGTGCACTACTGTGAGTGGAGGTGAATAAAACCTTCAAAGTAAAGTGTCGGTGAAGCTTCTCATTTTCAAAATAATGCTATGTTTTTCGGTTTAAAAAAACAATATTTTAGTGAAATAAGTTCTAAAAAAAAAAAAATTCTGAAATATTTGTAAAAAATGTATAATAATAAATACACACAAAAGAATTAAATATGAAAATGAAATTTGGAATATTGTGAAAATCTTATGATGAATTGTCCGCGAAGATGTAAAATTAAGTTTATAAAACTATTTCAGTTTAGATTAAAGGGCTGACAGTGATTTCAAGTTGTTACAGTCAATTGTATATAGATGTTGCTGTGTCTTCATCTTCTTGACATTTATCGACTGCAAGTGCTGTCAGCTTTAACAACGAAGATGGAAAAACTTGTGAAAATTTTTAATTATCCAAAACAATCGGAATTGGGGAGTTTATGTTTCGCTTACTGCTAAAATTAGCCATGACAGAAAAACTTCTGAGTTTGACAAATATAATTTATTTCTTTCAAAATCTTTGTGTTTTTATCTGTTATGCTGATTATGATTTCCTGTTCCGAAAAAAAAGTTAAAATATTGAAAAAAACATGAATTTAATCATCATAATTTTAAAGATCTAGTAAAAAGTCATAAGAATCGTGATTCGATCTGTGAATTGTTGATCAGGAATTGAATCAGAGTTACGATCCACAACCCTAAGACTCACTTTGTATTAATGGGATGACGATCATTTAAGGATTGAAGATGTTGTTGAACATGAGTGCAAAGAAAACCAGAAAGCTCTCTGTGTGTGTGTATGTTTAACTTTAAATAGTACTAAGATTAAACAGGCTAAGATACTTTAAGGTCTAATTCCTGGGGATAAGTATAACAAACTTCAATAGCTACCAACCAAAGATAATGTTTTCTATGAAAGCCAGAGGTCATAGTTTCTGTTGACTTTTTATAATGGTTTAATGTATTTTGAAGGAGCACCAATGCTTCTGAGTGTAAAATAAAAGGATTCTTTTCACCACCAACAACAAAAAAGAAGTATATTTAACCATTATGCATTGGCTAGAGTAGAAATTAAGAGCTTTCATGGAGGTTTTGCCTTTTTTCTGAGGGCGCGAGACATTTTGAAGTAATTTCAGTCAAAAGAATAAATGATTGTTGGTATAAATAGGTAACAAAACAGAGATCTTTCAAAATCTATATTCAATTTTTACAATAAAGTAAAGGGTAGATTAGAAGGCGCTAAACCCAAAGTATTTTAGAAAATCCTTTATAAATATTAAAAAAGAACAACGAACTTGAGTCACCTTGAGGAGGATTAACTTAAATTAGTCATCAAACCTTCAGTGCAGCTTCAAGAAAAGATTAAAGTAAAAGTTTGTGCTCAAAAGCTTCAGTACCTTGACTTCAGGTCTGGATGGGTAATGGAAGGTCACGTTGTGGAACTCAATGTCTCCTTTGACCCGGTCTAGCTTGTACCCACTTTCTGATAAGCAGTCAATCTGTGGTTCCTGGTGGAGAAGCATTGAAAACAGAGTGACCTTTGCCTGCCAAACACACTCCTGTTTATTAAGTGCCTTCTAGTATCTCTTTCTTACCCTGTCAATGGTCTCAAATATGATGGTGGCAGCTCCACGACCTGCTGCAAACGCCTCCAGACACGGGGAGGCCTGTCCCAAACTCATGGCTGCTACCAGGACTCCAAAGAATACCTTCAGTTCAAAGTTTGGAAAAGTTTGTTTCTGTTTTTGCTATTTGCCCCAATGAAGAATAGTTTATGGTACAACTTAGTTATGTGTGTTCAATCGACCAGTTCCAATGAAAAGTCCATGAATGCACGTTTTAGGCTTCAACATTTAAAACTCTTGGGTTCTGAGTAAGATTTTAAGTCCATATTTGGGCTCTATACCGGGGGTCCCCACACATTTTCTTGTACTTTCTTCATCAGTGATGTGGGGGCAGGGTCAGAAAAAGGTTTTCTGTTAGCATCAATCGCAGGGTGTGTCTGAACTGGATGATAAAGCGATAACAATATATATCGCGATAGAACTTGTTCTCAATAGAGGAATGAGTCTATCGCAATAGACCTTTATTTTGAAGGCTCTGAAATTGACACTCGCCAGCATTTTCTCCTCTTTGGTGAATAAAAATTAGAGTTTAATTTGACTAATATACTTATTTGTTTTATATCGTGATATATATCGTTATCGCAAGATATGGAAAAAAAGATATTGAGATATAAAAAGATTCAATATCGCCCCGCCCTAGTCTAAACGTAAACATTTATGGTTTTCCAAAAAGCCAAATACAACCAAATATTCATAACCTTTTTCTAGAGAATGCAAAATGTTAACAGGAACATTCTGTTCTTTTTGACTGTGGAGTAAAGAAAGCTAAACCAGCTGAACTTTGACTAATCAGGGACTCGGAATTGGAAGTGATGTATGGATCGCGTCGTTCTTAAGACCCTTAAGTACCAACCGTTTGAAAATTGACTATGAAGGAGAAATGAACAATTATAGTTTGTGCCCGGCAAAGAATTCTATGACATCAGGTCTTTCAAAAATTGGTATAGAGCTGTGAAAGATAAAGCCTGGAGCAAGATTCATGAGATAAAGTCCAGTCCTGAATGTACACCATATACCTGGTGTCTACATACCACTAGTCCACAGTGTAAGACCTACCTGCAGTAGTGTTCCTGGTGTGTATTCCTCAGCATCCACGACCAGAGTGGAGCCATACCAGAACGCCAGAGCATAGCAGAGGAAGATGATCAACCACATGTATCCAGTGAAAAACCCCATAATCAGACCCTTCCTGATGCCCCACCGTTGGGCCGACACCAAGTTCCGGTCATACCTTCATGGAAAAAGCAACTTGTTTCGTAGAGTCGCCTTCAGGACTGAGCTTTCTAACACAATGTCGCATACCTGGCCACCTCTTTTTTCTCTCCACCAAAAGCAGCGACGGTCCGGATGGAGGAGAGGACTTCGTCCGCCACGGCGCCGGCTTTAGCGTAGGCCTGTAGCTCCATCCCAGTTAGCTTAGCCACAAACTACAAATAAAACAGAAGCACAATCAGTGTAGATGAAACTTGCTATTGACAGTGGCAGAAGAAGTGTTGTCCAAAACAAACATTGAAGAGAATTGTTTTCCTCTTAAACTTTGATATTTTTCTTACACGGATAAAAATAAATTGTATTTTTGTTTTTATTTATTATTTTTTTAGCTGCTCTGGCCTTAGCAGATTTGTTGTGAAACGTCAGACTTTTCTCCCAGAAGAGCAACTTATACATGGTTTTCTTCTTCTTGATTAGACATTTTTTGTTCTTGCGACTTATACTCCGGAAAATACTGTAAATAAAAAGTTACCAAAAAAAAAAAACAGGTGACATGTTAAGTCACGAGGAGCTAAATTTTACCAGAGCCATGAGTCCGGCTCCAAGGCCGATCAGCGGACTGACTGCAACGATGACCAGCGTTAGCTTCCACCCTTTGACGAATCCGATGCAGAACCCGCACACGAAGGTGGTGAAGCGCTGCACGAATATGGAAACTTGGTCGGCGATGGCGTCGTTGATCTTGTTGATGTCACTGCAAGAAGAAATGAATATAGTGAACGGAAGTTTGAGATGAGAACCACCTACTTGATGAGATCCTTTACCTCTTCCATCTACTCCTACACCTGTAGTTTGTAGGTACATACACTAACATCATCAGCGTAAATGTTTGTACTGTCCCAAGTTTGTGAGTGGGGTCATCTGGACCCCACAAGACGGCAATTTTTGATTTTCAATGGTGTCCATTAAAGACATGAAATCCACTTTTGTCATGAGACGAATAACACGACAATGTAAGGCTTGGGTCATCTGGACCCCATAATAGATAAAGCAGTAGACACTTATCTTTTCCTTCACTTACCCTATCCATTGTGTCACCCTACCATCCACCTTCCACTTACCTTTATCCTTTTCATATCTATCATCCCCTCTATTGTCTTAGATCTGCAGCCCTATTAACCCTCGTGTTCTCTTATAGGGTCCACATGACCCCCACCCTTACATTGAGGTGTTAGCCATTCCATGACAAAGGTAGACAAGGTTGATAAGACTTCTTGTCTGTCATTGGACACCAGTAAAGGTCAACAATCATTGAAAAAAAAAGTTCATCGCATTGTCTTGTGGGGTCCAGATGACCCTACTTTTATTGTAAACAAGCTAAGGAGAGCGAACATATGGACAGATCTTGTCTTTTCCATCGTTGTGTCCACACTCTGTGGCCCGGCCTCCAGTGGTTAAAACCAGAAGCTCCGAGGTCACGTCAGACTCACTCTGACAGGCGGGTGTTGAGCTCCCCCACCGAGGTGCAGTCAAACCAACCGATCTCCATCCGCATCACTTTGCTGAAGTACAGCTTCCTGATGAGCTGAATCTGCCTGGCGGCGGCTGTCACCCACAGGGAGATCTGTCAGCGGCAAAAGAGAAGCATCGCGGCAGGGTGACTTAAGGGTAAAACTTGACATATTCTCCACGGGTTAATTTAAAGGAGCTCGTTTTGCACAATGACAATCAACTCTTGAATATTTCTCACAGAAATTGCTCAGTGGGATAAGGAACACTTGATGATAGCATAGTGTGGAAATGGAGGCTTGAAATAATGCACTGTGAAAGGAGGTGCAACCAGCCTCCTCTATTTGACTCCAACAATCAGAATCCAGATTATGAAATGCCACGAACATCTCCCTAATTTGTCTCTTAAGTACCTCATTCTTATGGAAATGCGGGTCCCAGGAGTACAGCCAGGCAAATTAAATAAGCCCTAGACCGCGAAAACCAACAGCGCAAGCTTGAAAATCAATCGTTTTACAATAATGGGTGCCATGCAGTCATCCATCGATTGCGCTAAAGGAAGGTCATTAAAAAAGTCTCTTTGCTGTCGAGCTTTTGGGAATCTCCTGTGTTCACTCAGGTGTGTTATTACTCCTCCCCTGAAAACTGGCCTTTTAGGTTTTCTGCGCTATGATGTAATCCGTTGTGTAGCGAGCAGCACTCGTACACCTGATGTGTTAAATATTCCCACTGTCTGTGGTCCCAGTCCCAGCATCAGATCTCATAAATTTCTTATGGCTGCTCTGCTGTGAGCCTGGAATTGCTTATTAATAAGGGTACCGGGTTGATAAATGCAGTTTTTGCAGCCTGTGGGAAAGAGGCTGTGTTGGCTATTTACACATTTAATGTGATTCTGCAATAAATAAAAGTGCAGATTATCGAGACAGCAGGTGGAGAATTTTAGCCGCTGCAATAGCTTCTTTCACAAGTTTCAATAGTAAGGATTAGCTTTCAGTCGCATGGCATGCTAGCTGACTTAAAAGGTAGAAATACACCAGGACAGCAAGAATAGTCAGTATTTTCATTGACGTGTATTTGTGTTCAGAATGGATCAACAATATTGCAAGGGAAAATGAAAGAAAATCTTTATTGTAAAAGTTAACGCATGATCTAATTCCTACTAATAGTTAAATTAGCTAATGGTTGTCACTACCCAATCTGTAAAGGCTACCTGATCTGTTCCAGCAAGCGCAAATATTGGGTAACTTCCTCTTTGTGGCCAACATTCAACAGTAAGCTGTTTTAATTATATTTGATTCTGTAATTTTGTACTTTTTTTGTGCGTTTGTTGTAAAACTTTCAATAGTAAGGATAAGCTATCAGTGGTAAGATGTTCTAGCTGACTTGAAGGGTGTAAATGAGACAGAAAATTGTTAATATTTTCAGTGAGTGTTCTAAAGTGTATTTGTGTTTGTAGTCAGAATGGGTCAATAATATTGTGATAGAAATTGACAGAAATTGTTATTGTAAAAATGAGAGTATAAGCTAGCCGCTAATGCTAGTTAAACTAGCTACTTATGATTGGCGCTACCTGATCTGAGACAGCTACCCAATTGGCGCACAAATGTTTCGTCACTGTTTCCTGTACCAGATTATCTCTTGGTAGGGTTTATTGACAGTGTAAATCTTCTTTCAAAAGTTTTAGTGGTAAGGATCAGCTTTCTGTTGCAAGGAGTGCTGGCTGAACTGAAGGGTGGAAATGGAATGAACAGCAAAAATTATCTTTGCATTTTTTCATTTGTGGTCACAATATATCTACTTATACATATAGCATTTAAAGGGAATTTAAAAGAAAATCTTTATTTTAAAGGGAAAGGATAAGCTAACTGCTAATGCTAATAAAACTAGCTAAGGGTTGTTGCTACCCCATCTGTAAAGGCTACCTGACCAGTTCCAACAAGTGCAAATATTGGGTTACTTCCTCTTTGTGGCCAACATTCAACAGTAAGATGTTTTCATTATATTCGCATTCTCTAATTTGTACATTTTTCAGTCGTACGCCATGCTAACTGACTTGAAGGGTGTAAATAAGACAGAAACTGCTAAAATGACCAGGATTTTTTTAAAAATACAGAGTTGTATTTGTGATCAGAATGGGCCAACAATATTGTAAGGGAAAGTGGATGAATTTATGTCTTGTAAAAGAGAAAGTATTTGCTAACTGCTAATGCTAGATATACTTGTCACTACCTGATCTGTGACAGCTACCCAATTGGTGCCCGATTTTGTGGTACCTTCTCCTGCATCAGATTAGATTCTGGTAGCATTTCTTGACAGCGTAAAGCTTATTTCCAAAGTTTCAATGGTTGAGATTCAAAAGTTCAAAAAGCTGACTTGAAGGGTAGAAATTGTGACAGAACAGCAAAAAATTGTATTTATTTTTATCAAGTGTTTAAAATTATAGACGGCCATTTTGTATTTGTTTTGATAGTTTGGATGAGTCAGTAATGTTGTGAGGGAAGTAAGAAGAATCTTTTTAATCGTAAAAATATTAGCTAACTCCTAATGCCAGCAAAACTAGCTAATGCTTGTTGCTACCTGATCTGTAAAGGCTACCCAATGTGGACAACATTTGACAGTAAACAGGTTCGATTAGATTTGCTCCCATAATTCGTACACTTTTTAATACATTTGTTGTTCCAAAATTTTAAAACTTAGAATAGAAAAAAAAATTAGCTCCTGGTTGCATTTCCCAACAGTTTGAAGCTTCTTTCAAAAGTTTCAGCGGTAAGGATCACCGCTGAAATTGCTAGCTGACTCAAAATGTAGAAATACAACAGGACAGCCAAAGAATTGTCAATATTTTCATAGTGTTCAAAAATACAAACATGTATTTGAATTTTCTATCATGACGGGTCAACAATAATGTGATGATTATTAGAAGAAAACGTATCCTAAAAGTGAAAGAGCTAACTGCTAATGCTTATTAAACTAGCTAGTTAATGCTAGCTACTTTTTTAAACATTATAGAACTGGTAGAAGAGGGATTAAAAAATGTGTTAAGTCAAACTAATGATAAAATTATTTTTTTAAATGTCAGTTTCTGCAGCTTAAATGAGAATGTCTTCACTAGTTAACATCCAAATGTACACAGTTTTAGCGTGTTTCTATGCTAAAATCTGTAACCTGAACGAGACTTTACTATCAGATAACATTACTGTAAGGTTTTTTTATATACATTTTATTTGATTTTTTTGCTATTGAAAATAAAAAAACTTATTTAAAATACAAGTGTATTTGATGCTAACACTTTCAAAAGCCTGTGTTCTCCTCCTCTCTGTATTTTTATCTCATACAGAAATTTATAAAAACCAAGTCCTAACATATGCAATCTATAAACTTTGTCATTCTTTAAAAATTATACCAATTTTAGTTTTTATAAGTTGGCGAAGATTTGACAAACTTAGCTTTCTGTTCCTTTACACATAAATGAAGGCAATATCACATAGCTTCAATATGAGACACATAAGAAAAAAGGCGAAAACATTTGAAGTCCAACCTGAAAGTATCCCAGCACGAACACAGATGCTCCAATCCCAACGTAGTATAAGGCAAAAAGGGTCATTTCATATTCAATGTCGAGGATCCTATAGGTCAGAAAACTCACGGTTAGAGAATTACAAACCACAACAACAACAATGTTCTAGTAATACGTTCTCTGTTTTGAATTTTAAAAAACATCATAAATCAATTTAAATACATTTAGGAAAATTGACTTTTTTATTGCTCCACTGTCACAAGTTTGGGGACATAACTGCTGAAAAGTCAGGTATGTTCGATATAAGTATAAAAAAGAATGGTTTCTTTGACTGGACTGAACAAATTTGATGTAACAGAAAGAAAGAAATCATCATCAAGTTCATAAAGCACATCAGTAAATGACTCATGGCTTGGACTTTAAATAAGGAAACACAAATGTGAGGCCATCTTTCGGACAATAAAAGCTTAAGTAGTAAAGAAAACTGTCCAAAGCCTGGCAGCAAGGGTATAGAGTGTATCCATCATTTTCAATTGGGTCAAAAGGGTTCAGGATCTCTCCCTGTCATGTTCTGTGATCTTCTACATTTTGGTTTGTCAGCTACAGGTGAGTTCACTTCTTTGGTTTGTTCTTTGTTAGCTTGGGTTGTCTTATTGATGTTTTCGGCTGTCAGGTTAGTCTCCCAGTGTCCTGACTTTGAGTTCACCTGGTGTTTTTTTTAAATAAACCTAGTGGTGCAGAATCCCTCTGTAATTGAGTCCTCCTTTTAAACGGCTCCTCTTTTCGACCTCAGCTGTCTTTAGGATCGACAGTCCATCACAAGGCCACATACACAGACAGAAAACCACTTAGACTCACTGCTCACGGGCAATTTAGACTTTTCAATTGAACAACGGACCTTATTTTTTGTACTGTGGGAGGAAGACAAATGTCCGTGCAAGGGCGAAAAAAACAACAAACTGAAAGAACCAATCAGGGTTAAACTTTCAAAGACCTTCGGGATGTGAGGGGATGGTTAAAAACCATACTTATTGTAGCTAATGAATGTGGTCAGGGGTCATGTTTGTGACAAGTAAATAAGATGGACTAGACCTAACTTGTAATTTCTAGCCACTAAGCTCTAGGGTCGGCTCTTCAGAATCATCTGGGTCCATTGTCTGCGATTCATACACATGCATTTACATGAATAGAATCAAGCAGGTAGCCTTTAGAGGTAGAGATAAGTGGTAATCCCTTAAGGATATGCTTGATTTTCAAAGGAAAACATCACATGGAGTCTCTTCCAGGAATACTCAACCCCTCTGCATATGCTGCGTGCCAAGATCTATCAAATCTTCATATATGAACAGCTGGTTAGGGCCCACTCCCATGCTGGCTGTTCCCATTAAATCACAAGTCCCCAACCTTCGGGACGCAGTACCGGACCCGGTAATGGACATGGAACCAGTACCAGGTTAGGGTACCAGTATCGTTCTCAATCCCAACTTGTCATACTTGGACGTGTGGTTCACACCCCTTCCACATCGTGGAACCAGTACCAGGTTGGGGAGATGTCCAGAGGGTTGGGAACCTCTAGCGTCTGTGGCCTAGTACCAAGCAACCATAAGACCGGTACCGGTTTCCAGCCCGGAGGTTGCCTGGAGACCCACCCGCAAACACTCGTATGTGGAAGCCAGAAGATCCTCTAGTCTAGATGTTTGTAAAAAGTGAGGTTAGGGACCTGGGACCATGAACCTGGCATGCCAGGATGCTGGCCCCAGAAGACACTGAGATGGTGAGGTTAGGACCCGGGATCGGTATGGTGGGCTTTGCACCCAAGTGCCCTGTCTTCTCAATGTTAAAAAGCCCAACTTGGATCCCAGTGCCCCTAACCCAGTACCAGTTCCAGTACTTCATCCCTAGGGTTGGGGACCATTGATTTAATGGGAACAGACAGCACATCAAAAAACGACGAGTTGGGGACACCCAAAACGTCAAAAAGTGGCGTGGAGGGGCCCTGAACCACATGTCCATATATGACGATTTGGGAGTGAGAATGGATTGGGATCAAAGGCAGTTTTTTCAGACTTAATGACCAACTCCAATGAAAATTCTTTTTTATTCTGTTCTTAAGGGATTTTTCTCATGATGGGGGATGTATATAACGAAAATTAAGCTCCAGATTGCACTTCAATTTCTTCAAGTGTCAAACGGGTGAAGACGAAAAAATACAGTTTAAAAAAGCTTGTAGTTGTGATGTAGAAACTACAATGGGTAGATGACTAGATCTATGAACGTATTTGTTTTCCTCGTCTGAGCTGGCATCTGCCTCAAAACTGTATGGCTGGATAGTTATATTGCCTGCTATTTTTGTTGCACCAATAGTGTTAGTGTCACTACCCGATCTACTGCTACCACACTATTGGTTTCACCACAGGACACCACATGTGCAAACCAAACATCACTTCCTTTCTTCTCTGACTTGTGACAATATCATTTTCTGACAGTTCTGACATCTTTTCAGCACCCCAGGTCGTTTAAACCCTTTTTATTATCGGGTGTGTCCAAATTCAAGCTTTGCTGCCTTTGTGGTCTACTTTGGCCGTTCCTTCGTAGAGTGGATAGACCGGATCTGGATAATCTAGCCCAGGGGTGTCAAACTCAATCACACAAGGGGCCAAAATCCAAAAAAACAACTGAAAACACTGAAGTTGATAGCTAAAAATGCCAAAGCTTATAATTGAAAACGTTGAAGCTGATAGCTGAAAACGCTGAAGCTCATAGCTAAGAACTCTGAAGCTGATAGCTGAAAAAACTGAAGCTGATAACTGAAAACGCTGAAGCTGATGGCTAGAAACGCTGTAGTTGATAACTGAAATCCCTGAAGTTGATAGCTAAAAACACTGAAGCTGATAGCTGAAATCATTGAAGCTGATAGCTGAAATCACAGAAGCTGATAGCTAAAAACGCTGAAGCTGATAGCCAGCAAAACTTTTAGCTAAATGCCAAATTAGCGTAAAAAAACAAGCAAAAAAACGTAGGTTAGCCAAAACAGCTAGCATGAAGCTGAAAAAATAGCTAAACCTAAAAATAGCCTAAAAAACTGATAAAAGCCTAAATTAGCCAAAACAGCTAGTATGTAAATATTATCCTTACTCCAAAACAGCCAAAATCAAGTCAAAATTAGCCAAAACAGCTAGTATGTACCTAGCTGATATATTAGCCAAACTCCAAAATAGTTTATAAAAATCTTAATAAATGCTAAAATAGTCCAAAAAGCTTGCAGAATGCCAGTTTTTAAAACTTTAAAAACGTAACTTTTAACATGAATAAAAACAGGCAGGAAAATTATTCCAGAAAAAATAAACTTAAACCTAAGTAAAAATTCATTATTTTACTCTCCATGAAAAAAATTTTGTCAAAATTATACAAGTTAAAAATAAGCACAAGATAACATCGGGCCATTAATAATAAATTAAATAAAATTATCTGGAGGGCCAGATCTGGCCCCAAGGCCTTGACTTTGACACATGTGGTCAAGCCTTTAGATCAGGGGTGTCCAAACCCAGACCTCTAGGGCCGGTGTCCTCCATGTTTTTCAACCAACCTGCCATTGAAGCTCCTTTTTGTGTAAACACACCTTATCCAGGTAATTATCTAAGCCTGGGTTTGGACACTCCTGCTTTAGATAATTCCAGTCGTTACATCGGCAAATGTCGCCTGGCATCTGTGACGTCTATCCGGAACAGAGAAGTGGGGTCAGGCTTGCTCTGCGCCAACTGCTCAACCTCTGAGGAACCTGTGGTGCAGAGGTAGCGTGGTCGACCTCTGATTGGAAAATCACAGGTTCAGTACGCCCATGTGTTGAAGTGTCCTTGGGCAGGACACTGAACCCCAGATTGTCTTTGGATAGAGATTGGCGGCAGTGTTCAGTACTGCCTTCAGGGTGAGAATGGGTGTATGTAGTATACGTATATCCTCTTTTACCATTGAATAGTTGGGGTTTTGTCCATAGGAGTCAGAGGATGTCTTTTATTCTCTTACCCACATGTCTTGTTACCCAGAGGTGACAACATCTCCAGCGTTGAATTGATGAGGCCTCCGAGCGACTGGTTCAGCGGCAGACTCGTGTCCAGAGTTCCGGTGTAGTTCCTTTTCCACTGGATGGTGTTGTTCACGCACTCCTTGCGGTCGTCGCTCAGCTCTTGGAGCTCGATGTCGTAATCGATGAAGGTGTCGGTGAGAAGGCCAAACACCAGGAGCATGAGGGGCTGGGCCGAGCCGTGCAGAAACGCGCAAACGGCGCCCACCACCATCATCAGGACGTCCTTACAGGTGGCGAACCGGAACTGGGCAAACACAGATGCAAAGATTCACCGATGAAGAAGATGCGGACACTTCTCGATAAGAATAGCTATCTTACCAGTTCAAAGAAGCCAACTCTTATTGCGGGCTCATTTTCCTTTTCCTGAGCTCTTTGAGAAACAGAAAGTCGATTAGTTTAGTCATTTCACAGCCACGTATTCTTGTTTTGTTACTTACTTCTCCTTCCCCTTGGAATTGGAGATAGTCCTGCATGGACAAAGCAAAGAAACAGTCATTCCAATAGCCGTGCATAGAGGCTAACGGAGTCATTAGGACTTTATCCATGATGGATAGAAAAGTTTCGGTGCCCAGCACCAACAAAAGGAACAAACTCCTAATTAATACAATTAGTTCACGTTAAACGGCTAAAGCTATCAGGACCAAATTGTTAATCAAAGGCAGCTGATTTCTTTCCAGTATTCTGCAGGGATTTCTAAGTTGAGGCTTTCAGGGCCGCTCTAATTAAGCTTTAAATAATCTTGTTGGCTTGTAGCGACATGCTCTTTTTTATCAGAGGGTCTCAGTAATGCTAAAAACAAGACGCTGATCTTCTGATAGTAGAGAAAAGATAATTACTCAAAAACTTCACAAATATTAAGATAAACAAGTATTAAGCCTTTTGCTGGGTTTTCTTTTGTAAATGTAAAGTAGATGTTTGTTTACATGAGACTTTTAAACAGCTTCATGTTGTGTTTCATTGTTGATTTTTTGTTTGGTGTATTGCAATTTTAACTTTTTTAGCTTTCCTTTTTAACCTCTTTAGTTTATATTTTTTACTTTCTTCACCTTTCTACTTATTTAAAATTATTATTTAGCTAATAAATTGTCCCTTTATTAATTTAAATGACTTATTTTCTTTTTGTTACCTTTTCAACAATAATAAACATAACTTTTTCTGTATAGGCTATTATATATATTTTCACAATTTTCAAATAGTGTCACTGGATTCAGACCAATTTTGTTTTTGATAAAAAGTTTTGCTTTATTTGTACAGATTAAATGTTTCATACTTTTCTTTATATGAAGATATTAGGTTTCTAACTTTTTACATTTGGTTTTATATTTTTGTTTGTTTCAGAATATAACCTTTTTTAGTTTTTCAGTTTGATTAATAGAGTTTTTTTATGTGGCTTTACTTTTTATGTTTTTATGTAGTATTTGTGTGTACTTAAACAATTAGACTCCAATATACATGCAAAAAATCCAGAGAAAACAAAAGCATTTTATT
>NC_050513.1:9770091-9773119 GCF_002922805.2 Oryzias melastigma | reverse complement strand
TTATACGCAAAATACAGAGAAAAAAAATACAAAATGTTCAAACACACAAAATATATAGAAAAAAGTAAAAACATTTTTTTAAAATACCACAAAATACAGAGAAAACACTTTTTTTTCCAGAAATTATTGTTTTAATTAAGCAATACTGTATTTTTGTGTAGACAAATACATTCATTTTGCCAGAAACCCAACTGTGTGTGGATTAGGCCTGAAATGAGTCCAGCTGAGGCCGTCTGAATGCCAAACTCTACTGCGGAGGTTATATTTTTATTAATGTCCCTATAAGGTTGCAATATTTCATCGAATTGGAGACAGCTAATTTCTATTATTTTTTAATTTTAATATTTTTTTAATTAATGAAAATACTCACAATTCCATTAAATATCACACAATATTTAAAAAAGTCAAATTTAACAAGTAAAGCAAATCAATTAATTCAAAATATCTATGAAAACGTTAGTACTTACATGTAAGACCCAGCTTGTTCTGTAACATAGACATAGAATTATCAGTCTAGGCCCTTAAAACACATAAGCACACATTTTTCTGATCCTAATCCTAATAAAACCAACTGTTGCCGCCTGTTTTTTCGCTGTTACCTTCATCTGTGACCTGATAGCTGTTGTTGTCATGTCCCAGCTTTTTGATACTTCGCAGTTTCACGGATTCGTCTGGCATGTTGGATCCTCAGTTTCTGTTTCTCAGTCTTGGTTCATGAGGAACACAGAAAGTGAAGCGGCACTCCTGGAGGTGTCTCTTGGTGTTCCTCGGGCACACACCGACACACTGTGTCCACCGGCAGCGACTCACGTGGTGTTATTGACCAGATCTGGGCTGGGTTGGAACTGGAGGTCAGGTGGCTTTGTTTGAAGGTAAGTGTCCTGTCGGTTTATGCTGCCGGAAAGGCCAACGACCTCGCCGGAGCAAATATTTCGCCTCCGGGAGCCCGACGCTGTTTTTGACCACCAGACGGGTGTCTTAAATACATTTATGAAGCACCTCATTTCAATTTCATTGTGGATGTGATTGAACGTGGAGGTTTGACGTGGACTTATGGGGAGCTCTGTCTGCAGGCAAAATGGATAATAGCAATAAACGGAGAAGTAGCAGGAGGTTAAAAGCTTCGCCGTTTGATGTAAGCACTTAAGGCTTTAAGTAAGGGAACGGATGAACCCCAGGAGAAAATGACAAATGGCTTTGATGTTTAATCTAGTTAGATAGATACAGACAATCATTTCAAAGAAAAGGCTTGTTGACGACAGACGTACAGGAAATGTTGTAAAAACTGAACATAAAGTTAATTAAATTTAAATAGCGACTTCACTTTAACACCCACTTTATTATGACTTTGCAACATGTTTCGCTTCAAATAAAAAAATAGTTATATAAAAAAAAATTCTACCACTGACATTGACTTTAAATGGAGAAAATGAATTCTTCTCCAACAGTTTTACATAAAACTTTCAAACTTTCAAACTTAAGCTATAAACGGAAAAGGTGTCAAACTAAATGTAATTTATTCTTTTTTAAAGTTACATTTCAACACAACGCGGAAAAATACATGCATTAGATAACAAGTGCTCTTTAATACAAGAACACTAATTTAATTTAATTAGTGACATTTATTAATTAACAATAAATTCCTGTAAATGTTTACTATATATGTTACTTTAGAGGTAAAAGCTACATCAATTTAGTAAAAGTGACATTTTATAGAGGTATGTGACAAAAAATACAAGATAAAAAGATAACTTTTATTAGGTTTCAATGTTATATGCAATGATTGAGTATTAGAGCCACCAAAGCTAAAGTTCTTTAAAATTCACAAGTTTATTTATTCATTTTTGTAAATTTACAACTAAACGTGTAAATTTATGAGATTTTTTTTTTGTAAATTTATGGCTTTAAATCTCGTAAATTTTAGGATTTTTGTTTGTTAACTATACGTTTGAATTTCGTAAATTTATAAGGTTTTGTTTCGTAAATTTACGACTTTAAATCTTGTAAATTTTAGGATTTTTTGGGGTAATTTATTTCTTTGAATTTCGTTAATTTAAAAGGTGTTTTGTAAATTTATGACTTTAAATCTTGTAAATTTTAGGATTTCTTTTGTTAATTTACATCTTTGAATTTTGTAACTTTAAAATGCCTTCTTTCAAAAATTTACGACTTTAAATTTTGTAAATTTGGGGATTTTTTGGGTAATTTCTATCTTTGAATTTTGTATATTTATAAGGTTTTGTTTCGTAAATTTACGACTTTAAATCTTGTAATCTTTAGGATTTTTTTGGATAATTTATATCTTTGAATTTTGTAAATTTAAAAGATGGTGTTTCTTAAATTTACGACTTTAAATCTCGTAAATTTTAAGTTTTCTTTTATTTAATTTATTTCTTTGAATTTCGTAAATTCATAAGGTTTTGTTTAAAATATTTACAACTTTAAATCCTGTAAATTTTGGGATTTTTTTTGTGTTAATTTATATCTTCGTATTTCGTAAATTTATAGTTTTTTTTGTAAATTTATGTCTTTAAACCTCGTAAGGTTATTATTTTTATTTGTGTGTGTAAATTTCCAACTTTAAATCTGGTAAATGTATTAGTTTTTTCGACTTTAAATAAAAAAAAATGTAAGTTTTCTTTTGTAAATTTACAATTTTAAATTTGGTTAATTAACTAAGTTTTTGTTTTTTGGTAAATTTATGACTTTAAATCTTGTAAATTTATTAGCTTTTTTTCTGTAAATTTACAACGTAAAATCTCACAAATTTATGAGTGTTTTCTTTTCTAAAATTACAACCTTAAATCTTGTAAATGAATGACCTTTTTCCATAAATAAACGACTTGGAATTTTGTAAATTTGAGCTTCTTTTTATTTATTTTTTTTTTAATTTATGACTTTAAATCTAAAAAAAAAAATGTTTTTGTAAACTTAGTGTAATCTAAATTTATAGTCAACATTACACTAGTATTCAGCGAGCGAACATGTAGCAGCAGATTGACAAAAAAGAGGAAAAACGTAACACATT
>NC_050513.1:9747853-9769995 GCF_002922805.2 Oryzias melastigma | reverse complement strand
ATAAACATTTCCATAGACTTTTGATTGGAATTGTTCGATTAAATTTCTGAGTCTGATGTGAACGTACCATAAAATGTTCTTTATTGCCAAGTTGAAAACTGAGTCCCCGATTGGACAAAGTTCATCTGGTTTAACTGTTTGTAAACATTCAATGGGGTTTTGTACTT
This sequence comes from Oryzias melastigma, assembly GCF_002922805.2. NCBI lineage: Eukaryota > Metazoa > Chordata > Actinopteri > Beloniformes > Adrianichthyidae > Oryzias > Oryzias melastigma. The sequence continues at coordinate 9,769,828 of NC_050513.1, read as the reverse complement.
AAAGCCCAAAAACGATTGTAAAATCTTGAATACGCGACGAATGGAACATGAAAGCAGAAAATGCACATTTATGTGTGATTACATAGACTTTTTATTGGAAGCAGAAGCTTGAACGCACATTTTCCAGAGGGATGTGGAAAAAATAAAGTTTTGCATCACGATCGCCCAACAGAACGATTACTTAACAAACATCCCTATCAAAGACTTGGTGCTTCGCAGAACAGTATATCGTAACATACACTATATCCCCTATTTGAGTGTTTTTACTGACTTTTCTCCTCCATCTGTCTTCATGTTGTCCCTAAACTCCTTAATTTCTCTTTGTGTTGTGGATTAGATTACACAATTTTCCTTAGAAACCTATAAATAAATCATGTTTTGTATAACAAACGTCCAACTGTGTTCCTTACAGGAGGCGACACTGAAATTGGTTATTCATCTGGCAAAAAAAAAGTAATAATATCTGATTTTGTAGTTGTATTTTGTCCCGTTTAATCATAGCAGATAAAATCTACATCATTAGTAACAAAGTAAAAGTGTTTAACAACCTAAAAAAGGTTGGATTTATTCAAACGTTATGTCATAAGGGTGAACATTTCATGTTTTTTTTTATTTAAAGTTAAGTTTGATGTTATTCTAGGTGGCACAAAAGTCTACTTTGCTTTTCTTTTATCTGATTCCTGCCCTAAAACGAGAAAACCACAGTCGAATTTACAAATTTGTCTTTAAATATATGCAACGCCGCATCTGAAGTCTATGAAATATTGATGCTTTATTAATAAACATCAGTGTTGCGCTCCCTTTACCGCTGCTCACTTCAGGACTCTGCAGCTTGTTGCTCTGAACTCGTCGCTGCTGATATTTAATCACATAACCCCTTTAATGACTCTGTGGTTGGACTTTTTTGGAAATATGCCAGCCAAAAACAGGGGGGTGTAATGGGCGCAGACGCCGCGCCACTGCACTCCAGGTTTTTGCCCTCTCCCATATTCAGCGCCGTATTTACGTCTATATTCACCTGAGTTTCCAATCCTCGACTGTGCGCGGAGTCCCCCCTTTGAACCAAATGCAAATGAAAATTTCCGTTAACCTTTCCTTGCACCTCATTAATTCTCAAAGGCTTATCTGTGGCTGTTTTTGTTGAACTACAGCGACAATCAGCGCTTTTTTTCTCCTGCTGATAGTAAAAGTCGGATTCACAGGTAAACAGAAGTGCGGGCAGCATTCCAAGGGAATCTATATGTAATCAAAAAGGACTTTTTTATTTAAACAGGGGCCTGTATTTAGCACTGGAATGGAGCGAGGCGTCCAGAACGCCTCACTTTGACACAAAGTGTGCCTCTACGCTCCTGTTTACATATGAAAATGGGCGAGTGGCGCCGAAGCCCAGCTGGTCATTCACCCCGCTTCCAATGTCAATACCAGCTTTTTTTTATCATCTGATGTGTTTTTGAGGAGCAAACCGTGTAACCTCCTACACAAAAAGGCTAAGTTATTATATCAATTTTTTAACGCCTTTAAGAAAATCAACTCGTCATATACTGTATGGACATATGGTTTGGGCCCCCTTTTTGATGTTTGGGTGTCCCCAAATTGTTGTTCCCATTATATCGAGGGTCCCCAACCCACTCAGGACGTGGTACCAGACACAGAAATGGATGTGGAACAAGGACTGGGGTTATGGTATCAGTCCCCTGATTGTCAGAGCCGTTTTTTCCCTGTCCGCATCCCGGTACTACTCCCCGTCCCGCTAGTTGGGGCCCCCTGATTAGCATATGCATTTTTTCCCTCTCTGTGGCCCGGTACCAGTCTGCATTCCACAGGTTGGGGACCCCTGATTAGCATATGCATTTCTTTCCATGTACGCGTCCCAGTACCAGTGTGCGACTCGCGGGTGGGGGACCCCTTATAAGCGTATGCAATTTTTCCTGTCTGTGGCCCCGTTCTAGTTCGTGTCCTGCGGCTCAGGGCCCCCTGATTAGTATATGCATTTTTCCTGTCCGCTTCCCAGTACTAGTACGTGTTCCACAGGCTGGGGAGCCCTAATTAGCATATATATTATACTTCCCTGTCCACGTCCTGGTACTGCTCCGTCGCCATGTCAATTGGGGACCCCTGATTAGCGTATGCATTTTTTTCCCTCGGTACTCGGCACTCGGTACCAGTCACTGTCCTGTGGATTTGGGACTCCTAATTAGTGTACACATTCTATCCCTGTTTGGGTCCTGGTACCAGTCCATGTTCCGGAGGATGGGGACCCCTTATTAGCGCACGTATTTTTTCCCTACCTTCCCGGTCTTTCTTCCCGCGGGTCGGGGAACCCGGATTAGCATGTGAAATTTTACCTGTCGGCGTCCTGGGACCGGTCTGTGTCCCGCTAGTTGGGGCCCCCTGATTAGCATATGCATTCTTTCCCTCTCTGTGGCCCGCTATTAGTCTGCGTCCCGCAGGTTGGAGACCCCTTATTAGCATATACAATTTTTCCCGTCTGTGGCCCGGTACCAGTCCATGTCCTGCTGGTTGGGGACCCCAGAAAAGTATATAGATTTTTTTTGTCCCACTACCAGTCCGCGGGACGGGTTGGGGACCCCTTATTAGCGTATACAATTTTTTCCGTCTGTGGCCCGGTACCAGTCCATGTCCTGCTGGTTGGGGACCCCTTATTAGCGTTTCAATTATTTCCCCTGTCCGCGACTCGCGGGTTGGGGACCCCTGATTAGCATATGCAATTTTTCTTGTCTGTGGCCCCATACCAGTCCGTGTCCCATGGGTCAGGGCCCCCTGATTAGCTAATACTTTTTCCCTTTCCGCGTCCCGGTACCAGTCCGTGCTCCACGTTGCGGACTGCTAATTAGCATACACATTTCTTTTTTCCTGACCATATCCCAGTACCAGTCCTTGTACCGCTGGTTGGGGACCCCTTATTAGTATTTGCTTTTTTTCCCTGTCAGCGTCCTATGGGTTGGGCACCCCTGATTGGCATATGCATTTTTCCCTCCCTGTCTGTGTCCCTGTACCGGTCTGTGTCCTGCAGGGTTGGGGACCCCTGATTAGCATACCCATTTTTTCCCTGTCTCTGGCCCGGTACTGGTCCATGTCCCACTGGTTGGGGGCCCCTGATTTGTGTGTGACAGCTCACATACGACTATATTTACCTCTGCCAATACATAGACAACCACATGTGGCTGAAAAGGTTTTTCAGTTCGGTGGAATCAGTGAAATCGCTGCTGGTTAATAATCTGTTCAAAAGACGAGTTCACCAACTGAGAAAACTGAGGCTCCTATCAGGAACTTTCTGATGGAATACAGAGATTTAGGAGCATTCATGAATTTTTGTGTCCATGGAGGAGCTGCATGACTTTCATGCGAATCACATGTGAAGCTGTTTTTCCGCTCCTAAATAACAAACATGCCTCCAGACATTTGAATTTGTTGCAGTTTGTTTACTTGCTGCTCTCTTCTTGGACTGAGAGCGGCATCAGCAAAACAAGGAATGACTCCATGTGCGACTATGCTGCCACCTTGTGGAGTATGGAAGCAATCGTGACTCATAATTTAAAATAAAAGTCAATAGTGGAGAAAATATGAGACAAACAAGTATTAAAACAAAAATCAAAAACCTTTTTATTAAGCCTTTTCCAGATGTACTCATTAATGTACCTTTTTTTCTTTAAGTTTGATGGCTTCTATTGGAGGGTTTTAGTAATGTAACTTTTTTTTCTGTTTATAATTTAGTCAGGGTGCAAATACTTTTTACACAAATTCAGGAGGTTTCATCATCTGTTTATCCTAATAGTTATTTATTTGAACCATTTACTTTAAGTGTGGCAGAAGTTAAATTAAATGAAAGTGAGGTAAGGGGGCGCAAAAAATTTTCTCACAATCCTGTTTTTTCTCAAAATGTCTCAGCTTTCTTCATTTTATCTACAGATTGTGTTTGACGGTTTTATTTATTTAAGAAATGTATGTGATCGCAAGATTATTTAAAAAATATATTTGTGTATAATTCAGCAAAGGGTTCAATTACTTTATCATGTACATTTACCAAAGACCTCAAATACTTTTTTACATTGATTCAGGAAGGGTTCAGATGTCTTTTTTACACTAATAAATAATTATTTTAACCATTTAAGTGTGATTAAAGTAAAATGAAAAGCAAACAAATGGGGGTTAATATTTTTTCCGCAGTTTTGTGTATTTTCTTACTTAATATATATATATATATATATATATATATATAAACTTTATTGCTAAAGAAAAACAGTAAAACAAGTTTTTATAGACTTTAATAATATATAAAAAAAGTATTTGCACCCCACATTTATTCATTTTTGGACTTTACTTAACACTTAGACGATATAAGTAATAAGTAATTATTAGGAAAAAATACACGAAAGCTTTCCAGAACTGATGTAAAAAGTAATTGACCCCCATAGCTAAATGACAATATACGATTAAAAGCTCTAAATACTTTTTTTACATTATTAAAATCTATAAAAACTTGTTTTACTCTTTTTCTTTTTAATATGGTTTGGTTTACAGACAAAATTAGCAAAAAAGTGTAAATAATTGAAAAGTTATGAAAAAAATGCTGAGTGGGGTTCCCTATGATTGCCCAGGGCCACAAAATCCTTAGAGCTGCCCCTGAATTTCACGGATTTGGATATTACTTTATGGCTAATTGTTTAAAGGAAACTGCTGTGATTGAAAATGTAAACAAATTATTATTTCAGCTGATCCATGATGCATTTCCAGACTCTTTTGAATAAACTTTACAACATCCAGACTCTGCTAGTATCAGCTCAACTCTTAATTAATTCATAATTCAAACCTGACGGTTAATTACAGTCAGAAATTTGGGTTTCAAAACTTCATTCATTTATTAATCTTCAGCATCTCAAAATCCTGAAACACAATAGTTAAAAAAACAAAAACAAAAGGTTGAACACTAACACAACGTTAATAATCCAGAACAAGAAAACTTCAGTCATGTCTGACATCATCTCTTGGAGATATATCTTCCAGAGGCTCTCCTGGATCTTGGGGTGCTGAATTTAGGGTGAAACTCTCCGTGCTTTGCAAGGGGCTTCCTTATCTTGGTGTCGGTGACCTCAATCTTCTCTTTTGGCCATCTTATCATGCCAGAAGGGTATCTGATGACCTCCGAGACCCAGAGGTTTATAGCCTGGACTTTGTTCTTCACATTCAACTGACTTCTCAAGACTATCGTGTGCTGGTATGAAGCAGTAGCTGCTCTCCTTGTGGCGTCGTCATGGTTCGCGTTTGCCTACTGGTACTACAATCCTCTCAGTTCTGATCAAATGATTTCTTCACCTCGCCACACTTATCCAGTCTGAATTACATTTAATTGTCACAGCTGTATAGATTCTGGTCCTTATAAAGTCAAATGTCCTTTAGGAGAACAAGAGAAACCCCGATTTACTCGCTCTGGACAAACCAGAAACAACACAGATCGAGAAGCTAGGAGGAGACTTATAAAGAGAGGTTTGTGTGAAACTGACGTGTTGGTGCCATCTAGTGGCTAGATACCAGAATGCAACAAATCACAATGAAATCACAATGAGCTCCAGCTATACAAACCGATCTGTTCTACTATACTAAGAAAATAATAAATTATTTCTTTAACGACTTACAATTAGGTTGTGTGTTGTGTTTAGTCTAACATCTACTTTTAAAAACTAGCGGTCAAAAAAACCACATCATGACTCTTCCCCCACTGTGCTTAACAATAAGTGATGTCTACTTTGATATTCATTTGTTTGTTGTTTTTATTTCACTTTTGCTATATTTATTTTATGTATTTATGTATGTATATTTATTCATAAAAAAAGCTTTTTTAAACTTCTTCCAACTCCATTTCGAACTACAAAATTGAGGTGTAATATTTTTATTCATAATTTATATTAACATTTTCTGTTGTTATTTTCTTGTTTTTACCATGTACTATGTATGCATTGTTCGAAATAAACGACTAAAGTTATTTAATTTTAGTTTAATTTGTTACGTTTTTAATTATTTTACCTAATATTGTTTCTGTGTATTCATTCATTGTTTCTTAAAGGAGGAACATATGAAACCTAAATATTGCTGTTCTTGGTATTTTTCTAATAATTGTTATTATTATTCCTAAATGTAATTAGCTATTACATTTAATTTTCTTTTTTTTCTTTTTTTTTTCTTTTCACTATACTGGTAGGATTTTATTTGTGTTGTTTTTGTCAAGGAGAGTATTTTATTCATCTTTTTTTTAACTCCATTGTCTAGCTCTGCAAAAGTCTTTTATTTATTTATTTAACATGACAGAACCCGGATAAACATGCAGGGAATTGCAAATTTAGTAATGAAAGACTAATTTTTTAAGTTAACATCAGGTAGAATTGTTTTTATTTTTAGTAACTTTTATTTGAACCATTTTATATAATATAATATAATATAATATAATATAATATAATATAATATAATATAATATAATATAATATAATATAATATAATATAATATAATATAATATATTTTTTTTCACATTTCCATGCCTGCAAAACCTGCAATTTACTTCCGTTTAAATAAAGTTTTTTTTTTTAAGGAGGACAACTTTGGCCACCAGGTGTCGCCAAATCCCCCCTCTTGAGACCGACAGCTTTTCCAGCTGCAAATAAAGAGCCGAACAAAAAAGAAAACGCGCATTCTGGAGGTGTCAGAAGATCACGCAGCGTGGAAGAGTCCACGGACACGGCAGCACAGCAGGTAAAACTGACTTTCAACACTCAGACTTTGTCGTTTAAACGCATTTTAAACCCCGCTTTGTGCCGAGTTTAGCGTGAGCTCGATTTTGTTAGTTTTGGGGTGGAAAATAAAGTTTTTTACAAAAGGTCAGTACATTTAAATAAAACTTTATTGATCGATCTGCGTTCCTGCTGCGGCGTTGAGTTACTAACAGATTTCTGCGTTTTTTAAACGTCCTTAATGATAAATTAATTACCGCAAACTTTTACTAGGTACTTTTTTGCAAACTTTATCCTTCCTAAATACGTTTTGTCAACTTCTTATGCGAGCCTTATAAGCTGAAATAACGTAAATTTTGCTTGTTAATTAATAACTGAGAAAGTATTGCAAAAAAGACCTAAATTCGGGCGCATGCGCATTCCCCCTTTTCAAGTTTTTTTTTTTTTTTCTTACTTAAAGAAAATGTTACAATAGATAAGCCATTTTAGATAAGGCATTTCTTAACATAGTTGATGTTAATCTGATTGGTTTTTATAATTAACTATGTATCAAATTCAGCTAAGAGAACAATAAAAGAAGAACAAATGGGATTTAATTTAAAAATATTTTTAAAATAAAAATACAGAATGCTGGAGAAAACAAATAAACAAAAATAGCAAACAAATGAAAATAGATTAGTAACTTAAAAGGTAGTTAGGGTTTTTTTTTTTTTTTTTATAAAAAATTGCTGAGATTTGAACGTTTTTTTATGACTTTGTTCCATACTGGAGGGGATTTAGCATATCTGCATTTATGAATCTACAATTTTACTGCCACTACCAGTAATTCATGGTTCTCCTTCACTGAAGGCTTGAAGTTCAAGGAAGAAAATGTGGAAAAAACCATGGAGATCAAATGAAAAACAAACTATAAAATACACAATGATGGGTGCTTGGGAAATAACACCATCATGTTCATGCAGATCCCCAAAAAAGTAGTCCCCTCCACCTTAATAACCATATACCTGTCATCCAGAGAAAGTACTATCACTGGAGCACGAAGAGCATGAGCCTTTATGCAGAGCCTGGGGCCCTTGATCCAAAGGTTCAGTCCAAGGTCCAAAGAGTCCCGAGCATGAGAAATCAGAGGAAATTCCCAACCAAGCCCCCAACTACACCCAGAGTCACCAACTCCCCATCCAAACTGTGGTTCTGTACCAGCAACTACCAACACCTGACCAAAAACGGACCTGTAATGTCACAACCTGCCTGGTTTGACCACCTTAAGGGTTGTTTCCACTGAGCGGTCCGGTTTGGTATTTTAAATTGTTTCCATTATAGAACAGATGCATTAACCTGGACAGAACCGTACCACTTTTGGGCCCCCGGTGGTTGTAGGTCCATAAAAGAATGGAAAAATAACAAAAAATGGAGCACCGTTTCCAAACAGCTTATTTTTGGCTTCACCGTCCACAATCTTCTCCAACAGCGTTAAAGGCTTTTCATATACGAAGTATTAACAAAGAAAGAAGCGAAAAGTGGAAAAAAAAATATAGAAAATCGAAAAAAGAATAGCTAAAAAGGGTAAAAAATGAGCAAATAGCAAAAAAAGACAAAAAAAAAATTAAAGGAATGAAAAGCCAAACAAATGAGCAAAAAACAAAAATTGGCACAAAGTGGGGGAAAAAGAGCAAACATTGAAAAGAAAAGGAGCAATAAGCGAAAAAAAAAAACCCAAAAAATGAGAGTAAAAGACAAAAAAAATTAGCATAAAAGGGTGGAAAGCGAACAATGATTGAAAAGCAGAAGCAAGGGTGGAAAGCCAAAACATTTAGAAAAAAGTAGAAAAAGGTGAAAAGCCTAAAAAATTAGCCAAGATAAAAAAAATTAAAATTAGCAAAAAATAAAAAAATAAGAGTGGAAAGCCAGAAAAATTATCAAAAAGCAGAAAAAAAGATCGAAAAGCCAAGAGAATTGAGCAAAAAGTTTAAAAAAATTGAAAAAAGTGTGAGAAGCCCCAAAAATGATCTAAATAGAAAAATAAAATTAGCATAAAAGCAGAAAAAATGAGCAAAAAAACAGTGGAATGCCAAAAAAAATGGTCAAAAAGCCAAAAAAGTTAGCAAAAAGTAGGAATAAAAAGGGTGAAAAGCCCAAATAAAAATCCAATAATAATAATGATTTAAAAAAATGTTAGTAAAAGTTAAAAAAAAAAAAAAAAAAAAAGCCAAAAAACTGTAGCTCCTGTTTTTTGGAATCTTCGCGTAGTTGTCGCACCACTATGACGCAAAGATGCACAATCAGTGTACCTCCCGCATGCGCCGTGACCGTCCAACTTTAAATGAAAATGCTCACCTGAATTGCCTGGACCATTCAAACCATTCCATAGCTCCGCCCCTTTTTCCACTGACATGGTAAGAGCAGCAACACATGTTATTCTTTCAAGTTTTGAGCACAAAACAGAACCAGAATAATTATTTACAAAAGATTACATTAGACTTAAAAATAAAACATTTTATTTCAGAGAAAAAACAAAGTTAGCTTATTAAAAAAATGTATTAGTATGTTAAGCCAGTAATGACAATTCCATTGTTAGCCTTTTATAAAAAAAAAATGTTAAAACTTTAATAATTACTTATATCACTTTATGAGATTTCTTAAAAACGTTTTGCATTAAAACAGTGGATTTTTTTTATATTTATGCAAAATGTGCACTCTTTGTAAATAAAAAGGGTGTATTTTTTTGGTGCTCATGTGACTCGTATCTGCTCTGGTGCAGACGTTAGTTAAGACTCTGGTTTTACTTGGTTATCTTCATCTCGTCTGCGTTGCGTGAATTCCTTCTCCAACTCATCTCCAGACATGTTCCTGTACCTCCTGGGCCTCGTGCTCCTCTTCCTCGTCTTCCGCTGGATCAGAGAGCTCCCCCGAGTGTCCGATAAAGGAAACAAGCATGTGTACATCACGGGCTGCGACTCCGGCTTCGGCAACCTCCTCGCTCGCCACTTGGACAAGTTGGGCTTCCCGGTGATCGCCGGGTGTTACACGGAGAAGGGCGAGGAGGAGCTGAGGAAGGCCTGCTCCGGGAAGATGACCACCACGCACCTGGACGTCACCTCCAAGGAGAGCGTGGCCAAAGTGGCGGCAATGATTAAGCAGAAAGTCGGAGACCGCGGTGAGTCGCGGTTTTGCTCACGCATATTTACGGTTTTTAGAGGTGAATTGGACCGCTAAAATGGATCTCAGATTTAACGATTTTATGAAACTGAATTTGTGGTGATATAAATGCTAGTTTTTACACGGATGAATATTTAAAGTAAAAAAATTAAATCCAGAGTTAAGAAAGTAACAATTTTTTAAAAGCGCTAAAACATGTCAAAGGTTTTTTTACGAACAAGTCCGAAAAAAATCCCAAATAATTTTTACGAAGCTTTAGTGGGACACAGACGCAAAATTTGTATTTGTACTTACATGTTGGTGCCACCTAGTGGCTAGTCACCAGAATGCAACAAAACTCGCAAGATACGCGTTCCACCTATCCAAACTGATTAATTTTACTATGCTAAGAAAGTAATAATAAAACCAATAAAATATATACGTATTAAAATAATTATTTTTATGTTTACTTTTTACGATGTTTTTAAACTGATTTTTTACGACCTTCAATTACTCATGTTGTGCTTTACCTTTAACAGTGTTTAGTCCAACATCTACTTTTGAGAAACTTACGGTTCTTTGGGACAGCAAACAAAGCCCACATCATGACGCTTCCCCCGCCGTGTTTAACAATATGTGATGTTTTGCACAAATTGGTTCCTCAGAAATGGACGATTAAATCCTACGGTAGCAGGATTTTAGTATCATCTCTGGGCATGTATTTTTTTTTTTTTTTAAGTGAAAAAAGTTACTTTGTTGATTAGCTCGTTTTCATAGAAAACGGATTCAGTTACTATAATTTTTTTTTGTCCTTTGTTCACTATTGTCAGACGGTTATACTCTAGTTTCTAATTTAAATTTTTGGGATCAATATTTTAAGGAATATCAATATTTTTAAAATATCATTATTTTTAAGAAATATTGATGTTTTAAGAAATATCATTGTTTTTTTTAGATTGTCGATATTTTTTAGAATATTGATTTACTGTGTTTTTTATACTTTATTTTACTAAGAGGATTAATTGAGAACAAATGCTCATTTTCAATAATGATACGTTTTTTTAAAGAAATATTGACATTTCTTGAAATTTTGAGATATTTAAAAATTATTGATACTTTAGGTATTGATATATTTTAAAAAGATCAATGTTTCTAGAAATATTAATATTTCCTAAAATATTGAGATATTTAAGAATTATCAATGTTTTAAGAAATGTTTTTTAGATTTTCAATAATTTTTAGGATATTTTATTTATTTATTTATTAATCTTTTAGTTTACCAGGAGGATCAATTGAGAACAAATTCTCATTTACAACGATGATAGTTTTTAATAAATATTTATATTTCCTAAAATATTGAGATTTTTAAGAACTATTAATATTTTAAGGAATATCAATATTTTCCAAAAAAATCGATATTTTTAGAAATCCTGATATTTCTTAAAATATTAATAGATTTAAAAGAGATCAGTATTTTACTTAATATCAATATTTCTTAAAATATTGAGATATTTAATAATTTTTGATAGTTTAAGAAATACAGATATTTTCAAAACTATCACTATTTTAAGTAATATCAATATTTAAAATATCATTACTTCAAAAAAGATAAACCTTTTAGGAACTTTTTTTTTAGATGTTTCGATATTTCTTAGAATATCGGTTTATTTATTTATCATTTTTTTTCACCAGGAGGATCAACTAAGAGCGAATTCTCATTTGCAATGATGATCATTTTTTAATAAATGTTTATATTTTCTAAAATATTGAGATTTTTAAGAATTAAATATATTTCTTAAAATTTTGAGATATTTAGGAGTTATCGATATTTTAAGAATTGCTGATATTTTCAAAACTATCGATATATTATAAAATATCTTTATTTAAATTCAAAATTAACTTTATTTATATAGCACTCTTCTTGCTTTAAAATCAATAACATTAAGACAAAAGTAGAAAAAGCAGTTATAATAAAAAATAAATAAAAACACATTAAAAGTCCAGCACACATACACATGTAAAAACTATTTAAAAGCTATACTGCAAATATTACTTTAAGAAAAATATATGTTTTAAGAAATATAATTTTTTTAATTAGTTGATATTTGTTAAAAAAATATTTATTTATCCTTTATTTTCCCAGGAGGATCAACGGATAAAAAAGTTCTCATTTAGAGATCAAGAGATTTCGATACTTCCGAAATTATCAATATTTTTAAGAAATATCGATTTAAGAAAATATATCAATTGGACAAAGTTAGGAAACGCTCTCTCTGATGATCTCCTGTGACTCCGCCCCCTCCAGGCCTGTGGGCCGTGGTGAACAACGCGGGCGTGGCCGTGCCCTCCGGCCCGTGCGACTGGCACATCGTAGACGACTACAAATTCATGGTGGACGTGAACCTCCACGGCGTGATCGCGGTGACGCTGAGCGTGATTCCGCTGATAAAGAAGGCGGGGGGCCGCGTGGTGAACGTGGCCAGCGTGTTCGGCAGGATTAGCGTCACCGGGGGGCCGTACCCCGTCTCAAAGTTCGCGGTGGAGGGGTTCAACGACAGCCTGAGGTTGAATAGTTTATAAACTCCAGTGAAAGTTCGCGATGTTTAGCGCTAACGATACTGGTGTCTGTTTCAGGATAGGCATGGCGCCCTTCGGCGTCAAAGTCCTTTGTATTGAACCGGGTTTCTTCAAAACAAACGTGACGGACAGCGAGATCCAGATCAAAGCCGTCAAAGGTCTGTGGGAGAGACTCCCCCAAGAGATCAAAGACGACTACGGAAGCGATTACCTAGACAAAGGTACGCTAGCAAAACTGTTTGGTCTCGAAACGTTTTTTTGAACAAATTTTCTCGACTAGCCATCAAGATAACGTCGGAGTCGCTATCGAAGATGAGCGACGGCGACCTGATGAAGGTGGTGCACTGCATGGAGCACGCCGTCGCCGCCGCCTGGCCCCGCAAACGCTACTCCCCCGGCTGGGACGCCAAGTTCTTCTGGCTGCCGATGTCCTACATGCCGACGTGCATCGTGGACTACATCATGCTAAGCGGCGCCATCCCCGTCAAAAAGCAGAAGAAGTGACCCGACCCCTGAAGAACGAGGTCAAGGCCGCCTTATCGCCCGCTCAGATTACTGCACACAAAGGGGGCAATAAACCAAAGACCCACAGGGCCTCCTGGATCTGCTGGTGTTTGGTCTGAACTGATTAAGAAAAGTGGAAAATCTGTCGACATAACATAACATGAGTCAGCAAAACTCGTCAAAACTGACTGGATTTCCAAGTTAAACAAGGTTGTGCTTGCTCAGTTGCATTGTGGGTAACGTTTTTATTGTTGGTGGGGCATGAAATCCACGAAAATCCACTTTTCAAGAAGCCGCTTCCCACCAACATCCATGGGGGAGCGGCGAGGACACAATCAGATAACGCCGCGTCATGGCACCGTTCAAACACAACCTTTGTCACAAAACCAGAGAAGATTGGGAAATGAAAGTCCAAACGACCACCCGGAGCACCACCAGGCCGTTTTTTACTTCCTGCTTTACAAAATAAAAGCCTAAAATATCATACAATTTTGTTTGTTTTTTTTCTGATAAGAATTAAAAACAGGAAGGAAATTACAGTTGAGCAAAAAAAGTTGACCAAAATTGAAATTAACATTTTTAGGGGGAAAAAAAACTGTCAAAAGTTTCAGAATAAAAACAATTACTGAAAACAAGAATGCTGGTGATTTAAAGAAACAATATGCGCTAAAAATGATGTGATGTAATAAAAATGTCAAATGAAGCATTCTGCAATAAGTAATTTTTACTTTGTTTATTTCTTGATCTCTTTTTGTCAGTTTATTTTCCTTCGCTCCCCCTAGTGGCAGAATTGCATATTGTGGCTGTTTCTTTAAAGAACCATAACTCCCCACAGGAATGGGCTAGAAACTTGCATTTTGATTTATGTTTGACACCCCTAAATTAGGATTTCTAAAGTCATCAATCTGGGATGATGGCACAATTACAGCAGAAGATTTACTTCTAAAATGTTTAGAAAACAGTTGATGGTCTGTATTTCTGCAAAGAAATGAATCCAACATCCCTTCATGGAATAGTGAATGCATCATTTTAAACCATAGATACTGTAGTGTCTTAATCTGCTTCAAAATTTATTACTTAATTTAAATATTTTTAAATGTTTCATGACTTATGGATCTTAAAAGGATGTGAATGTTGTTTCATCGGTTTAGAAAAACAATAATTCAAAGCTTGATGGTTATTTAACTCGATGTTGAACTTTTTATTTCATTTTGTATATTTTTACATAAAACGGAAGAACTTCAGATCAAAATTCCCATCTTTGTCCACCGTTTTATTCAAGTTTTCATCAAACTGCAACGCTGTGCACAGAGCCAGACTGCCACCATGTGGACAGAGTAAGTACATACATCCACCTGATGAAACTATAGGGTCAAAATAAGCAGATATTGTTTGTGTAAAGACAGAGTTTTTATTCCCCCTCTCATTGGAAACATTAAATAGAACTTTCTTTTCAGGATGACAGACAAGGACATTTGTATTTCGACATGTTTTACAAACTAAGCACGGGAACGCCGCTCGCTGTGTGTTTACGAATGCTCTTCGGCCAGCTTCTCTGCTTTCTGCACCACCTCCTCGATGGGCCCCACCATGTAGAAGGCCTGCTCGGGCAGGGCGTCGTACTCGCCTGCGGAGACACGTCAGCTTGTTAGAGGAGAGTGAGGGAACGAGAGCGTTTGGAGGAGACGGTTCTCACCCCCGAGGATGGCTTTGAAGCCTTTGATGGTTTCTTTGAGGGGCACCAGCTTGCCCAGGTGACCGGTGAAGACCTCGGCCACCTGGAAGGGCTGAGACAGGAAACGCTGGATCTTGCGGGCGCGAGCCACCGTCAGCTTGTCCTCCTCGGACAGCTCGTCCATTCCCAGGATGGCGATGATGTCCTGCAGGGATTTGTAGTCCTGCAAAAAAAATAAATAAATAAAAAAACGATTCATCTTCTGAATGAACAAACGGATGAAAGAGTTTGAAGATCTGAACCTGGAGGATTTTCTGGACGCCACGGGCCACGTCATAGTGCTCGGCGCCGACGATGTTGGGGTCCATGATACGGGAGGTGGAGTCCAGCGGGTCGACGGCGGGGTAGATGCCCAGCTCAGCGATGGCGCGGGACAATACGGTGGTGGCGTCCAAGTGAGCGAAGGTGGTGGCAGGGGCGGGGTCAGTCAAGTCGTCAGCGGGCACGTAGATGGCCTGAGGAGCAGAGGATGCTCAGTCTACGGCGGGACGCTCCACCATGAAGGGGGAGGAGCTACTCCTGACCTGCACAGACGTGATGGAGCCCTTCTTGGTGGTGGTGATCCTCTCCTGCATGGTACCCATGTCCGTGGCCAGAGTGGGCTGGTACCCCACGGCGGAGGGGATACGACCCAGCAGAGCGGACACCTTCGACCACAGGAAGTAGTTTTAACAGACAGGAAGTGGAAATTTTTTAATTTTAGACTTGGCGGTTCTCACCTCTGAGCCGGCCTGCGTGAAGCGGAAGATGTTGTCGATGAAGAGCAGCACATCCTGACCTTCCTGGTCACGGAAGTACTCGGCCACAGTGAGTCCAGTCAGAGCCACTCTGGCGCGGGCGCCGGGGGGCTCGTTCATCTGTCCGTACACCAGCGCCACCTAGCAGGAAACGCGCGTCAGACTTTTTGTTTTCCCCTTCTTAAAATAAACCCTCTTCAGCAGTCCCACCTTGGAAGTGGTGTCCTTCAGGTTGATGACTCCAGACTCTATCATCTCGTGGTACAAGTCATTTCCCTCGCGGGTTCGCTCCCCGACGCCGGCGAACACCGAGTAACCACCGTGAGCCTTGGCCACGTTGTTGATCAGCTCCATGATCAGCACAGTCTTACCCACGCCGGCACCGCCAAAGAGACCTGCCGCCATTTATCAAAATCAACGAATCAGTGTTAGCTAAAAAAAATCGTTTTCAGGTAAAATTCAATTTAAGCTCATTTTGAGGTCAACTATGTGCGTACCGATCTTCCCTCCCTTGGCGTAGGGGGCCAGCAGGTCCACCACCTTGATGCCAGTGACCAGAATTTCCTGCTCCACGCTCATGTCTGTGAATTCGGGGGCTTCAGCGTGGATTGGTGCGGTTCTAAAGGAAAAGGAGGGGCAAGTTTAAGTAAAAACACACACTTCTTAAAGCAGGTGCTTCGTCCGAACTCACAGTTTGGTAGTGATGGGGCCCCTCTCATCAATGGGCTCGCCAATCACATTCATGATCCTCCCCAGGGTCTCGGGACCCACTGGGATTCTGATGGGGGCGCCGGTGTCCAGGACTTTCTGCCCACGAACCAGACCTTCGGTACCATCCATGGCGATGGTGCGCACCGTGTTCTCACCTGGACGCAACAGTTCCAATCAGAATGTGAAGGCGGCGACAGAAAGGGCGCACAGAAAGGGGCGACCGCCACTCACCGAGATGCTGAGCCACCTCCAGGACGAGCCTGGAGTCGCGGCCTGCGACCTCCAGGGCGTTCAGGATGGGAGGGAGCCCCTCGTCGAACTGGACGTCCACGACGGCGCCGATGACAGCCACGATGCGCCCGTTGGCGGTGGCAGCAGCGGCGGCGGGGGCAACATAGTCCCTGCCTGCGGAGGAACACAGAAGTTTACAGACGCACCAGCAAAAAGATTTTAAAAAAGTCTTTAAAACATTTTTTCAACCCTAAAATTGCACCAAAACGGAAATGACGTCATCTTGTCATTCCAATGGACTACTCATGTTAGCATAAAAAGGCGCACGTGAGGTGCCCGTTTGTCCGGGCTAATGTCAATGTCACGGCTCCACTGACCTACAACCAATCAGCTCATCAGAACCCCGATACCATGATGCGACTTCAATAACTTCCGACACAAAATGCTCGATGCTAATCTGAAAAAAGCTGCGACAAAACGTATATCTTACAAATAAAACGCTTATTCGAATACGTATATTTTTAGGTAATGTTGCTGACATGTCATAAACTCGTAATTAATGTACACATAATAAATGCGCAACTATTCGGTTAAGTTGGCTAAAAATCGTTAAGGAGTTTAGCTAATTCTGCAGAATATGTGATGCTAACTTAGCAGGCTAACACCACCGTATGTCATTAGAAAGGTCATGCTAATAACCACAACAAAACCAGAAGTTTGGAGAAATATTTACTATATGACACTTTATAATTTCAGAGCACGCGTCTATTTTGATAAAATGCAACTATATAAAAAGCTTAAAAGCGTTTAAATTTGACTGTTTTTCATTTGAGGCCTAGTTCGTCCCCGGCGTGTTGCTAACGCTAGCCGCGCGTCTCGTGCGTCCTCCGCTTTAAATGCAAACTTCGCGTTGGAAGAAAGCTAGCGGGACTTACGTGAAAGGACCGCGGGGGAGCCGGTGAGGGCTTTCAGGGGCTGGACCCCAGGCTTGAGAGCCTGCAGAGCCCCGGTGCAGCAGCGTCCCACGGCTCCTAACATGGTCAAAATGGCTGAAGGTGGAAAGAGACGAGGAGCTTCGGCTTTATAAATGAATGACCGGAGACGTGTACTGCGCCTGCGCGCGGATGGAAGTGGCGACACGGCGCATGCGCGAGTGTGAGCAGTTGACACCGTGCCCTCCACCAGTGCTGACCTGTCTGGTGGAATCCAAAATCCACCTTTTTGGGAATGTTACTTTATTTTTAAAGGATACTCACAGAGACACAAAAACATCACTCCAATTTTCAACCAAAAATTATATTTCTGCTGCAATTTTTATGTATTTATTTATTTATTTTTATTTTCTCTTGTGTTTGGTACTTTTTTTCTGTCACTTTGTTCTAACTATATAAATTTTAAAAATTATTTCAAAACACATACTATATATATTATTATTATTATTATTATTATTATTATTATTATTAAAAAGTAAAATTTTGACTGGTGGAGAAATGCAAAAAATAAATAAATACATAAAAAATCAAAATTTCCTAATTTTTTACTTTTTTCTGTGACTGCTAAAATCCAGCATAGACTCACACACTTTTAATGACCCCAAACGTAATGCTAAGTTCACACTGAGTTTGTAAATGGACGTTCAAGTGACAACTTCCAATGAATAGCTTCTGTGTATGGCAAGCAAAAGCTGTCATTAATCAACAGGAAAAACGACGTGAACAAGGGTGCTTAGCATGTAGCATGTAGCAGGAAATCTACGGTATCTTGTGTTGTCTGAAGACGATGGTAAAAAGATGTGTTTTATTGTGTTCAAAACCACACATCCAAAACGACGTCCTAGTGCGTCCAAAATGCTGTTATATTACATCCATCAAAAACATTTAAAACGTAGTTTAAAACCAAACATGATCAGTAACTAGTTGCTGTGACCAAGTGGTTAAGATGTCATATCTTTACATTTTTTCTCATACAGGAATTGTGTGTTTATGACAACTTTTGCTTGCCATAAAAAACATTGGTTGTGTCAGAATTCCCCCTAATCACTATATAGTGCGTTCGCCATTTTCTGTTGGTCTCTGAATCTACTAATTCCACAATCGAGTTCACTCGAAATTAGATTAAGACAAAGAAGTAAAACACATAGTGTGTCCATTTCGTACAGAAATTTAGGTACAACCAAAGTGTTCACATACTTTCTCTTTCTCTTGAAACTGTACTGTAACTACAATATTCTTTTTATATTCATCATTTTAAGAGTTGTGGAAGCTATTTAAGAACCCAGAAGAGGTATCTATTGTGTCTTTGTAGATCTAGAGAAGGTCTATAACAGGATACAAAAAGTTCAAGTTCAAGTTTGTTGGTATAGTTTCCCATTTGTACAGTTGATATAATATACAATAAAAACAAACAACCACTAAAAAGGGAATAGTTCAATGTCTTTCCATGAAAACTAAACATATCTATGCTGATCAGCAAAGAAATGGATACAATTAAAGAATCAATTTACAGACAAATACAAGTAAATTAAATATTTTTTACATATATGTGTTTTAATCATTTATACATTTACATTTTAAATTTAAATTTAATTTTAGTCAATCACTCAGTTGATTCCATAATTTTACTCCAAAAACTGAAACACATCTCATCTTAGCATTAGTTTGAGCTTTAACCTGTTCAAAATAATAAAGACCTCTTAAATTATACTGGCTAACCCTTAAAGTAAATCATTTCTGTTTATTTTTTTAAACTAAATTATGTTTTACTCTATAGACAATTTCTAATACCTTGACAGAAACAATTTCCTTTAATTTTAAACTTTTGTTCAAACAAAATAAAGAATTTGTTGGTTCACAATATCCTGTTCTGTTGACTATTCTAATAGCCTTTTTTTGTAGTTTAACCAACGATTCAACAAACGTTTTCCCTGCATTTCACCAAATCTCTGCACAATATGAAAGATGTGGAACAACTAATAAACAAGAAACAAGAAACAAACTATTTTTGTTCAATGCATCGCTGATTTTAAACAGAATACAAATAGATCTAGAAACTTTTATATGATTTATGTGAGATTTTCAAGACAATTTATCACCAATTGTTACTCCTAAAAACTTTACTTCTTTAACATAATGGATTTCTGCACCATTTAAATATAATTTAACATTTCCAACCTTTCTATTACCACAAAATATCATACATTAATTTTTTTAACTTGTTATAATCAAACCATTTTAACCATATTAGATTCTTGTTATGCAAGTCTTTTTTTCTTGAACAAAACATATTAGTATCATCAGCAAACATAATAAATCTCAACTTTGTCGACATAAAAAAAAATATCATTAATGTAAATTGAAAACAACTTTAGTCCAAGGACTCAACCTTGTGGGATTCCACAAAAATATTTTCTGTATTCTGAATCTGTATTCTTAATGCTTACATACTGAACCCGATTTTCCAAGTAACTTCTCAACCAATTATTTGTTTTAAGTCCATAATATTCACATTTTTGTAACAAAAGAGAGCGATCAATATTATCAAACCAAACAGCTATTGTATTTAGTTTTTGATCAATGGCAGTTGAACAGTTACTAATTAATAAAAGAAGAGCTGGATTTATATTTATGAGGAAGTCTTGAGTGGCAGAGCAGTATGTTGGAGTTGTTCAGGAGATTTATGAGAAGTGGAAGACAGTGGTGAGATGATCTGTAGGGATGACAGGGGAGATGAAGGATCAGCTTTGAGCTCCTTCTCGTTGCTGACTGATAGAAGAGGTTAGATAGGAATCTCTGTAAATCATCATGTTTGCAGATGACACTGTGATGTACACTGAGAGCAGAAAGGAACATAGAGAGTTGGAGGTTTTCTCTGGAAAGGAGGAATGGTAATTATAAATTCATGTAATTAAATCCCCAATATGGAAACATCTCAGTTGATTAGACTGACCTCCCAGACTTAAAAACCAGTGAAGGAAGTCACAGCTGAAAATAGAGGCGTCACCATGGCAACTACTTCATCACTCAGGATGAGACTATAAATGTTTATGATTATGGTGCGCACATAAAAAAAAAAAATCAGACTGTGCATGTTTTCTGTTTACAATTACTCATCTTTCTCAGAGTTGCTTTTATATATAAGACTCTAAGAGGTAGAGATGGAAACAGGCTTTTTGATCTGGTAAAGAGAACATGTTAAAAACAATGTATTTTCTTAAAGTCAAACTGACATTTTTTTTTGCAAAATTCATAACTTAAAAAGTCAAAAAGATTTAGAAGGAATCTCTGTGGGTCGGAGACATGGTAGAGGGCTATTGGCGGCTCAAGTCTTTGATCCTTTGGACAGAGAGTAAATTTTCCTTATTATTCATATATAAAGGCACAATTTAATATAATCCAAATGTCCTGTCATGTCCACTGGAGCCAAGATTCGATTGAAATGAACTGGTCAGATGAATCCAAATGTGACAATATTGATGGTGTCCTTAGAAGTCCCACTCCGATCATCTTTTGATCTATTCTTAAAGGGGCTTTTTAATTTAGTCGTTTTAGCCAAAAATCAAAAGGGATATAGTTTCTGCACAAAGTCATTAGAAATTTAATGTCTACATTTTCAGTTACTTGTTTTACAAGGTATAGTTTGAACCCATCAGGACTTATGTAGCTGTAATACCAACAGTCCACCCATAGGGGGTGCTGCTGCATCACCTTTGACAGAATCTATTTAATTGAGTTTTTTCCTTTGCATAATTGTTTTGAGTTTTCAGTAAAAGAGCTTGTAACTTAAAAGGAAATTTATTAGAAAATTTATTCATTTTTGGTCAGAAAATTATAAGCTGTTTCCACAAAACTCTGCTTTTGCAGGATTGTTGTTGTATATTTGAAATCTGTTATTTTGCAGTGATTAAATTAAAAAAAAATGTGATGGATATTAATCCCTGGGATGAGATTTTACAGGAAAAATAAATTTAAAACATTTTTTTTCAAAAGTTTACCACTAAAAATGAAAAAAAAAACACTATAATGTGAATGATTTCATTTTCAGACTCAACAAGCTTCAGGAATCAAACTTAGCAACTTGAGCAATATGCTAATATTTATCCCAGTTTTGAGCTCATGAAAGGTAACAATTTGTTGCAATCTATAATCATTGTTTAAAAAAACTTTTTTTTTGTCTTAGCATATTTATAGTATAGTATTTTATTTCAGTTTATAGTTAATTTATTGCAATATAAATTGAAGTTTTGTTCATGTATATTTTTGCTTTTATTTGGGATTTATTGTGTAGGGTGGTCAAACACTTAGAATTGTTTTTAGGTGATAAAATTAAAAATAAAATTAATTTGGCTTAAAAAAAAGAAGAAGAGATAATATTTTGTTGAAATATCTGTCATTTATAGCAAAAATTGTGTAAAACTCAGCAGTGGAAGGTTAATAATTTGCGCATATTCTTGCTTGTATACGTTTTATTATGTTTTTTTTTTCTTTTTTGTAACAGGTCAGGCAGAACTGACTCGATGAAAGACCATAGACTGTATATAAAATAACTGGACGAAGCAAGCCCCCCTACTTCCGTGTTCCATATAGGAAGTACCACTGGGTTGCAAAA
>NC_050513.1:9743116-9747842 GCF_002922805.2 Oryzias melastigma | reverse complement strand
GTGTAGGGACTTTGAAAAAAAAAAAGCACAGATGAAGATTTTATTCTGAGTGGCGTGAAGCTTTGAATGGAGATGATCAGGTTGTAAACACAGATGTACAAACACTCCATGTTATTTCAGCCAGTTCCTTTAAAATAAAAAAATGTGAAAATCCAAATAAAAGTAGAACAAACTCAAAGTATTTGTTTACTGCTTTTGAAGTCGCACATTAGGATAGTCTTTGAGCACAGACAAATGAGTCACCCTGCACTCTTTTTTTAATAAAAAAACATAGAATTTCCAGTAGATTTCCAGTTTCTGATCTGGAATAATTACTGAACCAGTGTGAAGAGTGTACACTCTTTCATTATTGCTCCTTAATAACTGCTCATTTTGATGAAGTAGTTTTTGGATGCATCTGCATCCAATTTTCCACTATTTACATGACAAACAATCAAAATAACAGACATTAAAACAAGAAAAACACATTTCTCAACAGATTGTGCAAGAAAACCACAAAAAAATAAAAGTAAAAGCGTCTGCACAGAGTTAGCACATTTGAATACATTTACAATTTCAGGATTGAACATGCCTGAATTGTAATCCTTTCACAGGAGCAGCTGTCCCACCAGACACAGCAAAGGAATGTTCATTTTCAAAGCAAGAATTACTTCTTTTTTTTGCAATTTTGATGTCTTTTTCCATTGACTTGCTTTTCCTTTGAATGAGTTGTGTTTGTGCGCTTGCAGGTGATGGAAAAAAAAGGTTTGCCATTAATCCTGTACAGACTTTTCTGCAAAAAAATGTGACACAGACAATAAGGGAAGCAAACAGCCAGCAGTCTGATGATTGATGACTTGAGATAACTGCTATGTTTTGTGCTCCTTGATTATTACTTGCAAACGCAGGAATCACAAAATTGCAAACACTTGTTAACAGTTCCTACCTCCCCCCCCAAAAAAAGAAATTCCTTGCAACTGTTGGACAAAGTTTTATCGCTCTTTGAAGAGTCATGATGCGAGGTTTGTGCTGCTGGAGCTGCAGAGATTTCACTGAAAGAGGTCACAGCACTGTGAGAGGCGGTGTGGTACAAGACCTGACCTGTTTCAAGCAATTCAATGGTGCAGGATGCTTTGTTGTTACAGGTCTGCTTCGTGTGTCGTGTAAAAGTCCGACGGGCCTCGTCTTTATTTGACTCCATGGTAACAGCGTTAAGCGCGTTCAAATATCGCTCTGAAGCGAATCCTTCTGTGTGTGGCAACAGGATTTTTTTTTCTTTTTCCAAAGCTGGTTTCTTAAGGCTCATAATAAGCCAATCAATGTTAGAATGGATTTTGATTAGTTTTAGGTACGTG
Source organism: Oryzias melastigma (assembly GCF_002922805.2). Classification (NCBI taxonomy): domain Eukaryota; kingdom Metazoa; phylum Chordata; class Actinopteri; order Beloniformes; family Adrianichthyidae; genus Oryzias; species Oryzias melastigma. The sequence goes on along the minus strand of NC_050513.1, from coordinate 9,746,508 downwards.
TGACCCATTCCCAGCACCTAGAGAACTATGCCAGTCAGTTCAAACACACAAATTAATTCTAAAAGTGAACTTAAGTCATTTTCCCACCTTATATCACCATGAAACTTTATTATATTTTAATTTTTTATTAGAGTGGGTCAATATTGCTGCAGTCTGAGAGGTAAAGAAGGAAATTTGTCATTTTATGCTCCTATCTTTTTATTAAATCTATTGTAAAAGGGTTCTCGGTGATCTTTTAATTATGATTATGCACTTTTTAGCCAAAATTTAAAAATCAGCGTCGTTTTCTAGGACATAGTTTCAGCAGAGCTGCAGTAGAAATTTGTGAGTTGTGGGCGGGACCATTAAGCCTGCCCTCATTTCCCATCGTCCATCTGTTTTCATGTTCTCCATAGCTAACAGCACCCCTCAACCACAAGCTTACATTAAAATAATGCTGTCACAGACAATTATTTTAATAGTCGACTAATCACCGATTATTTTTTCCAATTAGTCGACTAATCGGGTCATGCGTAAAACATACATCTTTAAAATCATTAGCTTTAAACTAATTAAAAACTACATATTTAGCATTATCTGCTATAATTCTAATGTTAATGCTGTAAGCTAAATTTGGCAGCCGAAGATGCTAGTGCTGATGCTGAATTTCATAGCTGAAATCACGGAAACTAATTAATGCAATCCCTGAAGCTAATGGCTCAAAACACTGAAGCTGACAGCCAGCTAAAATATTAGTTAAATGCCGAACTAGCCTAAAAAATAAAAAAAACAAAGTTAGCCGAAACAGCTAGCATGCAGCTGAAATATTAGCAAAACTCAAAAATAGCCTAGAAAAATGAAAAAAACAATCCTAAATTAGCCAAAATAGCTAGCATGAAGCTGAAATATTAGCTAAACACCAAGTTAGCCTAAAAGACTGATAGAAATCCCAAATTAGCCAAAATAGCTAGCATTTAGCTGAAATATTAGCTCAACTCCAAATTAGCCTATTAAATTTAATAAATGCCAAAACAGTCCAAAAAGCTAGCAGAATGTCATTATAATTTTCAACTTTACGACACTACAACTCTGTTTAACATAAAATAACAACTTATCGACTATGAAATTAGTCGTCAACTATTTTAATAGTCGATTAGTCATTGATTAGTTGACTAATTGTGGCAGCCCTAATTAAAAAGCAACCAATATTGGAGCTATCCAGCAGATCGTAAAGTTTAAGTTTAAGGGCTAATGAGATCATGGAGTAGCAGTTGTATATCCTACGTCACACTTTCAAGCTTTTTCCAACTGGATTGTTTTTCATCTGCTTTTTTATTCTCAACAATCTGTCTAAATAAATAATCAGAAATGCAATTTTAAGCTCATTTTTTTATATATATATGTCCTCCAACATGAGAAAAAAAATGTTGCAAGAACATATTGAAGACACCAAAAACATGATTTTCGTCTTAGTGGGATTTACCATTGGGTTGAAAACAGTCTTTCAGCCCCAAACTATTCTGGAGCTCTGTGATAACAAATACGTCTAATATTTGTGTTATCCTTGTTTCTACAAATATAAGTAATTTTCTATGTCATTCGAAAACCCAATAACTTCAAAATGTATTTTTTAAAGCGTTTTATCCCCCCCTAACAAGTACCTAAAATGGACTATTCCATACGAGAGTCGTCAAATTAGCCACGCGCGCGGCCGCAGTTTTATTAGCAAAAACGGGATACCGGGACTCTAGTTGTTAAAAAAAACCTGTAGCAGCTGGAAAAGGTAAAATGAAAAATCTTTCGAAAGTTATGACATGTTTACAGTGCTAGAAGGTGACTTTGTTGAAAGCAGCACTAGATAATTTTTACAAGTAAGCAAAAGCTAGTGCTAGCGATAGCTAAAGTAATGCTAACGCTGCTATCTAATGGGAGGGGCTAACCTGTCTCAACCTGTGTTCATAGAAACAGCTGAAAAGGGATGACGATAGTGTTTATTATGCCACACATCCTAGTAACTAAAGTATTTTTCTTCAAGACGACCCTCTGGAAACTGTAGTGCTAGCTCTTTTTTTCTTTTAAGCCCTCGTGCTCTGAAATGAGTTTGAGCACGCGGAAACCCATTTACTAGGAAGGGTGGATGAAAGCTGCCACACTGGAGCCAGCAGTGGATGATGCTGACAGGTAAGTCCACACCTATCAATGCTTAAAATGCTGTGTTATGTATTCTGTAAGGGTTTTTTTTCAAGGTAAAATCACTTTAGCTAGTGTGAAGGGGAAATAAGATGTAAAAGCTGCAGAATTCCTGTTGAATTTGGAGGAAAATAAAAATAAAAGCCTTTTTTTCGTAGCTATCATTGACCACCTTGTTTTAATTTTTTTTTTTTTTTTGTATTGCAACAATTGGCAAAATGTTGCAACATGCTATCAACGCGACTGAGTGATAAATCCACAATTACCTGTATTTGGAAAACATAATTTTTTTGTACAAACAATAAAGACTAGAAAATGACTTTTTTCTTTTGCCTTGGATTGAAAAATACTTTGAAACAACACCTGCAGAGGAGACTAGACGTTTTCCAACATTAATGAATAAAACTATTATGTTGTACATAAATAAAACATATTTAAAGATCCACTTTGATCATATTTTGATCTATTGCAAAGCATTCCCAGTGGTCTTTTAATTATAAATTTGCTGGGTTTTTTTAAATCAAAATTATAAAAATTGTGTCTTTTTTCTGGGACATAGTTTATGCAGAGCGGCAGTAGTTCATTAGAAATTCACCTCTTGCGTTTTGGGTGGGACTGTTGGTGTGGATTTCCCATTCATCTGTATAGGTGCTCTCCCGCTAGCTTAAGTCCCAAGCTAACATTAGCTAAGGAACAAAAATGGTGAGCAATATTGGAGCTAACCAGCTGTTTTGAGCCACATTCCAGCTCGGAATAGTGTAAAGCAAGCCCGTCCCCCTTCCCATCACCCATCTGTTTACACACTCCTGCTAGCTTACAGCCCTCCTCACCCCTATTTAACATTAATTGTGTGGAAAAAAAAGAAGGCGAACAATATTGGAGCTATCTGGTTGTACAATTTAGAGCAGCTCGGACAAGGAAAACGAAGACATACATGGACGTAGTCGTCTACAAGTGGATGCTTGTGGCCCACCCATTGTCATTTTTACATCACAACTGCTCCTGACTCATAATTTGAATAAGCAATTTTGAGCTTAATATTCGTTATTAATGCCCTCCGTCATCAGAAAATTGTAATAAGAACATGCTAAAAATGTTCATGGTCTTTTAAACTTGTCTTGGTGCCCTCTAGGGGGCGGCCCACCCAGAATTCCAACTATGAATAAAAAGCACGTGCTATGTGGAGTTACAACTACACATAAAATAAGTGTGTGCATCTTCCC
>NC_050513.1:9690746-9738342 GCF_002922805.2 Oryzias melastigma | reverse complement strand
TTGACTAATATCGTTTTTAATATCGTTATCGCACAAAATGAAAAAAGCGATATCGCAATATGAAAATTCCCATATCGCCCAGGCCTAGATAGAGGGGTGTAATAAATTCACTTTTCTCATGATTTTTTGTTTCAATTGTGTAACAAACAGTTTAAGTGCGAATTGTTGCATCCCTACTAACCTTTATTCATAAATATATATATTTTACTTGTCAAATTTTGTGACTTTTTGTTTGTGGTCGCCTAACATCTGAATACTGAGGGGCCTGTAGGAACTGTATCAACTAAACTATTATTTCCATCCTGGTACCTTTCAGTGCATCAGTTTAAGGTGGTATGATCCTATTTTGACATCACCTTGTTGCCCCAGTAAACGACAGTCACAAATGAGGCTTTTCTCCCTCCAGTATCTTGAAATAGCTCAGCTAAAACATTAAAAAACGACTTTAGAAAACTAGTGAAAGGGTGCTCATTCCTCAGTCAAGATCAGATTTATGGAGCGCGTCTTCCTCCACACCCACTCCCATCCCTAATGAAGTGAGGAAGAGAGGGAGTCTAAAGAAAGAAAGGAGAAAAAAAAAGGGCCGGACTTCCCTCCAGTTTCTGCAAGCTGAGCCAAACTTTAGGGACTCCTGTCAGAGCCAGACAGTCCTAACTTTTGGAACAGCGATGCTGCTGCTGCTTCTCATCATGTTATGAGCATTGGGTGATCAGAAGACTGCCAGCCACTTGAAGAAGATCCTTTACATGGAACCAAGTTTTGAATGAAGAATCCCTCATTTTTTCTTCCCTGCACTGCTTTCCTAATTCTCCTGCATACATTTTGAGGAATCAGCAGCACCGTAAGGTAAGTTATGCATTATTGATTTCTCACATCTTAAAGATTCTTTTCTTTAAAAACAAAATACAGCTTTTTCTCACCTAAAAGGCAGTTAAAACAATCTTTTGGTTCAGTCCTCTCAGGGAAATCATGGACCCCTTTCTGCACTGGCTCCTGCTCTTTTGGGGACTTCAAGGTCTGCTGGCACAAGATTATGAAGACGAGGTTGTAAAGCCCAAGAAAAGAGTCAAACTACAGTCACCTAATTCCATATCACAAAACGGGAGATGTAAGTTGGACACTTGAGAAAAGTTTGGAAGGGTTTGCTTAAAAACTTGGGATTTCTGCAGGTATAGAAAAGTTTATAAAAAAAAGTAGAAATATAATCCCCAACGAGGACATTGCTGGAGGATGCAGTCCAATTGGACTGATCGTATCTCTCAGGTCCTTTCAGAGCAATCCATCTCCCATGTGTCCGCTCAGCACTCTGTTACTCAAATGTTTAATTCACTCAGACTCCTGTTTCCCCAGGCCTTTTCTGTCTCTGACATATTTCTCTGAAGATTAATGTCACATATCCGAAGCCTATATTAGATCTTGGACCTCCTTCCAACAATTGACAGTTTATGCGGCAAACCCAGTTGCTTTCATTTTATCTTCCAAACGGAGTGTCACGTTTATTAAGCTATTGCAATTTTCCAAGGGGAAAATACGGATCAGCGCTTAAGCTATTAATGCCTCACCTTTTCGTCTTTTTAAAGGCCCCCCTGATGATCATTTTTCCCCTGAACTCATAAAAACCTGTCGGCTGAGGGACCTTTTTATTTGTTGGAACAATTAGCAAGGAGCTAAGAAAGAGAGTTCTACAAAAAAAATTAAAGAAATTAGTTACTTTTAAACATTTACTGATATTGATACATTAAGAATGAATTAAGGCTTTAAAAAAAGTTATTTTTTTTCCTTTTTTGGGGAAGAATTTTAGCATAACTATCATGCTACGTACACAACAGGTAAGTGACGTGCGTTCAAGACCGCACATGAATACAGAGAAGAGTTGTATTTTTTGGCTTTGCTCATTCTTTAGAAAGAAACCGGTAGAACAGAACTGAAATAAAGTCTGTGTCTGCCTCCAAGTACAGTAAATGCAAGGCAGAGACACTTGATTGGATGGAAGCAAGACCAAATCAGTACGAACCCTCTTGTCTGTGATTGGCCGTTTGGTGACACAAACGTCAACTCAGAGCTGAGAATGCAAAATAAAAGACAACGCGTCTGAAAACAATCGTCACAAAAGCAAAAATGTACTTTGAAAGCAAACTTTTAATATCTCCATTTGCAACTAATGAAGTTCTGATTTTAAAGCAGAAAGTTTGGTTTGCATGGTTTCAAAACTGTGACTCCTGTTCTTAATGTAGTGACACAAATATTACTTCATAAAGTGTCTTTACCTTATACTACTACCTACTGTTGGAGGAGGCTTGGTGCAAATTGTCGTTGCACCGCAACGACACACAGCTCTATTCAGATTTATGAAAGACTTGGTGTCGTATTCTTTGTTTCCACTGAGCGGTCCAGTACAGTATGGTTCGATAGTTCGAGCATTTCCATTGTAAAATGGACCCATTAAACAGTACCGGACCGTACCTCTTGGGGTGGTCCCCCATCGGTTGTGGGTCCGTTGAAAAATGGAATGGAACGGTTGGGGCAGAAAATGTTGATGACATTAAAAAGCACCAATATAGTGCTAAGCTGTCGTTTTCAACGTTTTCCTCGGCCGCCTGCAATCTTCTTTTAAACAGCATTGAACATAGCATTACTGAGACATATAAGTTAACATTTGCAGAGAATGCTTTAGAGAGCTTTCAAATGTATAATAATTCTCAAAATGTTTGGGATTGTGAAACGGACAAGAACAAAGCTTCAGTTGGGTGGATGCTGAAGGATGTTTTTGTTAATGGACAGATTCATTAGCAATAGTGAAAGAGAGAAATTCACAAAATGTATTTTAAGCTGAAATGTGGTTAGAAGAAGTAAATCTTGGAAAAACAAGCTTTCATGTGAATTGAACGTTCAAACGTCTAAGCCAGACCCTCATTCTCCTCAGCTGTCCTGGACGATGACTGCAGGGTGGAGTTGGCTTTTCTGATCGACAGCTCTGAGAGCGCCAAAGATAACCATGCCCAGGAGAAGCGCTTCGTCATTGACGTGATGGACCGCCTGGAAGGTGTCCGGCTGCAGACGGGCCGTGGACTCAACTCTCGAGCTGCTCTACTACAGTACAGCAGCCATGTTGTCATAGAGCAGACCTTTAGCTCTTGGAGGGGCATTGAAGACTTCAAGGCCAAAGTGGATCCCATGGCTTACATCGGCCACGGCACCTACACGACCTACGCGATCACTAACCTCACCCGCATATACTTTGACGAGTCGAGCGTCAAGAGCATCAAGGTGGCCGTCCTGCTCTTTGATGGCATCTCGCACCCCAGGAACCCAGACATATTTGCCGCCTTGACAGATGCAAAGAACCAGGGAATACGCTTCTTCACGATAGGGATCACGCCCGAAGCCAACGAGCCCGCCAACATCGCTCAGCTGCAGCGCATCGCTAGCTCTCCATCTGCCCGCTATCTACACAACCTGCAGGACGCAGCCATTGTTGAAAAAGTCATCCGAGAGATTGTAAGTATAGACATTTATTTGTATATTACTTGCCAAACCTCAACTTATCGTCTTACCGCATTGGTATTGTGTACTTCAACTCTGTGTAGACACTTTTCAAAGTAGAAAAACCTGGGGAGATCATATAATCCCTCTTAATACAGTTTCATTAGAGGCTTCACGTGATGACAGGTTTTGGTGTGCATGCTCAGGCATGCACAAAATAACCCAAAGTCGTTGAAGAGCATTTCTCTGGCCCTAAAGGTTCTTGTGAAATTGCTTGTATGTTTGTTAATTGCCTTTTACCTCGGGGTAGAAGTTTATGGTTCTGAAGCTTCAAAAAGTGATTATGTAGACAGACGTTTTTTCAAATGTTGGTGTCTTTAGCTCCTTCGTGCACCCTATAATTACTTCCCTTGTTTCTCTTGTTGATGCCTCTTAGTGCGACGATTTCTTGGCTTATTGAATCCCTTTCATACACCTGCTGCTATAGTAACAGGCCCGCTCGAAAAAGCTCATCTCAAATCAACGGCTGATCAGAGAATGTGGTGTATCATGGAAGTCATCAAAGGCAAAGTTAGCCTTAATTTCCAACTTTTACAAGTAAATAAATTCATTAATTACCGTATGTGGTGCGGAGCAACATCCTGGATGCACCCACAGACTTCTGCTTGGAACATGTGCTTCAAATTAAACCTCTTTGTGGGAAAATCATGCGCTACAATCCAGATCGAAGAGGCAAGCACGCAACATCATCCAAAAAAAAAAAAAAATTCCTCAACCTCAGACTCAAGCTTTACTGTTGACACAAGTGTTATGCATCCCCAAAGTGATAGATGAAAAACTTTATGGAAAGCTTGTGCTCTGGCTTCCAGAGTACAGTCTCTGACATACCACATTCTAGTGGCATGCAAGAGCCCAGGAGCAGCAAGGATCAGACTTTCATCTCATTTCCTTGTTCAGGCAGCATCTGTATGTCATAAGCATGCACCCGCCTGTGTAGAAACGTCTTTAATCTCCGCAGTCTGCATTAAACTGCTGCATACAACTCCTTTAGGGGAAGGCATGTGTCGCGGTGCGCCTTCATACCTGTCTGAGCTACAGAAACATGAGCTGGATACACAGTGAGGGTATTTTATAAAGAAATGCATGTGGTTTGTTTTAAGCAACAGTTGTGAACCCTGAACCTTTTCACTGAAAGTGTCTTTAGCTTTAAAGAAACTGCAATGAGAGGAAGAGCAGTATGTGCAGTCAAGTGGGTCTGATGGTTTTTAACTCACAAAGCTTCAAAGAAACTTCTGTGCAATCAGTAAAAGAAAGAAAAAAGGTATGTTTAGTAAAATGTTTGATTTGGACTACTGTTGAAAACAGTTTAGAATAATTAGAGAAGTTCTGGATAAACAAGTGGTGCCCGAAAGACCACTTAAGGGGTAACCAAACCCTAAATCAACTTTTTTCTATAAATGGGGTTTTAAAAGTGCTGTTTGTTGCCAAATTTTCGACAACTTATAGTAAACTTGTTTAATTCCTGAAATTATAGTCAAAAACTGACTTTTACAGGTTGAAACGAGGTATTACAGTTGAATTTTGTGATTGGTCAACTGGTTTAAGTGCCAAAAGTTTGACATCATCATGCTCTGAGCTCCAGTATAAAACCCCTGCGCATCTTTGATTTTGTAACTGTTGGCTATCGTTGTGCTAGCTTTAGCATGTTTCGTAGGTGTATTGCCTTCAGTTGCCAAAAATCTACTGGCTTAGACAAATTTCCAGTGGACTTGGAGATTAGGGAACAGTGTTTGAGTGTAATTGGCATTATTTCCAGCAAACTGTCCGGGTGATGGATTTGCAATTAACGTTTCACTCGGGATTGTTTGTTTAATAGGTTAGCCTTAATTAGTTATGATGCTAGTAGCATTTCACCACTCTCAGACACAGGCCCTCTTTGCTGACGGACATTGCAAAAGCAGCATCTGGACCAGATGAAAAATCCTCAACCTCCTCAAAGTTCTGTGGAGAAACTTGTATCACTTTGCAGGGTTGGTACAACTTTCCATATTGAATACCCACCGTACATTTCATAAAGCTAACCTAGCTGTCAGTCATAGAACAGAATAGACACCTCCGCTACCCAGCCCCGCCCCTTTTTGTCTTTTTTCAAATCGGCCTTCTACTGCCCTGTTTGGTTACCCTTTAAGCTCATATTTTATGTTTTTTCCAAAACTGTTTAGATTTGACAAACTTGTTTGCTTCACATCTTAATTTTTAATCACAGCTACCCTTTATGACTGGATGCAGGCTGTCAAAAAACTGCCTCACAAATGGGCGGTTCAAATTATCAAGGTTGTAGAGTGCTCTGTGAAATCGTAGATTGTATAACACGCTAGAGTATGTAAGGGTGAAGGAGAGACACAGGCATGTCGTATGGATTTTTCATTTTTTCATCCTCCCCCAAATCTCTGAGCAAGAGGTCTGTGTATGCTAGTACTTTTAATGCACTGCTCACGTTAAAAGTGCGCACCTCTTGAGCGATCCTGTTGTGCCGCTTAACTGTCAGAGTTTATTAAATTAGATTATCCAAGTGTAGTTTGTGTTGGCATTATTTGGGGGTCCTTGCATATGACATGCACATTCCACGCAACCTTTTCTACCTTACTTGAGACTGCTATCTTTACAAGTATGTTATGATACACTTCATCATTAAAATCATACATTCCATTTTCATGACGTCCCTTGAAGTGGCCTTACAAACCTCAGGGCAACTGCAAGGAACACCTGCGCTCCCATTAACATGCGGCTCCTTTTCTCTACGACCCTCTACAGGTTAAGAGAACCCAAACACTTTCAGCACCCATATGCCCCAGAATCTTATTTTATTAAATATTCTTAGTGGAAATATCGCTGCAAAGTTAGCATGCTATAAGCCTGTTACATCAGCTGTTACAGCAAAGTAGCTTACTTTTTTTCAACTAATTTATGAACATAAACAGATTATAATTAGTAAAACCGTTTAAAATACAATAAGTGATTAAGATGAATTATTTAGCATTTTGTGCTGTTGTGTGTGATGGACTGACTCATGCTCCTAGCTGAATTCCTCACAATTTCAGCATTTAATAAACTAAGCTATCATATGTTAATCCTAATTATAGAGTGAGAATCTTCTACTGGCTCTATTGATGCCAAAATGTGTAGAAAGTGGTTTTATAGAATTACGTCAAAGTTGCTGTAAACCAGAAGTCACTCTCATCCACATGTACTGGTCCTGGCCATCTCTCAGGAGGTTCTGGATTGAGGTGTTCCAAACCTTATCCTATACTGTACTTCAGCCAAACCCTCTCACTGCTCTGTTTGGGATTGTGAGGGAGAAGTTGTCTCTAAATAAAAACGACAAGCTCTGTCCTTTGTCTCCCCCCTGGTCAGTCATGCCGTTCTTTTTAGGTGGAAGGATGCTGTCCCTCCAACCCACAACAGTGGCTGACTGATATTATGTCATGTTTACAACTTGAAACGGATTACCAAGTAACGAATTACTGTAATTGAATTACTTTTTTCAATAACAGAGGAACGTAGCAAATTACAATTCAAATTTTGGTAATAAATTACAGTTACTGGACTACAGAAAGCCTTGTTACTCCCTGACTTAGGTTTTGTAGGCTCTGACTTTTCTTTTTTTTAAATGAAACAGAGAAAACAAAAGTAACCTGCGCATACATGCACACACACTACTGCAGAGTTGGGGACCATAGATGTAATTTTTCACATTGCTGCCTGATTTATAAGGAAGTCAAGTTATGTCTTGAACCATGTTCATACTTTGTACGAGGCCATAGGATCTTGTTGATGCTGTTTTTCCCTTGAGAATTTCTACATGAAGTGAATTACTTTTTAAAATAAGTAATGAGTAAAGTAGTTTCCAGTAAAGTAATAATCAGTTACTTTTTTAAAGTAATTTACCCACTACACACTGGTAATCAGGATGTCTCACCATATCGAACATAAATCAATCTCGAACTATGTACCAGCGTGTTAGCGCCTTTTATTATTTGGCTGGCAGTGACTGGGGGGAGGGGAGAGGATGTGTTTGTTATTGCTGTTATTTGGCATTTATCAGTGTATGTTCTGTACACAAGAAAATTCAAATAAACAGATTTTGAACATAAAGTTGCTGTAAACGTTTAAAATGTTGCGTAGCATTGGATGGAGAAGGTTCACCAAATACTGAGTATGTTTGGTGTGGAGCTTTGTGGAGGACCCATATTATGCACAAACTTAAGGGTGTATTCAGACTGGATACATGCGGTTTGCTTAAAATGAACCAGAGTTAATTTCCCCCAATATTTTTTAACATACTCTCAGTCTAAATATACCCAAGTTGGACCAGGAGCCGCTCTCAGACCCATCTATTGAGGTGATATTGGTTAAATTCCAGTCGGACTCAGCTCTGGTTCACTGAGTTTTTCTTGGACTGAAAAGGCTCTGTGCTTGGCGTGGAACAACTGAACCAAAACCGCCACTGTAGCTGGTCATTACGTGATGTCAAAAGAGTAGGAACGAAGCAATAAATGAGACAAAAAAGCTAATTAAAATTTGGTTGGATGAATTTGGTAAAGTAATTAAGTAAGTAATTAAAGCAACTTTTAACATGATACACATTGCTTCTTACACTGTTTTCTTAACAATTTATAGGTCATAAACACTTTTCAGCATACCTTCTTAGCCATCACCTCCTCAGTAACCGTCTTGCAGCATGCCTTCGTTGTACCAAAGCAGCAGTAAAAAGTGTTGATATGTGTGATGTTAGAAATTGGCCAACGGAATCTAAAGTTTGAATAAGTGAATTATCCCTAAAAGGATGGCAAAGCTTAGGACCTTCGTTATTCTTTCTCTCATTGGTTTCTTGGCCAATGACTGAAGAGATCTTGAGTCACGTGGTTTTGTTTACAAGCTTTGGGTTGAAACAGAAATGCCCGGTTGAAAGGCAATCTGAATACAGACCAAACACAAGGTTAAAGACTCAATCCGGACCGAATTAAATCGAGTTGATCCAGAACAACAAACTTTTCCAGTCTACACATGACAAAAAGCAAACCATGTACTAAAATATGACAAACCAAGACCCTGAAAACATGATGGCACACACGGTTAATGACGTAAACTTAATGGCCGAAAGTACTTTACAGTCCCATTCACCCATGCACACACACACAGTCACAAACTAATGACTGTTCCGTTGTCAAACATGATACCAACCTGTAACCACCAGGAGCAAATTGGGGTTCAGTGTCTTGCCCAAGAACACTTTGACACATAGATAGTGGGATCCTGAGATCTTCTAATCAGAGGTTGACCGCTCTACCTCTGCACCACAGTATACAATGACAAACAGAAAACCCTGGAAATAACGATGTGTTGCATCGTCCCTACAACCATCCCTCTTTGTCTACACCTGTACCCCCATCTTTATGAACACAAGATGCCAATCAACCAACAACAAGCAATCACAATACTAGAAACTAGTTAACCCTAATGATCAGCATGATGCACAAGCCTGATAGAAAGTCAAGAAATAGTGAATAAAAGTGAGTGAAGAGGCAAACTGATTAGTGCAAATTGGCATGTCAATCTCCACAAGAAGAGATGAGGAAATAGAAAAGATGTACAAGGCAGATGTAGCACACCACCTAAATTGACAAGAAGCAACCTTGCTTAACATTTTCCACAGAATACAATAACTACCCAGACATTCCTCCTTTCTCTCCAACACATCAATTTAACCACCAAACCCACAAACACAGAGCAGTAGCAGGAACATCGAGTGCATCAATCGACTTCCTCCAACAAATTAGCAGCGTTACTCAAAGAGACAAGTTAGTCTAAACTATTAGCTTTGAGTTGTGCTGCCGAAATGAATTCCAAATGGTGCAGTAAATCTACCATCCTCCTGATGTTGTTGTTTTTCTGCCCCGCAGGTGGCGCTGGCAGATGAAGGGGTAAGTCCTCCAGGCTTCAACTCATATTTGCCGTTGTTTATCGTCACGGTTTAACTCTATTTTTTCCCCCTGTTTCTGAAGTGTCCCGTGCCTCAGAGCCAGTGTGCCTGTGAGAAAGGCGAGAAGGGACCTGCCGGCCCTGCTGTGAGTATGCACCCCCGCATTCTGGATGTTTATTGTTCCCCAATCACCTTTTTTTATGGGTACAATGTTGCTTCCGATCATCATTTTTCACAACTTTAACTGCTCTACTTTGGTAGCCTTTTCCCTATTTGTCGCATTTATTTTATAATCACTTACCTCTATTGGGTCATATGAAACCAAATCCCTTGTTGAAAGTCACAAAAGACAAACCACCTCATTTGAGTTGCAAAATACCTCTAAAATTGTAGGGTTCAAGGCGTTTTAGTAATTTCTGTCCTTTTTAAAAGCCCCACTCCTCTGCTGCAGTGAAAGTAATGAGAATGCCTCACATTTTTCTTGTGGTTTCTTGAGAGCAGGCCTAAACGTATATTTACATGTAAAGAGAGCACCGGCGTGTCTGCTGTTGGAGCCTCGTCCCAGGACACATGTTCAGCAGATAAAAACATTACATGCAGGACTTTGTTTGCCTGCCAAACATGTCGCGGTTCGCCCACGCCTTTCATTGCATGGACAAGGTCAGCACAAATCGGACAAAGTTGATCGGCTTTGAAGTTTCCTCTCGAGACGAGAACAGAGTAATTACCCCGCCGAAACCCCGGAGCTCAGCTGGTTCACATCAGCGACACTGACAAAAGCGATATGTGCATAATGGAGACATGGAGAAGCTAAAACTCTGAAGATAAGAGGCACAGTTCAAAGTTTGAAAAACAAGACGTTTGTTCATTTAAGCTGGCATGCAAACTGCTTTAAGCACTTCTGACTCATCTGCTACCAGACTTCCACCTTCATACAGAGCTGATCCGTCTTTCCTCCAACAAAGTCGAGCCTAAAGCAGCTATAAATGCATAAATATTTGAAATGTTGAATTTAAAATTCACTACGTTGTTTGGATTTTTATTTGGATACAATAAAAAGTATACGAATGCAAACTTTTAGAGAAGAAATCAATCTGAGTTGGTTGGTAAAGGTTTTTACTAGGGCTGTCAGATTTGTCGCGTTAAAAACGCATTAATCTGACATGTGCTTGACGCCGACAATTTTTTTGACGCATTAATCGCAGGCTTTCTCATACGTGCCTTTCCATACCGCGCGCGCGGGCGTCCCGCCCTTTAATTCACCGGCTGCTCTCACTAGATCACGGGCGGGTCTCCAACCTCCGAGCTGCGAGCTAAACCGGCCGGCGCTAGGACCTAGAGAGCTCCTGCATCCTAACCCGGCTCCGGTTCGCGTCCAGTACCACGTCTGGTGGTACCGGCTCGCGTCCGGCGCTGCGGACCCCCGACGTTCCGAACAGCAAGCGCACCGGGGGAGGTTTTAAATGTTCTGGAGGTTTAAGCGTAATCCAACCCCAGCATAGCGGTCTGTCTGCCGGCATATTCATCACGTGAGCTCCGCTGAGCTGCAGCCAGAGAAGGGGGCGACAGTAACAGACTGTCAAACTATCTACAGAGTATCCCGCTTTTCTCAGTCTTTAATGTTTTAAAAAACAAAAGTTCATTGGAAATGATAAATCTCTATTTCATTTATTACTGCAGTTCAGCAGAGGAGGAAAAAAATTGGTCCTGACAAAAAATGAACATGAAAGTGTTATGGAAATGTTATTTTTGATGTTTTTTATTTTATTTTACTGAACGTTGATTGAAGTTTTGAATTTAAAATGCCCTTCACTTGCACTTGGGCTTTTGTTAGGCATTTTATGTTACAGCCTTTTATTGTTAAGGAAGTTTATCTCAATATAATGTTACAAAATAAAGTATTTCTGATGAAAACTATAAATTTTACCATTCTTGTTTTCATAATTAATGTAGAACTGCTAAATTTCACGAACCACACATTTTTTTCCTTAAAAAAAGGCCACATGTAAATTTGCGATTAATCGCGAGTTAACTCAGGACAAAATGCGATTAATCGCGATTAAAATTTTTAATCGCCTGACAGCTCTAGTTTTTACGCAATTTTTTTGTAATTTTATTGAAAAATGACTTCTTATATTGAACTTTCGAATGGAAAACAGGCAGGACAAACAAGCTGAAGAATGGCATGTGGAATCAAAGGAAAGCAGAAAACTTGATTTTCACTTAACAAAAACTTAAAGTTTTTCATGTACAATCTAGAGGTCTAAAATAAAACAAAATGGAGAAAACATTGAATGTATGTTCAGTTCAGATAGCACGACTAATAAAATTCAAACCAAATTTACAAAAAAATGTTTTTACTCTTCCACTTGGAGTAAAGAAAAGGAAAAGTAGTTTAAATATTTTGGGGTCTCGTTCATGAGTGATGGAAAACAGAGCGTGAGATCGACAGGCGGATTGGAGTAGCGATTTTGCGGTTGCTGTACTGGTCTGTTGTGCTGAGCCAGAAAGCACAGCTCTCAATTTATCTGTCGATCTTCGTTCCAGTACTCACCTATGGTCATGAGCTCTGGGTCATGACCGGAAAAACGAAGCCCCAACTAGCGGTTGAAATGAGCTTCCTCCAGAGGGTGGCTGGGCACTCCTTTAGAGATAGGGTGAAAAGCTCAGAGAGACTCCTGGATGCCTTCCTGGGAAGGTCTTCCAGGCATGTTTCGCTGGATGGAGGCTCCAGGGAATACCCAGGACACCCTGGAGAGACTGTCTCTCGTCTGGCTTGGGAACATCTCGGAGTTCCCCCAGAGGAGCTGGAGGAAGTTGCCGTGGGGAGAGGGAAGTCTGGACAACTTTTCTTAGACTCCTGCCCCTGTGATCCGGTGTTGGATAATCAGAAGAAAATGGATGGAAATGTATTTTTGTTTTGTTTTTTTCTATTGAAAGATTAGATTTTTTTTTTTTTAAGCGAACATTGACTAACTTGCCTACTTGACAAACCTTTAGTGGTTACTTTATCATTTGCACTTTGGCACCAATTAATTTAGTTTTCAAATGAGCTTCAAACTGAAGGCTCCATAGTTGCTGCTTGGACGATGGTCACATATCCCAAAATACCACATTCGCTGCGACCGAGTTTTTCAGAATTTTTTTTTGCCGGTGGTTTTAAGAAAAATTAAAAATTTTAGAGCACCCAGACAAATTTTCTTTAAAAGTTGACATCTGTTCGGAGGTTGTGTGGTGTCTGTTCAATGACAGGCGGGGATGACACCTTTATGAAATCGGGCGACAGCTAGCCGGCCACAGGGCAGAACGCTGGCAAACCAGCACCTCTTATTGGACAAAGTGTAAGTGTCTCCGGATGGCAGCCGCTCATATCAAGTGACACCAGTCGAGGAGCATATGAATAGCGGGCCACTCTACATGTCTGACAGCCACTTGACTGCCACCATATACACTCCTGACCACGTCAAAAATTTTCCCAAAAAATCGGGTGACGGATTCTGGCTGAAGATTCCTGTCATGCATTGCGGTGGCAGATGTATTTGTGACCGTAGCTTTAGATGTACTTTACAAGGACGCACCTGTTGGTGACAAACTGCATTGGGTGTCATGGAAGAACCTTCTAGATCTGAAAGATTGACCAGGCCAAAAAACCGAAGAACTGAAACAGAAATTTATATTTTGTAGTTTGAATTTTCTTTTTACTTTTTTTTTTTTTTTTGGGCGGCCTCAAGATAACCCAACTCTACTACTTTATAAAACAATTTTACTACTTACAGATGCCCCTAAAGGGTCGGCAAATGTTACAACTGAATAACAATTTAAAGAAACTCAGTTATTTGATGTCAATACAATGTATTTTTCAGGGCAAAAAGGGTCGCCCCGGAGATGATGGTAGTCCTGGTCCGAAAGGTCAAAAGGTGGGAATATTTTACCTTCTTCTGCGTTGAAGTTTATTTCTGCGATGTGTAAAGTTGAAATGTTTTCACAGGGTGAAGGCGGCCTTGGTGGACTTCCAGGTCGGGAAGGAGCAGAGGTGAGCAGAGCGCCAACAACTGAAACATTCCAACAAAAGTGTTTGTTTGCACCTGTGTGGTGATGTTCTTAATTCTTCTGTATGCAGGGAAAACCCGGATACAAAGGAGAAAAGGTATTGTCGAAGCCCTAATTTTTATTCCTCTTTAAGACTTTAACAATTAAAGTTTTGTAATTGTGTACTGCTAAAGTCCATGTTCATAAAACATTTTATTTCAAGACAAATCTTTCCATGGAGACAACAGTCATATACATAAAGCCAGTGCTAAAATCGAGTTACAAGAGTTAAATTATTTAAGTTATTGAAGTCTAAACTGAACGGTTTGCTCTCTTCCAGGGGGAGAGGGGAGAGTGTGGAACACCTGGAGTCAAAGGAGATAGAGTATGTTTTCCCATTATTACATTTTTTACGTTAATATTTTGCTGTTCTGTTCATTTTTATGTTATTCCCAATGATACATATGATTTTCAATGTTTTTCAAAAAGACTCTGTATCCATTTAGATCATTTTTATTCTCCTTGAAGGATCAGAATATTTGATGGTTGATATTTTTGCTTTTTTTAGGGTCCAGAAGGAAGTCTTGGTCCCAGAGGAAACCGTGGTCTTCAGGTCTAGACTTCAAATTCTTACAAAAGCTGATTTATTTATTTTTTATATTTATCAGTTTTGACTGTTTATATGATTTAGCAAGAAATCTAATGGTTTTAAACTATTTTTAGGGTCTACCTGGCCCAACTGGAGATATGGGACCTGAAGGTCTGATGGGTAAAAAAGTAAGTACACTCCATCCTTATACTACTTCATCAACATTTAAGCTGAACTGTCAGATCAGCTTGATTTTTTTCAGAAATTTTTTTGAATCTTGCTTCATTTTATTTATTACAAAGTATAGTTATTTTGGGGGGTTCCTTGGGTTGTGTTATGGTTTTTGCACTTTTGGCTTTTCCTTTAAGACCAGAAGAGTTTGGCTAATTTCATTCAGTTGAGTGGAAATGATTAAATACAAAATAAAAGTGAAGTAAGTAAATAAAAAAGGTTTGTTAATAATCCAAAGACCTATTAACTCAAGAAACGACTTTAACAGAAGGTGTCAGAATGGACCACACTTGAAGCGTGCGGTTGTCTAACAAAATACGACATGTTTAGTCTGCAAAGGTCAGCAAAACCTTTGTACTTCAGAGAACCATAGTGAGAGCTATGACCCAAGAATCCATTAAAACATTAGAGAACTTTCCAGCACATCAAAATGACTCCCAAGAGAGCAACAAGGATGCATTCAGGTCATAAAGAAGCAGACCAATGTGGAAAGAACCACAGACCCCATTGGGAGTTCAGGACTCAACAGTCAAAAAATTGACTTGACTAAAAAGATTCATATTAAACTTCAAAAAGATCAATGAGCAAAAATCACAAAGACTTTTCTCACATTTTACAAAGACTTGAATTATCTTCAAAACTTTTCACAAGTAGTCTGTGGACTGACGAGACAGAAAAGGAACTGTCTAGAACAAGGGTGTTGGAATCCAGGCCTCGAGGGAGGGGCGGTCTCCTACATGTTTTCTAAGCACACCTGATCCAGGGAATCAGCAGCAGATAAGGCAAGATTTCTGGAAAACCAGCTCAAGGCCTGGAGTTTGATTCCTCTGGTCTAAAAGGGGAATAACAGCATAGTGACAGTCAAACACGGCGGCGGTAGAGTGATGGTATGTAGCTGTTTTGCAGCTTCAGGACCTGTAAGACTTGTCTTCATAGATAAATCACCAAATTCTGGTCTCTATCAGAAAATTCTAAAAAAATATTGTTAATAAAGAATTATAAATAACTGTTACAGCCCGAATGGGCAGATCTGGCTCAAGTCTAGGTGGAAATTCAAAAATGCGACTATAACAAAAACTGCACCAGTGAGAAAAAGGAACACAGTTTATCAAATAAGGGAAACAAAGAAACGTTGTCCTGAAAAGCAAAAGGGGAAAACAATTGGTGTGCTGGTCCAAACAAAAAGAAAAACCTAAGAGATTGGAACCTTGGCCAAACATAAAATAAGTCAGGGAAACTGCTGACCCAGCCGTGTTGACCATCGGAGTCAGCGGGGGTGTCTAACCAAACTACCTGAAGAAAACCAAACAAAGCACGCAAACGAAGACTCCTAAGGTCCAACCCCAAACTAAAATAACAAAACCCAGCAGTCTAAGACTGCTGAGGACAAAGATGGTAAAAGAGAATGAAACAAACCAGCGTCACACCAACTAAGACCCAACCAGCTCCTCAGCCTGCTGATCTGCTCCCTGTCTGACTTGGTCTCCTCTGTCTTAAATAGCCAGAAGGTGTCAATGGAAAGTCCTTAAAGAATTAAAAAAATTCAGCACTAAAAAGAATAAGAACAATTCTAACACTACAATATTGAAGAGTCACTGTGAGTATTACAAATGTAATATTTCATTTTGTAATTGTTTCATTTATTGGCTAACCGTAGAACATTAGGCAAGAAAGGAGCCATACTACAGTTCTGTAAACTTTATCCTCAACCACAGCTATTACTTTACCTTTGCTTTTGTTAAATTTATCCAAACTTGATTTTTTTTTTTTGTTAAAATAATAAAGATGCAAATTTACATCGACACAATGTTTTAGGTAGAAGTTCATGGATGCAAATTTACACTCAACTGTACTTTTTGTTTTCAATCATAGCTAAAAAAAAACTTGTATTAGTTGAAGCAACACTAACAAAACTAACATCAGTCAACTGCCAACCTTTTACTTTAAGGTGCACTCAGACTGGATACATTTGGGTCACATAAAGTGAACCAGAGTTTGTTTTCCTGAGATAATCCGGAAGAATTTTTCCGTCTGAATACACCCAAGCATACCTTGACCCAGGACCATCTCTTTGACCCATCTTTCAAAGTGGTCTTGGTCTGTCCGGACATATACAATTAATTTCAAGCAGGGTCTGCCCTCGGCGTCTGCTAGAGGGGTTGTCAAATCCCAATTACTATAAATTATTGTTTTGGTTTTTTTACAGATTGACACAAAACTAATCTCATGCATTAATGAAAAAAGTAACTAAAAAACGTGCATAAAACAATTCAAAAGTTTGACGCAATCAAAATCTTTGTCCAGTGTTGCGCATCTTGGAGCTATTGGTGATGAGGAAGGATGTGGCGTTGTCATCGTTAATTCTTCTTTAAAACTTTGAAGGATGAAAAAAGAAAAGCAAGCCTTCAAGGACATCTTTTAGGGACAAAAAGAAGGAAGAGGAGGAAAATTATCTCAAAGCAGAAATTTTGTCTATTTATTTACATACAATTGCTTGGAAATTCACTCCCTACAGCATTTCAGTCAAAAAATACTGTTGTTTTTGGTCAAACAAGATGAAGGGCTGGGGATTCATTTTCTTTTTGTTTGTTTGTTTTTTGTTTTTTATCTTTAAACCTTCAACAAAAAAGATATTCTACTCTTTAACACTGGAGATGATTGTCTTAACCCTCGTGCTCTCTTACGGAGTCCAGATGAATGGCAAAATTTTTGACGATATTCTCAAGTAGTTATTAAGTTTTGAGAACGAAATTTAATAAATAGTTATTGCAACATATTCCAGACAGATACGTTTTTTTTCTGTTCTGGACAGTAGTGGTGGGGGTTGGGAGTCGCCATAATCCCTATTTGCCTAGGGCCCCATGCAGCCCAGGGCGGGGCCTGTTTTCAAGATTGATCTACCTAGATGGAGACAAAACGTCCTGGAACAGAACTTGTCAATGGCTCTTTAGAGTGTCTTTGTAAGTACAGTTCTGAAAACAAACAAGTTAATTATTTTGTCATTTATTTTTCTTTCTAAGTAGTTGTCAGGAACAAATTGCTCTCAGTGTGGTCTGTTCAGGGCCATTCAGAGTTCAACAAACGCAAACCTTGATGGCCTGTAACCTCTGCTCAAGTCGCATCAACATTTGGCCTTTGCAAGACACCGGATGCACAACCACTCGATGGATTATCAGAAAAATTTGGTCATTTTGCTGATAATCCAAGTTGTTTTTAAACACACTTCTCAACATTTTCATGAGCGTTTCTCGTGAAATATTAGTGTTGACTACTCTGGTATGTATGCAAGAATACACAAACTGTCAGCAGACAGGTGTCTCCTGAGGGCGAACGCAAAGAGCTGACTGCGGGAGAAAAAACAGCTCATCTGCACAAATGCAAAACTAGACACTTACAAGGAATGCCTCTGGCTTTTGAGAAAATGGTCCGATGATAGAAAGGTCCTTAGAGCTATGAAGTAAAAACAAAGTAATCATCACCAGTCAGAAGATTACAGGATGAGTTACAGGTACAGATATTCTTCATTGTTGTTTGTTGTGCTGTCATTAAATAATGTAAGAAAGGGCTCACCACAATTCCTCAGACACCTCTTAAAAGACTCAACTAAAGACTTCCAGGCGAGAAAACAGAAATGAACAAGGTATCAACAGTGTTGCTGCATGACTTCCTCACCAACATGTTATTAAGTGTGTAAAAAATGTTGGTAATGGCCTTGAGGACAAGAGGCAACAAAAACAAACAGTGTGCTGTCAGGATCTATAGGACCCACCAAGGTTTTTACAGGTTGTTTTTCCGACACAAAAAAGCTTTCTTCTGTCTGCGCGCTGAAGTGGAGGTTTCTGCTGTGAATCTGTCCTCAAACCTGACACAAGCAGGTGACCTCCATCACAGGCGCAGTGTTGTGAAAGATGAAATGTTTCTCTCGGCTGTTTGTGTGGGTTACTGTGAAGCTCTTCAGGGGGCATCAGAGAGGAGAGGACGAGTTCTTCTATTCAAAAGAATGCCTTTGAATGGACACACCCAAGAAATTTGGTTCTTTGTGTAAACTATTACTCATGGAGCGCTAACCACACAGTTGAGTGCATACTGACTTGTAGTCTTAATGCTTATACTTTATTATTACATGTACCAGTCTCCTATATGCCCACTAATTGAAACCACACATTAAGGTGGCTAACTCTTGAGCTATCTATGGTATATTGACGCTGGGAGTGGGCTCATCTGGACCCCACAAGACTGCACACTGAACTTTTTTTTCAATGATTTTAGATTTTCACTGGTATCCGTAGCAGACATGAAATCCTGTCCACCTTCATCTACATTTGTCATTGAATGGATAACACATCAATGTAATGCTTGGGTCATCTGGACCCCATAAGACGGGATAAAGGGTAATAGGGTTTGAAGAAGGGTTTCATTACTGGACTGACTCAAAAAAATGCCACACCTTGATACCTTTCTTTGAAAGTAAAGTTTTACACAGATTACAATCAAAGATGAACCTAGGAATTTAGTCCGCCGACGGTCAAATCTTGCTACTTCTCATTAAGAGATGGTATAACCTTCGTGCTCTCTATGGGGTCCAGATGACTCCATAAGAGAGCCCCAATACAGGCGAATGTATTCACAGTTTGAGGAGGCTTGGTGCGAAATGTCAAAGCGGCACAAATCTCGCAAATCTTCCTCCAATCCTTTTTTTATTTTTAGTTCTATTCTGATTCATAGCTGACTTGGTGTTGTATAATTCCTGCCAGATACACCATAATTATTAATTTCTCCCACATGATCACATTACAAATGGTCCCTGATTAGCAAATATTTAGTTAAACCACTCACTCACGCACACACTTACTTTGACCATACGTCTCAGGACTTTTAGGACTTTATGCCAAAAATGAGTCTACATCTGTTCAGGAGGAGAAACCAACAGTTGTAGGACTGGTAATGACCCGTTTCAAGGACATTTAAGAGTAAAAGTGGGGTTTAGTCTTTTCTCTGGCAGAGCTGACGATCATATCTATGACTTAATAACTGTTGTTTGAAAACCTGAAGTATGAGGTCAAGTCAACAGTTTAAGAAGCTGATCAAAAGCCTAAAGATTCAAGAAAAATGATCACAGCCTTTTTCTGAGAATAGCTTACAGTAAATATCACACGCTTCACGAAGCTGACATTTAAACGCTTCGGATCAAATTCATCTAACACTGGCATAAATAACATCACAAATGTCACGTACCTCTACACTGATAATCAGGTGACTGTACATATGAACACTTATTTGTTAGCTACGATCTACTGCCGCCGTGACATTTCAGAGCTTCTGAAGTGCCTCATCTGTTATTACCTTGTCAGCTTATTTGTCTGTTCCCACTTTTTAAGCCTCTTCTCCCGTGTCATACCTGCCAATTCCACCACAAGCACACACTTCCCACCAAGTGCTCGCCTCCTAATTATTTTGGAAGAATGTTCATGTTAATGGTCTGGCTGTCACCCTATATCACCTGAATAGCAGGCTAATGTCTGGCTCTAAGCATTGTCCTAACTTGCTAGAAAGGGCAAGAGAAAGGGGGGAAAAATTGTCGGTATGT
Source organism: Oryzias melastigma (assembly GCF_002922805.2). NCBI lineage: Eukaryota > Metazoa > Chordata > Actinopteri > Beloniformes > Adrianichthyidae > Oryzias > Oryzias melastigma. Next base: position 9,718,440 of record NC_050513.1, on the reverse strand, counting down.
ACCTACCAGCGTTTCCACACCCGTCTCAGACTTCCTTTGTGCCCCCCTGCTGAACACAAATGCTACGATTTACAGCTTTGTAGGTGAAAAAAACAGTGATTTGCACAAATTAGGTCTGAACTAAAGGGATCCACTTGGAAACAGCTGATTTGAACCAATCGGGTTAGAAGGTCTTTATCTCCAGCAAATCCTACACTGTTTATCAAAGGCTTACGTAAAGCAGTTTACACACATCCCGGTCTTTTCATTTTATAGGGGGAAAGGGGACTTCCTGGGCCACCTGGAATCCAAGGAGAGACGGGGATTGGTCTTCCGGGGCCCAAGGTAGAGTTGTTGATGCTTCTGTTGTGGAAAGTATAGAACATAATAACCGGCTTTTATGTCTCCCTTCGTCGGAACATTCCTTGCTTTCGCCAGGGTGATGTCGGTTTCCAGGGGCAACCGGGGCCTCCTGGTCCTCCAGGAATTGGTGAATCTGGACCACCGGTGAGTTGGAGGAGCATAGACCAACCAACATCGATTTAGGTTCCACGAGAAACCATGTAATTGTTTCATTCAAGGCTTAGCCTTAGACTCATTCAAGGAGTCTATGCAACAATTAATGCTTTTATTTTGTTAGAGGAAGGTTGAAACTTTGTTTTTTTTTACTGAACAGAACATACGTTTTTGTGGTATGGTTTAACCCTTTAACATCTGAGGTGTCACCGGTGACTAGGGCTGCCACAATTATTTTAATAGTCTACTAATCACTGATTATTTTTTCAGATTAGTCGCCTAATCGGGTCAAAGTGGATGTAAAGCACACATCTTAACCATCATTAGCTTTAAAGTAACTACAAATAAAGACAATTAAGATGATAGTTTATTAAACTTTCAATGAATCCTGCAGCCTCCGTCCTTCATTAGGTTCTGGTATTAAAACAAGATTAAATCAGATGAAGTCGGCATCTGAAACAAGGAACTATTTTTCACAAAGGATAAAGTTTTGACTCAAATATTTAAAAAAAAAAAAAACATTTTTGGTTCTGAACACTCACAATTTTAACTTTACTACACTCTGACTCCATATAATATAAAGTAACGACTAATCGACTATTAAATTAGTATATTTTTGGCAGCCCTACCGTGACACTTAAACACAAAAACTTCAACATACTGTAACTTTTCAACCGTCAACGCGATCAACGTAATTCCAGCAAATTGTGCCGCTTCTCTCCTTCAAATCAATTGAAAAGTTACAGTATATCAAAGAAAATAAACAGTGGAGTTCTGGTGTTAAAGGGTTAAAATGGAAGAGTGTGAATACTTTTCACAGCATTGATTGACACACAAACCTCAAACTATTTTCATCTAATTCAAGAAAAGTTTTTTTTTTTTATCTTTTAAGACTAATGCACACTTTTTGTACTACTTAGGGACCTCAAGGGCCTCAAGGAGCTCCAGGGGAGCGAGGACAAATAGGGGAAGGTCTACCTGGGCCGAAGGTGAGTCTGTACCAAAGCTGTTCTCGGTTTTCCTTTAGAAAATAATGACATATCCTTTTAATTTTTGATGTTACGTCCATATTCACACTGCTGGAGCAAAAGGTATTGCTTTACCAACACATATGGAGATCTAATGTAATCTAATGTAATGTAAAGGATTCTCTTGAGGATTCCTGTTGGCAATCAGACTTTGTTGTGACTAAAAAACTAACCCGTTCAGAGAAAGAAACTAGACACTTAAGCGATTCAGAGAAGATTTCTGCTTTTTCTCAAACTCACCTGCTCAATAAGTCAAGATAGTCGTTACCACACCTACAAAAACAATTCATTTCCTGCAAGTTTGACTCTTTCTCTGATCATAGACTTCTAGTGGTTGCTGATATGTTCACATTTACAGTGTTAATGAGATTTTCACAGTTGGCGCGCTGTTCGTGGTAAAATTACCTTCCCACACACAAAATATCTGTCGCACCTCATTTGAAACTTTATTTGATTAATTAGGTTTTGCATTTGCTAATTTTTCAATGTACTGGATCAGAATTAAAGGACACAAAAAAGGAACTACCGGTAATTGACTCACTACTGGATAATTGCTCTTAATGAATCTGGTAGCAACATAAAAACATGAATAATTTCACTATTTCTTGCTTATATAATAAAGTTATATTTAAAAAAAATTACCAATACAAAGAATAGTGCTTCATGAATATATGAAAATACTAATAAATTAATGTATCTGAATGATGTTAAACGGGGCTAATAAGAATAAGAAACAAAAACAGTAAAACATTTTAAATACAATGACACCAAATGTTAACAAAACAAAAAAATAAGAATGGTAAAATGATTTAACTGCATTAAACAAAGTGTATCCAGTTTTAAATACTTACTTATTTAAAGTTGAAAGAATGCTACATCATCATAGCTTTAACGATAACTTTTAGTTCAAAGCAAATTTGCCTGATTGCACTGTAGTCATGCTAAAATTATCTTTTAATCTTAAAGAAATAAAATAGATTCTAAATGCTAATTATTTAATCAAATATGATAAACTAGCGGAACAACATTAACCCTTGAACACCAGAACTTTCACAGATGTACAGAAAATAACAAACGCTCTTTAAGCTACTATAACTATTTCACTGTTTTTACGCAGTTATAGTAATTCCAATGGAATTGAATACAGATCAAAGCAGCTTTGTGCTAGCTCTACGGTAGTGCTGTATATTGGAGCAAAACTGTCCATCTCCAAGTCAAAATCTGTTGGGTTACGAAAATTGCATTAACACTCGGCTACTGTAATATGTTGTATTTCAGCACAAAGCTGCTTTTCTCAGCTTCAGAACCCGTTAGAATTAAGATAATTGTCTTAACACCATACTGCTATAAAGTGTTGTATCTCAGCACAAAGCAACCTTTCTCCGGTTTAGAATCTGCTATGTTACGATAATTGCGTAAACATTTTACTACTTTAAAAACCCTAAATCAGCTTTTGTGGGGCTTTAAAAAGTACTTTTTGTTGTTCATTGCCAAATAAAAAAAACCAACTTACATTTAATTGTTTAATTCTTGAAAATATAGACAAAAAGCGCCTGTGTGCTGCCCCCTACAGGTTTAAACAACGTATTACAGTTTAGTGTCATGATTGGTCAAACCATTTAAGGGCTACATCATGATCTGCAGCTCCAGTAGTGACAAAAGTCCTGTTCCCAGCTCCACCCCTCTGACTGGATTTTCACCTTTAAGGAGTTGTTTCTCAGCTTAGGAATCAATTTGATAATTGCGTAAAGATTTTACTACTGTAAAATGTTGTATCTCGGCGAGAAGATCATTTTCTCTGCTTCAGAATCTGTTGAGTTAAGATAATTAGTTAAATATTTTACTATGTTGCATCTTTGCGTAAAGCTACTTTTCTCCACTTTAGAATCCATTGGGTTATTATAATTGCGTAAATGGTTTTAAGGGTTATGCTAATTCAAAAACGTTAACACTGGAGTTAAAGCTTCGATGTTAAAGTGTTGAATCTAAGCTAAATGGATTTATAGTAAATTAAATAAAAATGCTAAACATATCAATCATGTAAAACCATCTATCTGGTGCAAACTAATTTTATATTAGCAATGTCAACCATGCTAGTTATAGGTGTGCAGTCAGGGCAGCCCTTTTTACTGTATCAAATACATATTTTAAATTAGTAATTAGCTGGAATGTGACAAAGCCACTGCATAAATTAGCATGTTTTAGCTAACTTTACATAAAGAACAGGTTACATAAGTTAGCATTTTTCCTGTTGACACTAAATAGCAGTTTTACATAAATGGGCAGAAATCCAGTAAAGCTGCATCATTTTCAGCCTTTGAGTAAATTTACTCATAAAGTGAAATCCCAACACTTTCAGTGTGCCCTTATCGCTTTAGCCTCGGGGCACGCTTGTCTCTTCTCGTTTTCCCTCATTCTCTGTTAGCAGACTCTGCTGTAGACTTGCAGGTGGTGTTCCTGCTCTACAGCAGCGTTCATTACACATCATGTTCGGACAAGCTTTGGATTCACAGGAGCTCAGCTGCTTAACCCCTTTACCCCGCCGCATTAGCATGTTTGAGCTAGCATAAAAATGTAGCGCTCATATGATTAGGAAACAAGGATGAAGCTTTTTGATTAATTGCTAAATAAATATAAGAATCCTGTCCAAATACTTTTTATCTAACAGCTTAACTTCTTGTGTTCCAAGAACTATTTTCTGAAAAAACAAACCATTTTATAGAAACCCAAATGGAAACCCATGTTTATGGAGCCTTAATTAATTAACTGTGATTGCAGAGTCAACACTTGTTATCTGCATTTATCAGATGGTGTTGCTCAAAGCCCTGGGATTCAGGGAATTCTGGGGGTTTATAGGACAAATCGACATATGGACCGGAGAAATTGAACCACCATTCACTCCCAACTTCTGACCCACAGCAGATATGAGCTAACATTAGAGCATGGCCGCTGGTTAATATTGATCGTCCTGTTCTCCACCAGCATGCCACAAATCTGTGCATCCAGATTGAGCACTGCGTATATTTCTGCTGACTCATTTTAGATGTTTCATGACAAAACCTTTATTCAACTGAACCTGGAGCCAAAGATGTACAAACTTAAGCAAGTTTCTTTAACTTCGGAAGAACAAACAAATAAAGCAATCGTTGAAAGACAAGTACGAAATTGGCTTTGAAATATTAAAGTGTTTAGATGAAAACGCAAAAGCCTCTAGATAAATTACACTGACTTGTTATTGATTGTAAAATTGTTAAGGCAAAAGCTTTAGTTGTAAAGATAGAAATGTATTTTTCCATTTTTTTTTAATGACTACCAACATAAAGCTTGACCGAAAACAAAAATGGACTAAAAAAAAATCTTGAAATCATTCCCAAAGGGGATTTGGTTGGTAATGTTAAGAAGAATTCTGCTGAAATCTCATCTAAATATACTAGACGATTTACACAACCTTGGAAATGTATTTTTTTATTTTTTTTGCTGCTGTGATCGTTCTGTTCCGTAAAGCTGTAGGAACTGTCCTGGGAGTAGGTAGCATGTAGAGGTGTGTATCGGCAAGATTGTTGCAATACATATCGCAATACACATGTCACACTACAATACATATCACAATATATCTCAAGACAGTACCACAAACAATATTTTACTTTTTTTTATTATTATTTTGACTCAGAAAAAAGTGTAATTTGAACATGAATACACCTTTCACATATATAATTTTTTTTAACAAGCAGAACAATCAGCTCTGCAGTTGTATCTCATATATAAGTTGCTTTTAACCAAACTAATTCACAGTGCTTTTCTTTTGGTAATTTAATAAATATTTCTTCAACACTCAACGTTGTCTGATTTTCACAATAAAATATTTTTCAGCATAGAAAAAAAAAAACCCTCAATGACTAAATGTGTCATAACCAATAAGGTTAAGATGCTTAATTTCATGAACCGCAGCACTCTTGGTGAGACTGTATCCATGTCTGGTCAGTTTGCAAAATCATTGAAGAGCTTATTGTAAATAGAATTTATTCCAGTCAATCATGCTGTCAGAACTGGCATGCACTGTTGAAGTAAAGGGAAAAGTAAACTAAAACCTACTCAGTATTCAAAAAGAAACAAACCTCCAACACACTGTAGGGCTCCTAAAAAACACACATTACAGATCACTTTTGGGTTTGGAAGCAGCAATTGAGCTACTTTGAAGAGTCAAAATGCCAGCAGACATTACCTTTTCATTGGCCCCCAATGCATTTTCTTATTTATTTCAAAAGATGTTTTTCCACATCAACATTTCACGATGGTGTTGCTATACGGTATCCCCTTGACCTCATTGTCTCACACACTCCCTCTCTCACATCTGACATTTATTGCTGTTCCAAAATCTAAACAGAAGCCCAAGTTGTGATTGTGCTTTCTCAGCTGCAGATCCAAAACTGTGGAATGACCTGCCAGTGTTCATCCTGTTAAATGACACAAAAGCACATCCGTTCTCATTGGCTTTTGTCACCCTAAGTTGTTGATTTCATACCATACCAAAACCTCCAGATCTGGAGACTGATATTTAAGAAGGCTGTGCTGTAGTATACAATACTCCTCATTTAACTTCTCATGACAATCACTTTCTTCAGAGAGGAACGAGCAAAACGAGGTCTGTCCATGCTGTGTAGCGGATACCATGACAATGCGATGCAGCTTCGTTATAAATTGTTCTGCTTTTTGTTAAAAAAAAAAAACAAAAAACAAAAAAACAATTTATTTTTTTTAAATAGAACAGGATCAAAAGTTCTAATAAATAACTGACTATTCAATTATGTCACAAATGACTATGAAATAAGAATAGATAATGCTCTTCCAGGTTAACAGACTTCCCAGAAGCAATCATCCTATGTGAAAATTAGATTAACACAATAAAAATATAACAGGATTGAAAATTCTAACAATAATTGATTTAATAATTTATTATTTTGTAAATGACAATGGAATAAGCGTGATAATGCTCTTTCAGGCGGGCATTATCAGACATGAACGAACTTCACGAAAGCAATCGTCGTATGTGAAACTGAGAAGAATGCAATAAAGAAATATGACAGGGTTGAAAGTTCTAATAATTGATCAATGAATCATTTTTTTTGTAAAACCATGAAATAAGCAGGATAATGCTCTTCCAGGTGAGCATTATCAGGCATGAACAAACTTAACAGAACCAGTCAACCTATGTGAAACTGAAATTAATACAATAAAAAAAAATATAACTGGATTGAAAGTTCTAATAACTGATTTTTTTTTTTGTAAAACCATGGAATAGGCAGGATAATTCTCTTCCAGGTGTGCATTATCAGACATGTACAAACTTTACGGAAGCAATCGTCCTACACCAAAACAAGATTAATGTGATAAAAAAATATATACCAGGATTGAAAGTTGTAATATTTGATTTATTTTTTTTGCAAATTACCATGGAATAAATGGGATAATGCTCTTCCAAGTGAGCATTATCAGGCAGGAACAAACTTAACTGAAGTAATCGTTCTATGTGAAACTGAGATTAATGCAATAAAAAATATAACAGGATTCAAAGTTCTAATAAATTATTTTTTAATATTTAATTTTTGTAACGACCATGGTATAAGCGGGATAATGCCCTTCCAGGTGAGCATTTTTTAGACATGAACAAACTTCACATAAGCAATCGTCCTACGCAAAAACAAGATTAACGTGATACAAAAATGTATATATAGCAGGATTGAAAGTCCTAATATTTGATTTAATATTGAGTTTTTTGGTAAATTATCATGGAATAATTAGGATAATTATTTTCCAGGTGAGCATTATCAGACATGAACAAACTTCACATAAGCAATCGTCCTACGCAAAAACCAGATTATCGTGGTACAAAAATGTATAAATAGCAGGATTGAAAGTTCTAATATTTGATTTAATATTGAGTTTTTTGGTAAATTATCATGCAATAAGCAGGATAATTATTTTCCAGGTGAGCATTATCAGACATGAGTGAACTTCATGGAAGTAATCACCTTACTCGACAACAAAATTAACTCGATGTAAACAAAAAAGCATGCTAAAATTTCTATAATTAATTTATAGCGATTAATGCGATATTTTGACACACCTAATATTATTATTACTAATATTAATTATTGAAATTGTTTACATTTTTCTTCAAAGCCAAAGAGCTACAATAGAAGATTAAAAGATCAACATGTGGTTCTGGAATGTCAGGTTGCAGTCCCTTGGTTTATACTATACTTGCTAAACCTATACTGAAGGATACCTAATATAATAAACTTTAAGTGTACTACTTTTTGCTAACCTTTTTTATGTTTAAAAAGTCTTTGTTTAAACTTGAAGATTTAGTGAAAATAACTCTCAAAGTTTATTATTAGGCACCGCTGGAGGTTCTTTTGCTCTTACTGAACAGAATTCATGCAGAAAACCTCTCTGAGTCGCATTCAACGCTGCATGACTTATTTTCGGAGTCTCTTAAAGTGTTTGTAGCTTTTCTTACATCCACCCTTTTGCTGCATATGGTCTTAACTTCTCCATCGCTGTCACACGTTTGATGTTTCAAAAAACATCTCTTTCTGCCTTCGCTAGGGTGAACGAGGCTTGGAGGGGCCGCGGGGGCCCAGAGGACAGCCGGGCGCCGGAATCAAAGGAGACAAGGTAGAGTACAGAGAGGCTATAAACGAGGCGCCCTGCCTTCACAAAGGCACGAGGAGAAAGCTTTTGTAGGAAAAGGCCAAAAGTTGCCACAGCCACAGATAAATGCTTTGAGCGTGGTGTTTTATAGGAGGTCGTCGTCTCCGGGTGATGAATCAGGGTCAGAGCTTGGTGGCGTAGGAGGAATGCAGTTTTATAGTTCGTTCTGATGAATGTGGGAAAGTAAACGCTCAGACTGAAAGGAGAAGATTGGTCAGAATGCAGATCGACAAATCTGAGATTTCCTGGACATGTCTCACACATTTTTTTTTCAAAATAAAAGCAAATTTGTCAGTTTTTTTAGCCTATTAAACATGTCTGGGCAGAGATCTCCCTTCAGCCCTGCAGCGAGGTTCACTACAGGAAGTATTTCAGAGCAGAAAAGGAAAAACGCCCATTGGGTTTTTACAGATGAAATAACATGCAAATTGAAAAGCAAAACATTATCTACTTACTGTACTCAGAGACATTTTATTGCGCCGATTCATTCATGTGATGCAAAACAGCTGAAACGCACCGCCTCTTGGCAGATCCTCGCCTGCAGCTGGGTGCTTTCCACCAGTCATAAATCATGAAATCCTCTCAGCTGGCATTTAAGTGTGACGCATCATTTTGCCATTGAGGTTTATTTGACATTATCACCGTTAACCTTCATTCTTTTTTGCCGTCTTTAGGGGGATTTTGGCCCTCCAGGACTTCCGGGGCTCATTGGCCTCCCAGGAGTTGGCATACAAGGAGAGAAGGCAGGTCCACAAATCCTAAAGTTGACCTTTGATGGAGCCATTTCACTATTAAAATTTTGTTCAGGACGGACACTTTCTCTCAAACTATTTGTTGATTCTTCTTCTCCACATTTGAAACACTTTTTAAACAACTTCTACCTTTGTGAAATCGAGAAAGAGATTCTAAAGCCTCGTTTTCACAGATTTGTGCGATCCAACCCGGTATTTTGAGCGTTTTCATTATTAAATGGACTGAAGCATACCATTTTTGGACCCCGTTGGTTGTAAGTCCATAGAAAAATGGAGCGGTCCAGTTAGCATGGAGCTAACATTGAAATTTGTCATTACTTCTCTGCACGCAGTCTTCTCTCAAGCAACAATAAATGCTTCATATGCATGCCGTTTCACAAACCAAGCGGAAAATATTAGCTGCTGGAGGACTTCCATAGTTACCATGACAACGCGACGCACCGCATTTTAAACAGCCCGCTTTTGTAGAAAATATTTAAACTTTAAAAATATAACAGGAGTGAAGGTATAATTATTTCATTAATATTTATATTTTTCCTTAACAGCCATGATATGAGCAGTATAATGCTATAAAACCATCTGATGCAAAAATGAGATTAAGACAATAAAAAACGATAATGCGAGATTATAATGCAGTAATTTGATGGCCCCAAATTTACTATTATTATACTTAATCTATGCTAAAAGTGAGACAGTATACTTGAAGTTTGCTTTTTTCCCAGTACTTTCTATGTATTTTAAACTTAAAATGTTCCAATTTGCATGATCCGTAGTAGACTTGCTGTACTTATACTTAAATATACTTAACAAAATAAACCTTAAGTGTACCATTTTTTGCTAAGGGGTAGCAGACGCTTTAAGAAGGCAGCAGATTCATTAAGACATGTGACTAAAGTGACCTTTACATGAGTTAGATGAATGTGGTGGAGAAAATCTGTTAGTTTTTCAAAATAAAACTCCGGTCAGAATCAGAAAAAAAATAAAAAAGATGTAAGTCGTGCATTCTGTTTTTTTTTGTTTTTCGCGACCCGGTACTAAGTTGTGAGAGTAAGTATTGGCAAGAATCTGGCAATACGATACGTATCACCACACTGCACTGTGATACATATCGCAATACATCCCAAGACTGTACCAATTTTTCACTTTTTTTCTTAAAAAGTATGACTTAGAAAACAAAACTATGTCATACTAAGTAGTACATGTCTTATAACAACAAAAAACGCGAGGCTAACTGAACCGATTCTTGCGAAATCTTGTTGTTCTTGTGCGATGCAGCACTGCTCAAAGTGTGCTGCCAAGTAGCGGTCAAGAGTTTATGCGGAAAGCAAAAGTAAGACGCTGAAGGATGCTCACGAATAGTTAATTAAATATTGTCTCGTCGACATTTTAAATCAATAAAAGTATTGCCAAATAAAATTTCGCGATATATCGCCGAATCGATTTCACCCCTACTAAGTTGGGGTTGGTCTACATGACTCAAATGAGTCATGGTGGTGTGTTCTTTCACTACTTTGTACACCATATTTTGTAGAGCTGTCTGAATGTACAATTCCAAAAAAAAAGTCTGTATACAGACCACAATGCAATCCATTTGAATGATTTTAATGTGACAAAATGTATTTAAATTAATCTTTTATAAACTACCCAAGTTTTCATCACCACAACACAGTGGATTCATAAACAGTCTTCGTAAAATGCTTGTATTTATTAGTTTTTTACTTCAGGAAATTTACTTCATTTTAGGTGTTTTAGAAAAAAAAGTAGTAAGCATGTTGTTCGAATTGCTTTTAAAATCCAGGGACATAGATACTATATACATCTTCAAACTCTACCTACTGCTACAAAAATGAGTCTCCATTCAAGAGTCTTCCCCTCACATAATTGACTTATCAAGTCCCTGAAGAGTCTCTTTTCTCAGACAGACATAAACATTTTCAGACTTTCCTCTCTTGTTTAAATAAATCAACAGCCAATTAGGACGCAGAACATATTGTGGTGTTTAGAGGAAAAAAGTATGCATAATAGTGCAAAATATAGCAGTATAGTTATAATATAGCTCCATTTTCATTTGAATAAACTCAACTTTTTGCATTAAAACTAAGCAAGTATATGGTCCATATACATTTGTAGAAGCTGTCTATGGTTCGATTGGGTTCAAAGCATTAGCCAACACTGAAAATAGTGTTAAATTTCTCTTTTTTCCTCTGCATCGTCTCACTCATCACCCTCATTTATCTAGCAGGTTGCATAACCCCACATGCACAACAGGTGCAGATGGTTTTCTGCTGACAGCTGAGCCAAAGATCACTCCCCTGATATCAAAACACCAGTTAATTACTGTCAAAATACGGTTCTAGTCCACTGTTCACCGACGTGTGGAGGAGGAGGGGGGCGCTGAGCTGGATTGGTTAAAAACCAAAGTAATTGCAAAACGACTTGACCTTAGAAACTCCCTGAAATAAACCCGAGAAGAACACCTCCACCTGATTACAACACCCCAAACTGTGGCAGAGTATGTCGTAAGTAGAGCAAGATGCATATTATTGAAAGCACTATATATTACAAAAAAGAAGGTACGACCCACGATTTAAATCTGGGGTAAGGACTGCTTATGTTGCCCTAGAAAAAAGTCTGATGATAAACACTGAAAATAACCAAGAGCGTAACGTTTCTGCTCAGGTCTGATAGATTTATCTTCACAGGGAACCGAAGGCCCAAGAGGTCCACCGGGGAGCAGAGGCCCACCAGGAGAGGGAATGCCCGGACCCAAGGTTTGTGCTATCAAAGCCCACTTCCTGCAGCTGTCAGACAGCAACATCGAACTCATTTGTTGACCTAAATGAGAGCCGTACTGTAAGCTAAGATTCCACCTCTGTGTTTGTTCAGTTTAGATGGAAGCTGAAGTCTTCCCTCATTAGGACGAATGTAAAACAGTCTTTCACTTTGGCTGTAGTTTATTTACAGTGGGTTGTTTTACATTCCTTAATTTCATGATTTTGTTGAAAAATTTAAGGGCATATTGATACTTTTGTTGTTTTAAGACACTTTTGTTCTAGTCTTTGTATTGGAAGTAAAAGTCTGTAGGATCTAAGGCACGTGTGTCAAAGTTAAGGCCCGGGGGCGAGTAATTATATCCAGCCCTCCAGATCATTCTATTTTATTGTTATTATTAGCCCGATGTTATCTTGCTCTGATTTTTGACTTGTATAATTTCAGCAAAATATATTTTTACAGAGAGTAAATATTGAAAGTTATTTAAGGTTTAAGTTGATTTATTCAGGAATAATATTCCTGTCTTTTTATTATTAATATCTATGTTAAAAAGTTACAGTTTTAAAGTTTTAAAAATTGGCATTATGCTAGCTTTTTGGACTATTTTTGGCATTTACTACGATTATTTTTAGGCTGTTTTGTTGTTTAGCTAACGGCTACATGCTAGCTGGTTTGGCCAATTTAGGCTTTTTTTTTTTGTTTGTTTTTCGGATATTTTGAAGTTTAGCTATTTTTTTCGGCTACATGCTAGCTATTTTTGGCAAATTTAGGCTTTTTTTCTTAGTTTTTTAGGAAATTTTGAAGTTTAGCTATTTTTGTTCGGCTACATGCTAGCTATTTTTGGCTAATTTAGGCTTTTTTTCTTAGTTTTCTTGGGCTGTTTTGCTGCTTAGCTAACATTTCGGCTACATCCTAGTTATTTTTGGCAAATTTAGGCCTTTTTTTTAGTTTGTTAGGAAATTTGGAAGTTTAGCTATTTTTTCAGCTACATGCTAGCTGTTTTTGGCTAATTTAGGCTTTTTTTCTTAGTTTTTTTAGGCTGTTTTGGTGTTTAATTTACATTTCGGCTACATACTCACTGTTTTGGCCAATTTAGGTTTTTGTTTTAGTTTTTTAGGATATTCTAAAATGTTGCTATATTTTCAGTTATATGCTAGCTGTTTTGGCTAACCTCTTTTTTTTTTTTATGTTTTTGGATTTTGGCCCCCTGTGCGATTGAGTTGGACACCCTTGATCTAAGGGGACATGTAAAGGATTAAATAGAGTACAGGTGTGGCTTACAGCTCGTTTTAGGCTTGCACGGACACCTTAAGGGAAAATGGAACTTGTGATTGTTGTGTATCGCAAAGTATTTGGAAGTGGTATGCATTTATGCTGTAGTATGGTGCCCTTATGCCAATCAAGTCATTAGTAACTCACTAACGATTATTGTAGTAGTCAATAAGTCAAAGATTTTTTTTTTCCTGATTAGTCAACCATTGTTTATTATGTAAATGGGAAGCCTCACCAACACTTTATTTTGAAGATTTGTTTACTTCCAGTGACAGTAGTGCTTTATGCTTAGTTTTAGTCTATAAACTTAAAATCCAACATCATTCTGCATGAGATTGGAAAAGATTACACCCATTCTCCAATAATAAGATGTGGGTAAAAATGATGTTGAGTACAGAGAGGAAGAAGACTCCCGTTTCAGGTTCTAGTGAATGGATACTATCTTCTTCTTCTTCTATGGTTGAGGAAGGGCTAAACTGCCTCCAAAACTTTCTGTTGTGCTTTGCAATTCATAAATGACTGGTAGTTACTATAATCATTTAGACTGAGAAAACAAACAAAAAAAAAGTTGTGTAGACAATACAAAGTTAGAGTTGACTATTTTTTTCAATTGATTAGTCAACAACGCTGTTCACATACTGTGCACACAGGATACATAGGTGACCATAGGTTGTCGCAAAGTAACTACGTTCCGATTGTCTGATCTCCACATTTTTTAAGCTGTCTTCACTCTGAACAGGATTCACACAGCAGAGGAATCTAGATTAAAGTCAATGTACAGACACAATCAGAGGTCCTATGGTGTGTTTTAAGCGTGGGACCTCCCCAATTAAAAAATCTGAACTTTGGCACTAAAAAAAAGACACATCAACCAAACGGGGACTCTGCTTTGACCACATGACATGTTCAATGAGGCTATCAGCAGGTGGAGTCCAATACTAACAGAAAGTGGTCGTTCTGGTCCTGAACTTCACAACTTTTTTATTGTTGTCTCTTATTTTTATCAAGACAACAATAAAAAAAAAATCTCTAATTAAAGTTGTATTTATTTCTTTTACCTCCTCAGACAAATGTGGGACAGCAAATCATTAAAATAAGTCACTTTTTTCTGCCCAGAATGGGAGCTTATTTTCCAGAGAAAGAAGAAAAAAAAGTCATAATTTTTGGATGATTTTTTTGGGTAAAATAACCTATTGTTTTTGCTTTGATTGACATTTCTTGAAAATTGTGCTGTTTTTTCCTGACAGGGAGATCAAGGGCTGCCAGGTGAGGTTGGCGCTCAGGGAGAAAGAGGAGCCGGCGAGCCTGGAGCGAAGGTGTGTTTTGAGATTTTGATCAAAACCCTCATCTGATCGTCGGGTGTTAATGATTTTTAGTCAACAAACTGACACAGATCTCTCATCTCTTCACAGGGAGAGCCAGGATCGCCAGGAATGTCGGGTTTGCCGGGGCTGCCAGGTGAAGACGGAGCCCCGGGACAAAAGGTAATTAACAGATTGATTTCACAATAACATAACAACTTAAATAATTAAAAACCTCTGTGCGTGTGTGTGGTTTCGGCTTTCAGGGTGAGCCAGGAGCTGTCGGCCTCAGGGGTCTGGAGGGGGCTCCTGGGATCGGCACTCAAGGTGAAAAGGTACGAGTTTGCTCTTGAACATCCTTACTTACAGTAAAAACTCAAGATTAAACGCTACGTGGATGACATAAAGCTATTCCTTATGGTTTTATAGGGAGATCAAGGCCAAAGAGGCATACGAGGTTTGACAGGTCCGCCTGGTATCGCTGGACCTTCAGGACCAAAGGTACACAACCATTGAGCTGTCAATACCCAACGTCTTTCATAGAAAGTTGATTCTGAACCCATAAATCGAGAAGACTAGAAATAGCCACCTTGTAACCATTTGGTTTGTGTCAATTTCAATCAGGGAGAACCAGGAGCACAAGGAAGGTTGGGTCTTCCTGGTCCACCAGGACGCTTCATCACAGGACCTAAGGTACCGTCTGGTTTCCAGCCTGGAAACTTCCAGAATCCTGTGTTCAATTATTTTATATGGACACGACTCACGTGAATGCAAAAGACACAACCACAAAAGCCGAAGCACAATGCCAAAGGTAGAGGCACAACAGCAAAAGCCACAAGATGACTGCAAAAGCCCACAACAACAAAAGCAGAAGCACAGGGACAGATGGCAAAGCACAATGACGAAAGCCAACAACATGACGAAAAAACGACAAAAGCCACAACACAACTACAAATGCCTAACCAAAACAACAAAAGCTGAAGCACAACGACAAAAGCCACAACACAACTACAAAAGCCGACAACACAACGACAAATGACAAAAGCTGAAGCACAACGACAAAAGCCACAACACAACTACAAATGCCTAACCAAAACAACAAAAATTAAAGCACAATGATAAAAGCTACAACACAACTACAAAAGCCGACAACACAACGGCAAACGACAAAGCTGAAGCACAACAGCAAAAGCCACAACACAACTACAAAATCCGACAACACAGCGACAAACGACAAAGGCTGAAGCACAGCGACAAA
Organism: Oryzias melastigma; assembly: GCF_002922805.2. Classification (NCBI taxonomy): domain Eukaryota; kingdom Metazoa; phylum Chordata; class Actinopteri; order Beloniformes; family Adrianichthyidae; genus Oryzias; species Oryzias melastigma. The sequence goes on along the minus strand of NC_050513.1, from coordinate 9,702,848 downwards.
AGCCAAAAACACAACTACAAAAGCGGACAACACGACAAAGCCGAAGAACGACAAGAGCTGCAACACAACGACAAAAGCTAACAACACGATAACAAAAGCTGAAGCACAAAAACAAAAGCTACAACATGACTTCAAAAGCAGACAACACAACGACAAAAGCAGACAACATGACGACAAAAGCAGAAGCACGAAGACCAAAACCGAAGCAAAACCACAAAAGCCAACAACACGACAACAAAAGTGGAAGCACAACTACAGAAGCCAACAACAAGACAACAAAGCAGATGCACATCGACAACAGCAGTAGCTCGACGACAAAAGCTCACAATAGGATAACAAAAGCTGAAGCACAACGACAAAAACCGACAACACAATGACAAAAGCCACAACACAATAGAAATTCTTCACTACGGAAATGAATAACTGACTTTTCAGTAATTTTTTATTTTTTATAATGAAAGATGATAAATCTCTCCTTTTTGAAAACCAGCTTTAGTCTCACTCTGTTAATCTGCTAGTAAATCTGCCCTCTCAGAATTGACTTTTAATAAACCAAGTACCAACACTACAATGTAGATATTTTTTTATCCATTTTTTATTTTTAGCTGCATATAAAGAATGTAAGAAGCCTCTAAAAGGTATCCTAAATCTTCATTGTTTTATAAAGAGGGCTTCCCTTCGCCTTTTCAAAGAAATGTGCCTCTTTTCTTGGAGAATAAACATATTTAGTCAGTTTTATTCCCAAGTTTGATGCTTTATTCAACATATGAATGCCATTCACAATAAATAAAGCAAGACATACTTGGAAAGAGGACCAATTTATGCTCCAGTTCCATTGGAATCTGAACAAAAACATCACGTCTAACAGTGATCCCAAAGCCTTCTCCAAGAAGCGACTTTTTGTGCCACCGGCAAACCACTTTACCCATTAATTTTTTAGAGCTTGGCAATTTAGCAGCTTTTCTTTACGTGGAATCTAATGTGAATATTCAGAGAAAAAGTAGCTAGGTTTTTACAATCACAATCAAATATTCTGTAAAATATTCTGTGTCAAATAATTAATGACTTGCGTCACAGAACTCATAAAGGTTGTTCTAGCTTGGTTTTTCCTTCCACCTGTTCAGTGTGACAGATGTTTAGTTGTTTTTTTTTTATTCCTAAAGAATGATTCAAACTGTTTATAACTGTTCTAATTTAAAATGTAATACTAGATATTATCAAAGGTGCTTCTGAGATTCATTTTCACCGACTTTACTCTCTGTAAACCTGTGGTGGGATCTCAGAGAAGCACACAATGCCATACACTAGTGTTTAAAAACATAAAACTCATCAAACAAAATGAAAATTAAAGGAGTCTTAAGACGGAGCCCTGTGGTACACCACAAGAAATAGAAAGTACTTGAAATGTGATTTTTTTGTGTTCGAGATTTTGGCTCAACTCCACTGATGTGTCATAGGGTGATGTTGGTCCAAGTGGTCCGCCTGGCCCGATTGGGGAAACTGGCTATGGACTTCCAGGTCCAAAGGTAGACGGATAACTGAATAATAGAATGTTCCCTTTTCTAGTTACTGGTTGAATTAAAGTAGTCTTTGTTTCTGTGTTAGGGTGACAGAGGCGATCCAGGCTCTCCGGGTCAATTCGGTCCCAAAGGGGAAGGATATCCTGGACCAATGGTGAAGACCTGCTTTACCCAGAAATATTAACATATTTATACCATTAATCTACAACCTACACAAACCCTGATTTGTTCTTAGGGTCCTCCTGGTTTGCCTGGACTTCCCGGAGAACCTGGATTAGAAGGAGTTGGCATTCCAGGTCCAAAGGTGAGTAAACAGACAAAAAAAAACTCTAAGTAAAGATTATAAGTAAACAGATGTTTGTGTGAATCAATTTGATTATATTCACTTCATTGCTTGTTTACAAGATTCATTGACTGGATGTTTCTGTAATGTTGCATTTCATTACCTTGTGTGAAATCCTTGGAGGTTAAGCAGAAATATTTTGCTGAGGTTTCATTTTCTGGTTCAAGTTTTTTTATTTTTAAGCCTCAACAGAATCATAAAGAAAAAAAAAAAAAAGTGATTTTGTCTCCAAAACGGCCATCAACATGCAAGTGTAATAATTTTATGAAAGATAAGGTAACAAATGACATCAAAGCTGGTCACAGAATTGAAAAACTGGTTTCAAATAAACCTAATAGAAACCAACAGATTGTGTGATTACAAAACTCTAGCAAACTTGTCTCACATTTGTTGCACTGTCTGACTTGAGACAAATTTGAGAGGGATGTGAGACTCCCAAGACGATTGAAGTTAAACAACCTAATCCTAAATTATAATAAAAGAAAAACACCTTTAGGACCAGAAGTTGGTGGCATCAAATTATAAGAAAAAATACAAATTTTCCATTAAATTCCTCTGAATTGCTTTGAATTTTTTCATACATTGGGGCTAAAATGCACCAAAGTGAAGACATTTACATCATGTTACCAACAGTTACAGGACTGTAAGACAAGACATCCTCTGTTCAGTCTTTGTGTTCTCTGATTTAAACCGTTTGGCTCTGATCTCACATTCTTTGTGGGCATTCCTCTCAACAAGACGTCGTTTAAACAACTCCTTCCTTCATGCCAATAAAGTATGGATGTTTTCTGTTGAAACAACATCACTTTTAGTGGCTATACACTCAGATCAGAGCACAAGAACTATGTCAACAACAAAAAATTGTAAGAAGAAAGGGTAAATTTCAAACGTAACCTCTATGTATCAAAGTTTTAAATTCACTTTCTTTGTTATATGCACCAATGTTGGTCTATAAATGTGTTGTTAAAAGTATAAGAAAAACTGGAATGGATCCTCTCGCCTCCTTCTTGAAGAGAGAGAAGAGGAAAGAAGAGCAGAGATTATGCAAAAATATGAAACTTGGTGGAGAGTTGGATCAAACGGAATCTCGTTAAATATTTGTGAGAATAAATTTAAAATCAAAAGGAGGGAAAAACAGGATTTCAAGACAAATATCATTAAAGGTTATAGAGTTTATTGAATAAATGACTAAAAACAGAAAAGTGTGTTATGTTTTTCAGTTTGTCTTGGATCAAATCCTCACTCATTATCTTGTCTGTTTGCACCTTTTCAGGGAGACGTTGGTTTCCGAGGTTTGCCTGGTTTACCTGGACCTCCGGGTGAAGGCCTTCAAGGCCCTCCGGTAAATTGAAAACCTTTGAGATTCTTGTTTTTTATTTATTTTTTTTAAAGCCTCCGATACTCCCATAGAAAACTCCTGCATACGGGAGTCAAGGTCAGCTTGATTATGCAGAAAGTCCGCTTTAATTTAGCTTGAAATGCAGCCAGATGGTTGTGATTGAGTCATAATCTCAGAGGACTAGAAGGTTAAAAATAAAAACACTGCCTCGTCACATGTGCAAACATGCCCTCCAGAAAAAAACATAAGATATAAAGACACCAAAAGGCTGGCGGCTCATTTGTTTGGGGTGTTTATTCGCCAAACTGCTCCTGCAGGTGTGAACCTCAATGGACGCACGATCAGAATCACTCGGGCTTCTCATATGTGAGCGCAGATCACACCCAGATCCCCTGCAGACTGTAGACCGGAGTCTCTGCAGGTCAGAGCGCTCGCCAGCTTTTAATTGGGACTCGACGAAAAGCGGTCCGGTGGGGAAAAGGGAGACGGAGAAGGAGCTTCACACCGACAGATGTTCGGTCATGTCCACGCTGAGTGGATTCTGATGTCAGTCAGTTCCTAAAGAACACATTTGTATAGAAGCTATAACATCCTCCACATGTCGTCTAATGAAAAACGGGTTCATAGAAAATTTGCCAATAAAAGCCAGCTGGATGAAAATCAAAGCTGAATTCAGAGTGTTTCTTGAAGGTTTACCTACATCCTTGCAGCTCTGGTTACTTTTCTTCCTCACATTGAAGGACGCTATTTTTCACCAAGGTTTTTCTTTTTATTATTTTGCAGGGGAACCCCGGTCGACCTGGTCCACCAGGGCCAACCGGGCCACAAGGACTAGGAGTTCAAGGTCCAAAGGTGGGCTATTGCTTCTAGTCTGTCCTTACAGACCCACTCCGATAACCTTTTTAACTGTTTTTGAAGCGTTCCCAGTGCTCCTTTAATTCTGTTTATGCTGTTTTTAGCCAGAATTTTTTAAAAAAAGTATTGTTTTCTAGGACATAGTTTCTGTAGAGAGGCAGTAGTTCACTAGTAAGTCACCTCAGAGTTGTGGTGTTAGCCCAAAACAACCCCCTTTCTTAACTTGTTGCTGAGAGCTCTTTGTTTACACACTCTCTTGGTAGCTTACACACCCCCAAACTAATAAAAAATGTGAATATGATTGTAGCTATTCAGCCATACAGTTTTTAAGAAAACACCCAAAGCATTCTCACTCCCAAATTGTCATATATGGACGTACGGTTGGGACCCCCTCGCATCACTTTTTGACGTTATGGGTGTCCCCATTAATTCTGGGCCCCTTGGGCCACCAACCGGTACTTGTCTGAGGGCCACTTGGTACCGGGCCACAGACGCTAATCATGGGTCCCCAACCTTCGGGACATGAACCAGCCCACTACCCCTAACCTGGTACTGCTACCTTAACTCTGTATTGTGTTTTAAGGGTTGGGAATCAATGATTTAACAGCCAGCACATCAAAGAACGACAAGTTGGGGACACCCAAAATGTCAAAAAATGGCACGGAGGGGACCCAACCCTTGGGACTCTGTACCGGTACCGTGTCCTGGGGGTTGGAGAACCGTAATTGAATGGGAACATCCAGCACTTCGAAAACAAACAGCCAGCACCTAAAAAAATGACGAGTTGGGGACACCCAAAATGTCAAATAGTGGCGTAACCATATGGGACGGCCGTGGTGCAGTGGTAGGGCGATCAACTCCTGATCAGAAGTGAGCGGGTTCGATTCCCACCTTGCCCGCCCATGTGTCGAAGTGTCCTTGGGCAAGACACTGAACCCCGAATTGCCTCTGGTGGGAGGTTGGCGCCAGTGTTCGGCAGCGGAGCCACCACCAGTGTGTGAATGTGTGTGTGAATGGGTCTGTGACTGTGAAGCGCTTTGGGCCCTCGAAGGAGGGTAGAAAGCGCTATACAAGTATACGCCACTTACCATTTATGTCCGTATATGACGAGTTGGGAGTGAGAATGCGTAGAAAAACCAGGTCGTACAAGGAAAACAAAGACGTTCACCGATCTATTTGTCTAGAAGTGGATGCTTAAGAATGGGGTGGAGCTTTGAGGTTGTGGCCCGCCAATTATATTTTCCACTGATTCCAAGTGCAGCAGGTTCATTAACACAGCTACCAGAGTGAGAGCAACCAGAGTGGTCAGGGTCCAGGCAGGGGTCGGGGCAGGCGGCAAACAAGCAGAATCAAACACGAAGCAAGATCAGGTGATCAGGTCAGGATGAAATGCTCGGAATGCAGGCTGAGTGGCACAAACAATACTCCGCAGCGAGTGTGGTCTGAGCAGTGCTTCAGTGTCCTGTGGCTGATTGACTGATGAGAGTCAGGTGTGGGGACATCCAGCCACCTTGTGCTGGGGTTGCTGGGAGATTGAGCACAGTCGGTACTCTGGAGGTGGCTCCCGCCAATGACCATAGGGGGAGACAGAGCATTGGTTCCTGATGGTACCAAATAAGATCTTTTTTCAAACTGCATTTTTTCATCTTTATTCACAACAATATGAATAAAGAAATACTCAGAAATGCCATTTTAAGTCTAGGTTTCTTTATTTAGGTCCTCCATCTTCAGAAAAATGCTATAAGAATATTTTAAAAACACTTTTTTTTATCAGAGTGGGTCTCCAAGACTTATATTTTCTTTTAAACGTACTGACCATTGTTAGTAAACATATCTGCTGCTGTGACTTCAGGGTGAACAGGGTTCCCAGGGTGTGTCGGGACCAAGAGGAGTACCAGGAGAGGGCTTTCCCGGTCCAAAAGTCGGTCACCGTTCCACCTCGTGTTTTTATAATGTGGTTGTGTGTGTGGTTGCCTGGTAACGGCTGGTTTGGCTTTGTGAAATGGATCAGGGGGACAGAGGCTCGTCGGGGGAGAGAGGACTGAAGGGCATCAAAGGAGAATCAGGAGATTCTGGACTTCCAGGAGAACCCGTGAGTAACCATAAAAGGCTTCAGTTTAGGGTTCTTTGAAGTGCTGGAGCTTGGTAACCTTTGAACCATTTCTTCGTTTTTAGGGTCGAGCAGGGGTCAAAGGTGAAGCCGGCCTCACAGTGAGTCCAAGTTTAGTTTTTTGTTGTTTATGTTACATATTTTGATGTTTAAACGACGTTTATGATTCTGTTTCAGAGGGAAGACATCATTCGAATGATCAAAGAGATCTGCGGTAAAAATGTTTTAAAAAGTCGGGATCTTTGATCAAAAGCGCTTTGAGACACCTCCTGTGTTGTGATTCCAGGTTGTGGGATCAAGTGTAAGGAGAGGCCCATGGAGCTGGTGTTCGTCATCGACAGCTCGGAGAGCGTCGGTCCAGACAACTTCGAGATCATCAAGGACTTCGTGATGGCGCTGGTCGACCGAGTCACCGTCGGCCGCAACGCCACCAGGATTGGCCTGGTTTTGTACAGCCTGGAGGTGAATCTGGTTTTCAACCTGGCCCGCTACAGCACCAAGGAGGAGATCAAGCTGGCCATCAGGAACATCCCTTACATGGGGGAGGGAACCTACACCGGGACGGCCATCCGTAAAGCCACGCAAGAGGCCTTCTTCAGCTCACGGGTGGGAGTCAGCAAAGTGGCCATCGTCATTACCGACGGACAGACGGACAAGCGCGAGAAGGTGAAGCTGGATTTAGCCGTCAGAGAGGCGCACGCCGCCAACATCGAGATGTTCGCCCTGGGGATCATTAACACGTCGGATCCGACGAGGAACGAGTTCCTCCAAGAGCTCAACCTGATCGCCTCCGATCCAGATGTGGAGCACATGTTCCTCATTGACGACTTCAACACTCTGCCAAGTAAGAGAACATCTCATAAACATCTTTGTTTAACGACCACGAAACCTGAGAACAGTTGAACAAACCCAACCAGACACCATTAGATGTTGAACTTTTAGGTCACAAACATAAAATACAGATTATTAAACAAAATGTCTAGACTTGTTTAACCCCTAAGAGGCTCATCTTCAGCCCATGAACTCATGAAGTTTTTTTTACTTTTGTAAAACGTTAAAAAAAAAATGAACAGATTTGACAACAGATCTAGGTTTTTATTTTACTTGATTGTTAAAACTACTTCACAGAAGTGTTCTGTTTGAGTGTTCAATCATTGAAGACGGCTAATAAAAGAAAAAAGAAAAAAAACTAGGTCTGTTATTAAATTTGTTCCGTTTTTAAATCCGCTACAAATATATCGGATCGACATATACTCAAAATCAAATGACTGAATCCGACTAGGCCCATCCCTAGTATTTATCTGGAATATACCTAGAACAAAACTCACCTCTAACCGTAACACGATCCAAATCGTGTCACGGTTTTAAAAAGTAAAACAAAAAAACAAGAAGATAAAAGCCTAAAATTACTTTTTTGAAAAGACTTAATATGCAATTTTCCCTTGCCCCATCCCTCAATCTCCAAATTAAATCTGAAATTAAAAAGTTAAAATTAAACTTTCCTTTTTTTTGCATTAATTGTAGTATTGAAACTAACTGTGGGAACATTTAAATATCTCAAATAATTATCTGTAGTATATGCTGCATTGCCCGCTTTTCCTGGTGATTTTTGATCCTTTTGTCTTGCCATACTTTAAAAACGTAACTTTTTAACATACCTATGAATGAAAACAGGGAGGAATATTATTCCAGAATAAATTAACTTCAACCTTAAATAACTTTCAATATTTTACTCTCTGTAAAAATATATATTTTTAATATTATAAAGTTAGAAATAAGTGCAAGATAACATTTGGCTATTAATAATAATAAAATTAATTGATCTGGAGGACCGGATAGAATTACTTGGAGGGCCGGATTTGGCCCCTGAGCCTCGACTTGGACACATGCTCTAGTATATTAGCGCTACGTATGAACAATTATTTAGATAACCACAAAGAACATACTAACAAGTCAAGTAAACCCTTTTTAATAATTCCCCTCACTAGCTCCATTAAAATTATTCATTGTTTGTGTCGCTTTGGAAAAATTCTACCAGTAAGACTGAGCGGCACTTAATCTTCTGTGTTGCTGTTAGTAGCAAATACTGATACACATCCACAGTAGGGCTGGATATCGGTTATGATTTCCAGAAAAGATTTGATTCCATTCACAAGAGAATCGATCCCGATTCTTTTGATTCTTCAATTCAATTTTAAGTTTACAAATGTATACACATTTGTTAAAAGTCTACCATTTAATTTGAACATATTTATGTTAATCTGAAACAGTTCATGTATTAGTAAAATGATGAGTTTGTTAATATCATACAGTGTTATATAGATTCTCTATAGTAGAAGTTCTAACAAAAATGTTCAGATCGTTAACATTGTAAACATTGTTCTGCTTCTCCTGGAGGGCGTTTCAGTTTGGCCACTAGGTGGCGATCACGCTATAAAAGTACACTTAATTCACAAAGAAGACAACAGTATGAGGCAAAAATCCAAGTTTTAGACCACAAATAGTTACTTTAAAAATGATTTCCTTAAGATTTGGGGAAATTCATGCCTGTAAGTAAATAAAGATGTTCATTTAGTCAGCAATGTATTTTTTTGGTCAACCCAACGTTAGCATTAGCCGTCCTATGGGAAATTCTATTGAACGTTAGCATCAAGCTAGCGAACTTTAGCTTTATGCGATAATTGATTTATTTAGTTTAAATCTAGTCAAATCAATTAATTTGACTATAATTAATCGATTATAGATTTAATAGATTAATCGATTTTTTTTCAACCCAGCCCTAATCTACAATGCCCTCTAGTGGTTGTTGCTGTCTTTAAAAAAAAATTGCATATAAGTCGCATTTAAGTATAAGTTGCACGGTCTTTCAAACTACTAAAAGTGAGACTTGTACTCAGAAAATTACTTCACTACTGTAAAGTGTTGCATATTAGCGCAGAGCTGCTTTACTCTGTGTCAGAATTTGCTGGAATTATGCTAACTGCGTGAACGGTTTAAGAGTTATGGAAGTCAAAAGAAGGCGTTAAATGGTTACAGTGTGCAGGAAGTCGTGTCGCGCTTGTTGATATTTTAAAAATGAATTTTTGTTGGAGACGTGTGTTCGTGCTTAAGGACAACGTTTCATCAAAAGTGTTTGTTTTGTTTTTACCAGCTCCGTGTGTGTTTGTGTTTTTCAGCTCTGGAGTCCAAGTTGGTCAGCCAGTTCTGCGAGGACGAGAACGGAGCGCTGATCTATAACCGGATAACCAACGGCTACGGGAACAACGGCTACAACGGCAACCGGTTAAGTGCTGGGAAGTATGCCACCGGCGACTATGGGTACCGGCCCGTTCCCGGCCAGGAGACACCGAACAACAGGCGGACGGACTCTGGTGTGGGGTCTCAAAACCAGGTAAGGGGGGACGCCTATCACAACAGTGATGGATGTACAGAGCACATAAATATGAACTGCTTTCCTTCTCAGCAGGGAGGAGGCCAGAGTGTTTCCAAGGAGACGTCAAACACAGGAAAAGAGCGGGGGGACACATTTAACCGCGACACCTTTGACTACGACACTCCTGCTCCCACCAGTAAAGGCTCCTCTTCATCATCATCCTCCTCCTCTTCTACAAACATAAACCCATCGTCCTCAGGTGTATCCGTGCAGACGAGGCCAGCTCTTCCCAAAGGTACAAACGAATTCACAGTCGCAGAATTTGTTTTTACAGGATATAGATTAAAATGAGGTATTTCCCCATATCCTCACACTTCCACCACCATGTCCCGTTCCAGCTCTTTTTGCTTTTTGGGGTCATCTGGACCCCATAAGAGAGCACAAGGGTTAATGGAAACACGTGGGCGACATTCTGAGAACAGGGCAGAAATAACATTGGGCCATTGGGTCAGATTACCCTGATCCGGACCAGTTCTAAGTCACCCCGCCAAGGGGGACCCCTGTCGAGATGGTGGACCCAGCGTGAGCTGCAGCTGGAGAGATCCATGAGAAGGGCCTAGCGCGTACCCGGCACTCTCCCATGACCCGCCGTCCATGCAAGACCTGACCCCCTGCCTGGACAGGGGGTAGCGGGAGACCCCAGTGGGGCAAGCTGTCGCTGTGCTTCCAGTTGCGTTAAGGGCAGGGCAAGACGGGGCGACTGCTGCTCCAGCTCGTTTTTAATACTGCTGAACACTACGGCCTTTCATTGAATTGTAACCAGGGGGGAAGCAAGCCAGAGCGGTCCGGTAAAAGAACCGGAGGTGGAACGCTGGTTTTTTCGCTGGATAACACACATGACAGAAGCCGCAGTCGCTCTTATGGAAGAAAAAGGCCCCCTCCGCACCACTTTTTGATGTCTTGGGTGTTCCCAACTCTTCTTTTTTCTTTTTTTTCTTTTTTTTTTGACATGTTGGCTTTTCTGGTACCAATTTTTATCTGGTTCTGCATCTGGTACCATGTTGGGCCCGGCTCGTGTCTGGTCTGGTACCACGTCCGTTGCCAGGTTAGGGTATAGGTACCATGCCTGAGGGTTGTGGACCCTTGATTTTAAATCAGCCAGCATAGGGCTGGGCGACATGGCAAAAAAAGAAAATCACAATTTTTTTTTTTTATTTTATTTCATGATTTGGATTTTATCATGATTTCCTTAAAGTAAATTCAAATTGACAAAAAATGAATTATAGTAAAGTATTAAAAAAACACACGGGGGAGGGGTAGGAGGAAGAGGAGGTCGGATTTAAAGTCACAGGCAGTCAACAAGCTTTTGCCTTCTCGCTCTTACAGCTTTTCATAGAAGATCGTAATAAAACAATCTCTAAAAATGACACATTCTCAGCTTTGGAGATCATAAGATGATTTTATATCGTCATATCGTCCACCCCTAAGCCAGCATGTCAAAATTCAACAAGTTGGGGACGCCAAATGTTAATATATGATGATTTGGGAATGAGATATTGAAAAAAAGAAAAAAGGGCCATGAAGTAATTCTTCTTCAATCTGGACAAAATAACAATATGAATGGATCTTTGCCGAGATTTGAATGTCAAAGATCTTGGACTGTCTCATCTTTTATCACTTAAGTGGCAAGAAGCTTGTACGCGTTGGGCGGGGCATATCAGGGAGCTTCCGCCCAGTCATTGTGACATCACAACAACTCATTAATTCAAACAAAGCATCTTTTGTAACAGTTTGATTGACAGCAATTAAAAAAGAAAAATACTCAGAAAATGCAAAAACGTAATGATTTCTTATGAATTTTGTTCTCTTTCGGAAGGAAAATGCCACACATGTGTCAAAAACAAAAAAAAAACATGATTTTTATTGGATAAGGGTCTTTAATTCTGGTAGTTGAGTGTTGATAAAAAGTCAAATTTTTAAAACGTGATAAAAAAAGCTTTAAAACTTAGACACAAATTCTGGTTTGTGTGTCTTTTTTCATGTTAAATATAAATAATTTAAGCAGGCTATTGTGCGTGTTTCTCTTTTTTCTGTTTACTTTGATGATAAATTAATGATTGAGTTTATTTTGGCTAAGAAAAAAACCCCAAAAGGCTGAAACGACAAACATGTTACAGGCTACACCGGGGGTCGGCAACCTGCGGCTCCGGAGCCGCATGCGGCTCTTCAAGCACCCCCTTGCGGCTCAGTAGCGCTTTTGCCATAATATTTGAAATAATAAGAAATGTTGGGAGGAAATATATTGTAGTGAAATAGGTGGCAGCAGAGCTACATGGATGGCTGGCGGGTTCGATTCCAGTAATTACTTGTGTTCCATACATTGCCAGACCCCAAGTGATTGGAGGAAGACCCGAACGGGTAGGCCAGGTAAAACAGTTGGTTTCAACGTTGTGACCACCATTTATTTGACAGTGCGGAACCACAGAACAGCCGACACTGTGAGGACCCTCACTCATACACACACCACTCTCACTCATGGTGCCGGTAAAACACTCAAGTCCC
>NC_050513.1:9678419-9689504 GCF_002922805.2 Oryzias melastigma | reverse complement strand
CGAATTAATCGCAAACTTGGGAAAAATTAATCGCGATTAATCGCAATTTTCTTTTTTTTTTTCTTACAGTATTTGCCGACCACTTTTTATCTGAAAACAACTCCAATATAAAATCACACAAAACTGTACATTTAGAGCATTCATTTTTAATTAATGATGGCATTTTTGAGTTATGATTAATACCTAGTGGTCACAGTATTTTACTTGGTAAATTTTGTGACAATATGCAGCTTTTGAACAGAAATATGCCGTGGAAGCCTAAATCGGCGAAACAAATGAATACTGCTCCTCCAGGTGTCATTAAATTGCGTTATTGAATATTAGCGCATTAATTTTGTTTGATTAATCACATGTGTTAATGTTCACAGCCCTAATTATTAGCTTTAAATTTGATTTATTTTGAAAATCGTTCTTAGTGTAAAGTATTTAACCCCTTAACACCTGTTTTTTTTCTCCAGCTATAGTAAAAAAAGCAAAAAAAACAAATAATAAAATAAATATGTTTTTGCTTTTCATTAGATACTAAATTTAGGTAATTATTAGGCGAAGTGGTTTGTTGCATATTTGTGACAACAGGCATTAAGGGGTTAAAAATGTCAGGATTTTGAAGGAATCTCTGCGAATTGGTGCCAAATGTCTAGTTTCTGAATTATGGGGTCAAATCAGTATCAGTTTAAAGTTAATCAAATAGAACAAATTGTAAATTTTCAAAATTGACTTTTTATATTTAATATTGAAAATTTGAAAAAATAAATAAATCCAATTTAAACGTTTGAAAACTTAAGTAAAAGTATATAAATCTAAATTGTTACCAAATAAAAAAAGTTTATTTATTTCCTTTCAGTCCTCATTTTATGGGTTCAATTCTGACATTTAGATGTCAAAGTTGAGCTTTATTCATGTGGGGGCGGGGCTTACCCGAACATGATTGACATAGGGAGCGGTGACATCATTTCCCCTCCCCTCCCCCTCTCTCTCCCGAGGTACCAAACTTATCATTATCACAGCTGTATGTAATATCAAATTACAAAAGAACCGTCACAGTTCAGATTAAAAATCCTTTATGAAATTAGAAAACTTTCCAGAATGTCTCAGAATTAACAATCTTACATTTAATTAGAAATGGACCAACATGCATCCAAACAAAATCCAGACCACAAGGCAATAGAAAACACTAGAAACACATAATAAACATTTCTTTATATTGTTTTATAAAGCGCAATATTTTTCTACTTTTATCGTCCTGAGCGTTTAGGATGAGCCTTAAAAACAGTATCTAACATTATTAAAACAGGATTATAAGACACTTTTTTTCTCAGGTAATCATATATTTATTTTCTCTGTAGAATAAAATCTTCATGTTAAATATATTCACATTAAAAGTAAAATATTGAAATTCTCTTGATTAAAAACAACAAAACAAAAAAGTAAAGGGAAAAAAAGGTTAGCTTTGTGCTAAATGAAGCTAACTGTTTACTTGGTGTTAGCATGTTAGCAAACAGAGAAAATCTGTTTATATTTATTCTTTCAGAAAACAATTGAACATTATTATTTTCAAATACATGTTAGTAAAAACCCTTAAAACACATTTTTTTTTACTTTTTAGTTCAAAAACCATTAACAAAAAATGCTAATGTTCTAGCATAGTAAACCAGGCTATGTTCAAATTCCTTTACTTTTTAGAGCGCTACAAAGTGTGTTCACCATTTTGAGTGTTTTGGGGGTTTCCAAATCTACAATTCCAAAAAATGTCCCATAATTCTGTGCGAGAAACCAGTGTGCATCAATGGTAACTAGATTGTCAAGTTCCAACATCGAGACTTTTATTTTGAAAAATGGAAATAATGAAAACTCCTTCAGTTCAACTCCTGCCTCATTAGCTCACGGTGCCTTCAAGGAAATAAAGGATTCTTCCTCCTCCTCCTAAATTACATCTCGGACCGAAGCCCCCCCCCCACCCCCCACCCCCGACGGGTGCCTGGTCTATCTTTAGTGCTGCCCACAGGAGGAACGTTCACTCCACACGCTCCCCTCACACTTTGGGAGCTGCTGCTGATCCACACTAGACATCTTCTGTTCGTTTCCACTCTTGGAAAATGTGCCTAAGTTTAATAAATCCAAAACGATAATTTGGTAATGCGAATTAAAATAAATAAAGTTGGTAACTAATGAAGTTTGGGTTCACAGATTATAGCGATCCATTCAGGATCTCTGACGGCTGTTAGCCGGTCACATGACCCCTCCACAGGCCGAACCGCGGCGGCTGAATCTCCCAGTTGCTTCTTTCAGTCTGTGACGGCAGCTGGGAGAGCCCTCCGATTTGGCCCCGTCAGATTCCACTGGAGCATGCAGCGGGGTGGGTGAGGGGAGCTATATTTAGAGTTAGGGAGGATTAAATTGCAGAGCGTTCACAACCGGGACCCCTTTTTCTCCGCTCTGCCTTTCCCAGCCGGGAGCGACTGCCAACAGGACCCTCGGTGACCCATCTCCTTCTTCCCCTCGCTTTGCTGGCTCCCGACTCGCCATGGACCCCAACGCCATCAAGGAGGAGCTGCGGCTGTTTCAGAGCACCCTGCTCCAGGACGGCCTGAAGGAGCTGCTGAACGAGAACAAGTTTGTGGACTGCACCCTGAAGGTGGGGGACCGCTGCTTCCCCTGCCACCGGCTCATCATGGCGGCCTGCAGCCCCTACTTCAGGGAAATCTTCTTCACGGAAGACGGGAAGGAGGTGGAGAACACCAAGGAGGTCGTTTTGGAGGACGTCAACCCCTCCATCCTGGACATGATCATCCAGTACCTCTACTCCGCCGAGATCGACCTGACGGACGACAACGTTCAGGACATCATCGCGGTGGCCAACCGCTTCCAGATCCCCTCCGTCTTCACGGTCTGCGTCAACTACCTCCAGAAGAAGCTGTCTTTGGGGAACTGCATGGCCATCTTCAGGATGGGCCTGGTCCTGGGCTGCCCCCGGCTCGCCGTCTCCGCCCGCAACTACATTGCCGACCGCTTCGAGTTCCTCCACAAGGAAGAGGAGTTCCTCAAGCTCGCCGCTCACGAGATGTTCGCCATCGTCGGAGGGGACTCGCTCAACGTGGAGAAAGAGGAGATGGTGTTCGAGGCCGTCATGGCCTGGGTCCGCCACGACCGAGAGAAGCGCGTCAAGTTCCTGAAGGACGCCTTCGACTGCATCCGCTTCCGCCTGCTGCCGGAGAAGTACTTCAAGGAAAAAGTGGAGACGGACGACATCATCAAGGCCGACCCCGAACTGCAGAAGACCATCCAGGTCATCAGAGACGCCTTCAAGGGGAAACTTCCGGAAAAACCTAAGAAGAAGGAGGGAGAGGAGGGGGCCAGCAAGGAAGGAGGCGAGGACGAAGAGAGTCCGTTCCCCGGCTTCCTGAACGACACCCGCAGACACGGCATGCACGCGCGAGACTTTATCCTGATGATCAACGACACGGCGGCCGTGGCGTACGACGTCGGCGAGAACGAGTGCTTCCTGGCCGCCATGTCCGAGCAGGTGCCGCGTAACCACGTCAGCCTGGTGTCGCAGAAGAACCAGCTGTACATCATCGGAGGACTCTTCATGGACGAGGAGAACAAGGACGCGCCTTTGCAGTGCTACTTCTACTTGGTAAGCACCATTTGTCCAAAACATTTTGAGTTTCTTTGAAGTGAATTCATTAAAACATTACATCTATTTTAGAATATTTTTGATATTACGGCTTCAATTGAAAAAGTGTCTCAAATTTTAAGATTACGAGTATTTACAATTTTCTAGAAACATAGCGTTTCAGTTTAAAGCTGTTTTAGTTGAAGATTTACAAGAGTTTAAAGACATTGGAGCTACAGATATTAAAGGTTATTCCTTATGTTTTTCTTGCAATTCCCCAAACACATTCGAATCGGAGAAACAATCCAACACTTTGAAGCTAAGTTACTTCATTTAGCTCAAAAAGTTCCTAAAAATGTATTCTATGTGATGAACTTTTTTGAAGTATCCTGTCAGTTCTTACCGTCTCTCCACTGGCGTTCCACAGGGTTCTACTCTTGGCCCCTTTATCTTCTCAACCTTTACTATATTTCTGACTTTAACCATGTATACGCATTGGTCTTTCTATCAATTCTTTACAGATGACAACATTCTTTACAACGGAAGACATAAATCTGTCACTTAGAGGAGAAAAAAAACATCAACTCAATTTCTTGATGACTAAAGTCCTGATCCTACAGCCAGAATTTCCAAACTGCATCTAAAGTAAAAGTTAAGTCAGTGTAGAAATGAATAAAAAGAACAAGTTCTGGAAAAAGTTCACTACTTGAAGCATATATATTTTCATTGTGCTTAATTTGGAATGAACATTTCTTAATGTGTTGCTTTAGACAAAAACAGCTTCTGGAATAACTGTCTTTTATCTACAAATTTTCGTTTCTCTACAAATTGTAGCTCATATTCCTGTCAATGCTCTTCTATAGCATAGAGGTTTGTTGGCATAAATGGGCTACCACACTAATAGTTTAAATTAAAAGTAAAGTTTTAAATTTAAAAAATTGCAAACATATTTTTTTCCTCAAAATTATGGATGCACAGTCTTTAAAATATCCTTTCTTTATTTTACACTGAATTTTCTGTCATTTCCTGATGGGTCTTGAACAAAAACAAGTACTAAAGTGAATGTCTGTGAATCAAAAGTCAAAGTTTTTATATTTCCTCTCCAAAGTTTGATCCTCTGTCGGCGGACTGGATGGCGCTGCCGCCTATGCCCTCTCCCAGATGTCTTTTCAACATCGGGGAAAGTGACACCCTGATGTTTGCGGTGGCTGGAAAGGACCTCCAGACAAACGAGTCGCTGGACTCTGTGATGTGTTACGACACAGAGTCAGTGAAAGTCCTTTACTCTTTACTTTAGCCTTAAATACTTCAGCAGCTTTACTGCTTTAACCCAATCGAGGATTTATAATGTTATCACCTGTTTAACTAACACTCCTAAGACAAGAAACCTGTTGCGCCACATCTAAAATGACCCCCGTTCTTCAGGAAGATGAAGTGGAGTGAGACCAAAAAGCTTCCCCTGAAGATTCACGGTCACGCCGTGGTTTCCCACAAAGGCCTGGTGTACTGCATCGGAGGAAAGACCGACGACAAGTGAGTTCAAAAGCCTGAGCGGCCGTGTGTGTTTGAGTCTTCTTACGCTGAGGGCTGCAGCTGTTTGTGGTCCATCATGGTGCCTGTCACTCACTACAACTGCAGTCCAAGGGCTGTCCAGCATGCTAAAATGATACCACTCTGATAATAGATTTGTATTAGTAAAGGTATAAAATAATTGCTGTTTGTGTTGTTTCCATGGTGATCATAAATGTAGGCATTCCTCAGGGTCTAATTCTTTTGTTTCATCTACATATGTTCCCTCTGACCAGCAACAAATGATCCCTTAAGTGGGTGGGGCTTATTAACTGATGCCTAGTCTGCTTCAATCATAATATGAAAATGGGAAACATAGATATATGTTAGAGTTAAGTTCAATGGCACCAACAACCAGCCAATAGAAACCATTACACGGAGTTCCTCAGGGTTCAACTCTTGGACCTCTGCTGTTCAACCTATACATGCTCAAATAGATTGATAGATTCCTTCTGTAGGTAGAAACATCCTATAGATGGATACATCTGCCTATTCGATAGATAGATGTTGTATATTGTATTGTTTTATGAATTGTTGGTCAGAAAAAAAAAGATTCTTTGTCAGTTTTTGGCAACATTTTAGAATATTTTAAGATTAATTACAGAAAATTAGTCTAAACACAATATTCCTTTTCTTATTTAATATTTTTGTCACAATTCCGTAAATAAAGAGAACTAATTATTCTGTTTTCTTTTTTCTGTCAAATTAAAAAAAAATTGAAACAAATCATTGTTACAAATAGCTGAAAATAGTTATACATTTTTTTGCCCTTTCATTTTGGTTCATTTTAATCAGAATGTCAACAATGCACATGTGACAAAAAGTACATTAAATCTACTTTTCTTCTCTTGCTTTAAAATAAGCGAGTCTCTAGTGATTTGTAGCTACAGACACAATAAATCAGTCATTAGGAAAATGCCCGCTGCTGAATTTTAAGCTCCACAAAGAACATTTCCATAAATATCTGTATGTGTGCAATAGGGCCGAGCACAAAGGTCACCTTTCCAGGCTCTCATTTATCACCAAGTCTGGACTGTAAACACTCATTTATTAACCTTAAAGCAGTGCTTGACGTTGAACAAGTAAAAGCTCCCCAGAAACTTGCCTTTTAGTGTTTTTGATTTGACGTCATGTCCAGTCACACAAAGTCGTTTTTCTTTAAAGTTTAAACCTAAATGCTAACGTACTTTTGTCTCCTACGCAGCAAAGCCCTCAACAAAATGTTTGTGTACAACCACAAGCAGTCAGAGTGGAGGGAGATGGCCGCCATGAAGACACCCAGAGCCATGTTCGGAGCCACCATCCACAAGGGGAAAATCGTGGTCGCTGGGGGCGTCAATGAGGAGGGCCTCACTGCCGCCTGCGAGACCTTCGACTTTGCAACCAACAAGTACGAACCAGTTTGAGTTTGTCGAAACTAATACACATACATCATCTGAATAAGACATGGAAAAAAAATATGTTTTTGACTAAAACTGTTAAATAAATAGCTTTAGGATAGTACTAATAGTATTACTTGTACCCATTTTTTCCCCAGAGTTGTGTAGTTTTAAAGTAGGGCTGGGTTAATTAAATCAATAATCAATCCATAAAAGTATAGATTGAGCTGACACATAATGCTAAAGTCTGCTAGCTTGATGCTAACGTATAAAAAGATTTCCCATAGAACTGCTAATGTTAATTTTCCAAACTCTTTTATGGAAACATTTTATTAAAAGTAACCATTTGTGGTCTAAAACACAGTTTTTTGCTAATTCTTTCTTCTTCTTCTGGAATAAGGTGTAATGCTTTAGCACCATCGCCACCTAGTGGCCAAACTGAAACACCCTCCAGGAGAATCAGAACAATTGTTGGAGGTTCTCCATTTGAGAATCAATGTAACACTGTACGGTATTAACAATCTCATTATGATTTCACTGATGCAGTCTACAGTATGTGAACTGTCAGATTAATAGGAATATCTTAAAAATATATATAGATTATTAATGTATTTCCAACAAATGTGTCTAAATGTGTAAACTCAAAATTGAATTGAATTGATATAAACTGAGAGAATCAGACGAATCGAAAGAATCAAAAAATAAAAAAATAAAAAAAACTGAAGGTTCTGGTGAATTAAATCAATACTGGAAATCATTGCCCTATTTTAAAGCAAACACTTCTACATTTGACCACATCCAACCACAAATAACAAAAGTAGATGACTGTAACCTTCGTTTAGGACATTATCTTGCATCAAAGCTCAATTAACTGCCGAATTATTTGTGTAAATTTGTGTTGGGTTTGTCTTTTCTTTCATTCAGGCTCATTTTTGGGGTCAACTTCCATCCTTATGTGGTCAGAATTGGTCCTCCACTATTGGATCTGTGGATCTAGAAAAAACAATAGATATCTTTAGTTTGTTGTTAAAATTCTGTTTTTATCTGAGAAAAATTTGTGGAATCGTATCACCAGTTTAGCCAGTCAATTGTAAAAAAAAAATAATAAATACGTATTTTTCAGTAAATTGGCATTGCAAAATTTGTGCTAAAACGTCCCTCCTGCTTTTATTAATGCTGCGTGAGATGCATCCTTATTCATCTTTTTGACTTCAACCAATCACAGCTCAGTTGCTTCATGTTTCTGTCCTTCTTGATTGGTTGGAAACTGGAAAGTTTGAGGCGGTTTACATTATTTTTGGAAGTTGCAGATCTTGCAAGCCACTCAACATATTCTGAAAAACCCTAACAGTTATCATACCTGGCATAGAAGATTTTTAAAAAAAATGTTTTTTTGAAGATATTACCATATTGGCACCATAAACACTTCTTACAGTTTGGCCCACTTACAACTCTAAGAAACGCAAGACATACGAGAAATAAGTGGTTCACTTGCAAGTGAACACTGATGCAGTTTGTTACACTATGGATGCAGGGAGACTATTCAGCCAAGAAAAATCTTCTTTCTACTCCAGGAACTATTTATCATCTATTAATAGATCATATCCAATAAATGCTGGGTTTGAAAACAAGTCGAAACAAATTTACTGGAGCTTTGGCTCCAGTGTTGACATTCTTTTTACTACCGTAACTCTTCGACGTGTATGCATTTAACCTAATTGCAGCAGATTTTGAAGCAGAGAAAAAGCAGTCTCGCGCTGATAGGCAACACTTTACATTAGTGAAGTGTTAACGCAATCAACGAAAAATAGCCGATTTAGTCGTGGAAAAGAGGGCCTTGCGCCGTCGCGTAAAAGTGCGTTAAGTGTTGCATTTTTTTGCAAAGTAAAAAATAAAAATCCTCTTTTCCGCGTCAAAATGACCTGATTCGTGTTAATCGCATAAACGGTGAGACAGTTTTGGTACTTTAAAGATTGTGTGTTATTTAGTTGTTAGTGGCAACAACTCCCATATTTAAGGGTTGAACTCCAAACATCCAAAAAATGGTTAAAAATTTTTTGATTTTTTTTATAATCTCCGATACAGTAGTTTGTTGTATTTTATCCAATCTCATTTACTTTCTTGTATTTTGTGTGAGTGGAGCTTATCGTGTTCCCCTACACTATGCATAGGCCTTGTCAGGCTATTGAGCTAGCGCCAGGCTAATCACTGGTGCCATCATTGGTGAATAAAAGTTCAGTAGATGTATAGCGGACCGGTTATTCATGTATACCGCGCCAGAGTATAATGTATATAGTACTGTTTTAATGAAACCGTTCGACGGTCTTCGAACTACCACAATTCTTTGACCATTAACGCAATTAACGTAATTCAAACGGGATCAGTCGATTTACGTTAATTGCGTAAAAACGTTACTATTGTAAAGTGTTGCATATCAACGCAAAGGTGCTTTTCTCAGCTCACGGAATCCGCTGGAATTAATTGTGTAAATAGTTGAAGAGTTATGGTAATTAAAAATCTTAACACTTAAGGTAGCTATTTAAGGAGTAAAACCCTGAAATGTTCATCCAGTGTCTTTACCTGTGTTTTGCGATCATAAATACAATACCGTACACTAGTGCTTGGCGATATGACGATATATATCGTGTTGGCGATAATAAAGTGCATATCGTGCCATTTCTCCTCTATTGTTTATATCGCAAATTCAAGCAAACCAACGACTTTTTGCAACTTTTGACCAATCTACCGTGACAACAGTCATGGAAGACGGCGCAGCTTAGTGACCGTTACCCTTCCGACTCCTTACCGAGAACCATGCTCTCTTTTATTAGTTTACTTTAGTCCTCTGACATTTTTTTCTTCAGGACGGCGTGAACGGTCACCCCGCGGGGTGGTGGCATTTTGGTTTCACAGTTCTATTCAAGTTAAACAGCACAACAACATTATATATAGTGATGGTTAAGCATTTTCCTAGAGTTTCTTTCACAGTAAAAAGAGTTGGAATATGAGGATGTGAAGTTTATTTCATAATTAACATTTTTTAGGCACTTTTCAAAACAATCGTGTATTAAAAACATCACAACTTTTCACAAAAGCTGCCACAACATCAGACATTTTCTTTAGAGAATAAATACTTTATTGTCATATACCGTGATATATATCGTTATCATGATATAAAATATTTTGTATCATGATATACTTTTTTCCATACTATACAGAATGTTTACCACCAAATGAATCGTGTTTACCCATTACTAACAATTACCTGTACCTATTTAAATGGTTATGTATATAAACGCTAACACTACTAATTTACGCTAATTTACGCTAACACTACCGATTTACATTAACATTTTACACCCAATATAATACACTATAACTTAATATTCTACTGGGTTATAGCTTAATTTAGACACTATATCCTCAGTTTGACAGGTGTTTTTATTCTCATAAAAGAACATTTTATTGCTTTTTATCAGTGAAAACTACAAAAAATTATTGTTCAGGAACGAGTCATTGTTGACCGTTGAATTAATGTGTCTAATATTTAGTGTTATTGACTGTAAATTCAAAAAATATTTAAAAAATGTTATTTTTTTGGTTCCATAAAAGCCTAAATCAAGTTCAAGTAGGGAGGTAAAGAAAAATTCAGGGTGTTTTGTGTCCTTTTTCCTGGTAAACTGTTGTTTGAGGCCAACACACACACACAGATACGGACAAACACACCAGTGTGCAGCTAAGGCGAACACAAATAAACACTAAATTTCTTTGGAAGTGTCTTCCTGGTGTGAAAGCGTTCATCTTCACAGGTGGGAGCCGTTCACCGAGTTTCCTCAAGAGAGGAGTTCCATCAACCTGGTGAGCACTGGCGGCTGCCTGTACGCCGTGGGAGGCTTCGCCATGGTCCAGATGGAGGACAAGGAGGTGGCTCCCACAGAGGTCACCGACGTCTGGCAGTACGTTTTCAACTACAAAGGAGCCAGAGGCATTTCCAGCGCCGCCAGTGGGTCTTTACAGGTTCTGACATTGATTTTTTTCTTCCCCCCTCAGGTACGAGGAGGATAAGAAACAGTGGAGTGGCATGTTGAGGGAGATGCGCTACGCCGCCGGCTCTTCCTGCACCTCTATGCGCCTGAACGCCGCCAGGATGCCTAAACTGTAAACACAAGCGCGTGCTTTCTGCCGTCCGTCTGTCCGTCAACACGTCCGTCTCTCTTCCGCTTTGAATCTGCGGGAGAAAAGTAGGAGTCAGTTTGGACTGACGTCCACATCTCTGTTTACATCGTTTCTAGGTCATGTTTTGTAAAAAATAAACATTTAAACTGTTTTTTTTTTTTCAAAAGCAAACACTGGTGTGATTTCTTTCATGTAAATGAGGAGAAACGTGCATTTTGCCGGCCTTCCTTCTATCTTGACATTGTCATAAATCCACACGGTAGAAGATTATAAGGTAGGAGCGCCTGAAAACAAGTGACTTCTGTCACAAATGGTCAGTCATTGGCTCCAGAAGTAAATAAGAAA
>NC_050513.1:9658422-9676190 GCF_002922805.2 Oryzias melastigma | reverse complement strand
CCTTCCTGCAGCCGTAATTGCTGCTGACAGTGAAACGACGACTGAGGGAAATCTGATTTTTATTGCCCTTCGGAGCAGCTAAAACGAACCTCCGGACAACATGTCCTAGATCTGCTGTTACAGTTTTGGATCTCCATAGTTTTTTTTCTATTTTTTTAATTCAAATTCTTTTAGAAGCAGCATTTGTTCGAAGATGCTTTTAATTTGAAAAGCCCGGGTTCCACGTTTGCGCTAAAATTCTTTAAAATTGTGTTTAGGGACAAACGTAGGCAACAAAGACCAGGCTTTTACTTCATAAAAATGAGATTTATTTGTCTGTAAACACAAGTGCTCTTGAGCGTGCGGTTATAAAATGATGTTTTAGGAGGGTTTGACCACATTTTTAGACTCAAATTGACAGGGAATTCTTGCAATGATGAAACTCTCAGGAGAGAATCTAAGGTTTAGTCAGCACTAGAGTTCAGGTGAGGCATCCCACCTGCCAAACATTGGCCAGGACTATCCAACACATTCTCACTTCCAACTCTTCACATATGGTTGGGCCCCCCACTGCGCCAATTTTTGACGATTTTTGACGTCCCCTCTTTTCTCATTTTTTGATAAACTGGCTGTTTCCAATAAATCACAGGTTTCCATCCCTCGGGAAGGAGTACCAGTATCGAATACTGAAGGTTGGGCCCCCTCCATGCCACTTGACGTTTTGTTGTCCCCAATTTCTTGTTTTTCTTTTTTTTTTACGTGCTGGCTTTTTATTTTTTGACCTGCTGTCTGTGTCTATGAAATCATGGGTTTCCAACACTTGGCTCATACAGGGTCCCAGGGGTTGGGCCCCCTCCGCGCCCCCCAATTTTTTATTTTTTTTTTTTTTACGTTCTGGCTTTTTATTTTTTGACCGGCTGTCTGTGTCTATGAAATCATGGGTTTCCAACACTTGGCTCATACAGGGTCCCGAAGGTTGGGCCCCCTCCGCGCCACCCAATTTTTTTATTTTTTTTTTAACGTGCTCGCTCTTTATTTTTTGACCTGCTGTCTGTGTCTATTAAATCATGGGTTTCCAACACTTGGCTCATACAGGGTCCCGAAGCTTGGGCCCCCTACGTGCCACTTTGACGTTTTGTTGTCCCCAATTTCTTTTTTTTTTTTTATTTCTTTTTTTTATGTGCTGGTTTTTTATTTTTTCACCTGCTGTCTGTGTCTATGAAATCATGGGTTTCCAACACTTGGCTCATACAGGGTCCCAGGGGTTGGGCCCCCTCCGCGCCACCCAATTTTTTAATTTTTTTTTTACGTTCTGGCTTTTTATTTTTTGTCCTGCTGTCTGTGTCTATGAAATCATGGGTTTCAAACACTTGGCTCATACAGGGTCCCGAGGGTTGGGCCCCCTCCGCGCCACTTTTTGACGTTTTGGGGTTGCCCCAACTCGTCGTTTTTTGACATGATGGCTGCTCCTTCAACATGCAATGTTTAAGGGGAGGGACGGGCAGGGTTGCTCTGTGCCACTCTGCAGAAACTATGTTCTTAAAAACGACATAGATCAAACGATTAGGTCTTGGTTGATAAAACCGATTAATCGATTTGAACCAATTTAAACTTAATAGATCAAAAATGAATTTATAAAAATATAAAAATTTAGCACATAAAGCTAAAGTCTGTTAGCTTGATGCTAACGTGTAAGGGAATTTCCCATAGGACAGTTAATGCTTATGTTTGGTCGACCTAAACATACATTGTTGACTAAATGAACATCTTAAAAAACTCACAGGCATGAATTTTCCAAACTCTTTTAGGAAATATTTTTTTAAGTAACCATTTGTGCTCATTCTGTCTTCTTTTTTTTAGCTGTTTTTGTTTTCCAGCTGTAGTAGGTTTTTCACCTTAAAAGAGTTTATTTCTAGAGCCATCGGTTCATTGAAAGATCCCACTTAATGCCACTTTTGACCTTTTATTAAAGTGAAAAAAATAATAAAAACCTAAGTTTGGCTCCTACAGTTTTTAAGGTGTTGTAGAAACATCTAGAAGGTTCCTAAAGTTGTCATTTTTTCTCCATCAGGCCTTCATCATGAACAGTGTCAATTACAGCTGCATGGACGTGGACCGGCTCATGAAGCGGTACTACCTACCCGTAGCTTACAGCCTCATCTTCATCGTGGGCTTGTTTGGGAACATGATCTCCATCAGCATCTACTTGACCAAGCTGCGACCCTGGAAGAGCAGCAGCATCATCATGGTCAACCTGGCGCTGACCGACCTGCTGTACGTGCTCACCATGCCCTTCCTGATCTACTACTACATCAACGAGGGCTCCTGGATGCTGGGCGACTTCATGTGCCGCTTCATGCGCTTCGCCTTTCACTTTCACCTGTACGGCAGCATTCTGTTCCTCACCTGCCTCGCCATCTTCCGCTACGTGGTGGTGGTGCAGCCGTTCAGGGCGGCGCAGGTGCAGGATAAGTTCTGGGGCACCATCGCATGTCTAACCGTGTGGACCATCGCCGCCACTGAAACCACGCCCATGTTGACCATCGTTTCCTTGAGCGTGGACAAGGACAACAACACGCAGTGTCTTGTGTTCGCCAGCACCGAGCCGGTCACCGCCGTGCGCGAGTACAGCTGGCTGCTCACGGCCATCGGGTTTGCGCTCCCCCTGCTGGTGGTCTTCTTCTGCAACATCGGTATCGTCAGGGAGCTGGCCAAGGGGCCGAGCCCGACCAACTCTTTCCGGAACCGGGCGCAGTGCATGCTGGTTCTCATCCTGGGACTCTTCGTCCTGTGCTTCCTGCCGTACCACATCCTGCGCGGCCTGTGGATCGAAACCCAGCACGACATGAGGACGCTGAACAGCAACACCCCGGCGTGCAGCGGCCACATCACGCAAGCCGTGTACCTCATCTCCAGGCCGCTGGCGGCCATCAACACCTTCTTCAACCTGGCACTGTACACTCTGTCGGGGAACAAGTTCAGGAGGGCGTTCCTGAGCGTCTTCTGTCGGGAGCGCTGGCTCATCAAGGCCAGTTTGAGGATCCAGCGGATGATCATGACCAAGGCGACCAACGACATTCCCGCCATCCCCTGATTGTTTTCTTTCAGGGACATTTAGAAACTTTGACTGCAAACAGGTTTACATCTTTGCTGAGGGTTGTTGGGGCAAATGGGTGTAATTAAATCTCCTAAAGTAAAAAGTTTTGCTTCTTTTGTCGTAAAAATGTTCAGATTTTTTTTCCAGGTTTGGTGGTTTTCCCACGTTCCCTGCTAGGAAGACTTCCTAGGGGACATGTGTCAAAGTCAAGATCCGGCCCTTTGGGTAATTATATCCGGCCCTCCAGATCATGTTATTTATTGATATAAACGGCTCGATGTTATTAAGATTTTTTAGGCTATTTTCTAGTTAAGCTAATATTTGAGCTACACGCTAGCTAGCTGTTTTGGCTAATATTGAGGTTTTTTTAACATTGTATAGGCTGTTTTAGAGTTAAGCTAATATTTCAGCTACATGCTAGCTGTTTTGGCTAATTTAGGCTTTTTAAAAGTTATTTAGGCTGTTTTGGAGTTAAGCTAACATATATACACTAGCTGTTTTGGCTAATTTAGCCTCTTTTCAGTTTAGCTATTTTTTCAGCTACATGCTAGCTGTTTTGGCCAACTTATTTGTTCTGTTTCTTTAGGCTAAATTGGCATTTAGCTAATATTTTAGCTGGCTATTAGCTTCAGTTTTTTCATCCATCAACTTCAGCGATTTTATCTATCAATTTCAGTATCTTCAACTATCAGCACTAGCATCTTCAGAAGCCAAATTCAGCTTACAGCATTCCCACTAGCATTATTGCAGGTAATGCTATATATATAGTTCATACTTATGTTAAAAAGTTACAGATTTAAAGTTTTAAAAAATTTCGTTTTAGAGTGTTCAATAAATGTTTATCCTGTTTAGCCCGCGACTTAAATTGTGTTTTGGATTTTGGCCCCCTGTGCGACACTTCTGTCCTAGGGCAATGATTGGTTTAAACATAAATAAAATACCCTAGAATTGGTGTGGTTGTGGTGTCTCGTTAAGTACCTCTCTCCTTCATTGTTCACAGCTGGTCTCATTATACCTTCACACCTGTGTTTCACCGTTTAGCTCCTTTAGCGCACGGCGGTCCATGACTTCTGCTCTTTGCAATTTAAAGCTTTTCCATTTTACTATTAAAATTACCATATTTTACGCATTACATGGTGGACTTAAAAGCCATAATTTATTTTTAAAATGACAGTTATTTATGGATACATTCTGATGTTTAAGCAATTTTGACAGGTACACAACTTGTTTTTTTTTATTTATTTATTTTATTTACCAGTTACAAACAAGATAAGGTACTATTGAGAATACTTTAACACAGCTAACTTGTTTTTTATTAATGTGTTAGCTAGGTTGGTAGTTAGCATAGTCTCAGTAACGTTTGTTTTAGCAGTATCTGTCAAAAACAAGATTGGATGTTATTGTTAATATGCTAACGAGGCTAACAAGTAGCAGTGTCAATCAGCCTCTTTTTATATACGTATGATTAGTAAGATTGGGTGTTATTGTAAATATGCTAACGGGGGTGTAGGGGTGTTTTTTAACGAGGTTTAAAGTCAACTTAGTTGCGATAACGTCTGTTTTAGTGTTATTTGTTTGCTTCTTTCATGTCACAAACAAGGTTAGGTGTTATTGTAAATACGCTAATATGTAGCGGTATTGGACAGTGTTTCTTAATTTAATATTAATAAGAATTGGAGTTACCATAGCCACAGTAGTGTTTGTTTTAGCAATATAAGTCTGTTGTTTTATTAACAAGATTGGAAGTTAGAAAAGTCACAGTAATGTTTGTTTTTACTGTATCTGTCTGTTTCTTACATGTGACAACTAAGGTTAGCTATAACTGTGAATATGGGCTAGCATGTAGCATGTTGTACATCTTTTTATGTTATTACCAAGGTTAAGAGTTAGCATAGCCACAACACTGTTTCTTTTAGCAATATCAGTCTGTGTTTTACATGTTTTTAGCGAGATTATGAGTTAGCATAGTCACAGTACTGTTTGTTTTAGCTGTATCTTTTCCATAGATGTCACAAACAAGGTTGGCTGTTAGTGTAAATATGCTAACAAGGCTAACGTGTAACGATATCCGACTGTTTTATTACATGTTAAAAAGGTTGGGTGTTGGTATAGTCACAATAACGCTTGTTTTAGCTGTATCTGTTTGTTTCTTACATGTGATAGATAAGGTTGGTATTACTGTAAATATGCGATTGGGACTTGTCTGGGAGGGAGGTGTTTGTGTTGTAAAGAGTGCAAAAAACAATAAAAAGTATTTGATAAAAAAAATATGCGATTGGGGTTAACATGCAGCTTTTCGTACAGCGTTTTTTTTTGCGTGTTATTATCAAAGATAAGAGCTAGCTTTTTTTTTTTTTTACAATATCTGTTTCTTTCATGTAGCAAACAAGATTGGGTTTTTACTGTAAATATGCTAACAGAGCTAGCGTGTCGCGGTGTCAGACAGCATTTTTTTTTTAAGTTATCAACATTGATAATGAGCATAGTCAAAATAACATTCATTTTAGCGATATCTGTTTCTTACATATTTCAAACAAGGTTAGGTGTTATTGTAAATATGCTAATGGGGGTGTAGGGGTTTCTGACTGTGTTTTATTAACAAGGTTGCAGTAACATTTGTTTTAGCGTTATTTGGTTGTTTCTTTCATGTCACAAACAAGGCTGGATGTTATTGTAAATATGCTAACAGGGCTAATTTGTAGCGGTGTTGGACAGCGTTTCCTAATTTCTTATTGACAAGAATTGGAGTTGCCATAACCACGGTAGTGCTTTTTTTAGATGTATCAGTCTGTTTTTTACCTGTTGTTAACAAGATAGGGAGTTAGCATAGTCACAATGACGTTTGTTTTAGCGGTAACGGTCTGTTTAATTATGTGTTGCAAACAATGTTAGGTATTATTGTAAATATGCTAGCGGTGTGGGACTGTTTTTTACCTGTTATTAACAAGGTTGGGAATTAACATAGTTGCAATGAATGAGATATATTGCTAGAAATGCTACGCTAGCCCGTTACAATTGACTAAAATACGTTAAGAGTGACGCCATATTGGATAGGGCAATAAGAAATGAGACGCAGATTAGCAGATACAGTAAAATTACCATAACATGCTTGATTTCTGTCGCCGGTGACATCTCAATCCCCCAGCCCAATCATTGATTTCTGTTCTCGATTTTGGTTTTTATTTCTCTGGATTTTCAGAGAATCAGTACCATTTACTTAATCTAGACAATGAAAACTTTGCGTATATTTTGGTGTCTATATAACACTAGAAATATGGCGTTCCCACTTCATTGATCGTCTTGAATTTTCTTAATTTGAATATAATCTCTGAAAAATGATGCACTTAAAATCGAAAAAGCTACATTTTTGTGACCCAAAACTTTCCTGAAAGCTCTCGGCCTCTTTATATTACTTTATTTTTCATTTTTAGTTTCAGTTTTCTGCAAATTCTCTTACTAGAGATTAGTCTTAATCCTAAACTGGAACATGAACGATCTTAGCAGCAGTTAACTTCCTGAAAGCCGGATAGTTTTGGGGTTTTCTTGCGGTAAATTGAGCGTTGGTCAAGCTCCAAGTTTCCCAGATTGTGGCAAAAAGACAAAAAAAAAGAAAAAGCATTCTTCTATTTTCTGCAACAGAGTCATGGTCAATTGGACTTTAAATGATCAATTTGGAAGCAAAGAGCCCAGCGATCAATGCACTAATGGTACAAATGCCGATGTGCTGTCACTGTGATGTAAGAGGCCTCAAACCGGCTCTGACAGCTTGTCTTTGAGCCTGTTTAGAGAAGTTTTTTTTAAAGCATTTCTTTACAGCGAGAGCAAAAAAAAAAGAAGCACACGCATGTGCAGCAGACACTCCATCAGACACAAATTGACTGGATGCTGCATATATTTTTATTCAACACATTTCCTGCGAGAAATTGCTCGGCCTGCTTCTGTGCGTTGCAGCTTAATCAGTCAAGAGGGAGAGGAGAAACACACTGCAGTTTGCCAAGTTTGTGCTTTGATACTCTTGTGAAGCCAAACACCACAAAGTCACCACGAGAATCCACCGATCAACACAAACACCCTCCGGTGGAAGATGCTCACAAACGAGTTTTTTTGTTGTTTTTTTAGCAGAACTTAAGCAGCGTTTTTCTTTTTTCTCCGAGGACATTCAAAGCACTCACTAATGGACGAATAAATTATTTCACCACCGCAGTGCCAAAGGAGGACATAGAAAAGAACGTACATACAAAAATGTCGCTGTGACAAATACATCCATCATAAATATTAAGACACCGTTCGGCAGTCCAGCGAGGCGCCACGGGGGCCGGCGCTCCCGCAAAGTCACGGCAGAGGAGAGACGAGTTAATGGAGGGAGGAGAGCGAAGCGCAATGAATCAGTCGGCTGACCGTCTGTGCGGCGGCGGCGGCGGCCTACCACCGCACCACCTGGCTGCTGTAGTCCTCTGTGGTGGCTACCTCCTCCGGCACTTTCACCTCCTCCTCCTCCTCGATGTCTCCGCCTCCTCCCAGTCTCCACAGCTGACCCAGGTAGGTCCTGTGCATGCGCTGCCGCTCCTGCCGCCTCCGGATGCGCTCCTCCTGATGCTGCCTCTGTCGGTTGAACTGGTAGCGGCGCAGGAACAGCTCCTTGGCGTACTCGTACAGCTCCATGTCGAGGGCGTTCAGCCCCTCGATGCGCCACCGCACCTTCTCGCTGATCCCCACGCTGGCGGCGCGCGTGCTGTTGATCTGGGTGAACGCCCGGATGAAGTGCAGGCCGAAGGTGCTCTCGAACAGGTACTGCGTCTTGCGCTGGAACTCCGTCAGGCCGTAGAAGGCCATGTTGCGCAGGTTGACCTTGGCGCTGGCGAGCAGCACGCGGCCTCGCTCCAGCTCGCTCATGGAGGACATGTTGTAGCAGCCTACCAGGCTGAGGTCGGCCAGCATGCGCACCTGCCGGTTGTTGGCCAGGTTGTAGGGGCAGTTCATGAAGTCCGTCAGCGACACGCCCGTCCAGTCCTCGCCGCTGTAGCAGGCGGGGAGCTCGTCTTGAGTGGGCGGGCGGCCGTCGCACATGTGGAGGGCAGTTTTCCATGTGGCGCCGCGCTGAACGTGCTTCCACTCGCTGAGGTAGCGTGACACGGGGTCACGTAGCATCGTGATGTAGTAAAAGTTCCTGCGGAGACGAGGAGAAATGCACAAGATTAGACCTTTAGATCCATCGATTCCGCTTTAGTCTTTAGCTACGTGGTCGTTTGTTTCAACCTGAACATGATTCATGTCTTTTGGAGAAAACATGGCAACCATCGTAGTGCACGGCAACCATCGTAGTGCACGGCAACCATCGTAGTGCACGGCAACCATCATAGTGCACGGCAACGCACAAATTCAGGAGTAAAACCAACATATTCTCACTTCCAACTCAGTACTCGGTATCGGTTCTCGGGATGCATCCGGTACCCTAACGTGGTACTGGTATCCTAACCCGGTACTGCTTCCCTAACCTTAAGCCAGGACCGGACGCAGTACTAGATGCAGTACCAGACGAACTGGTACCAGACACGAACCGTACCAGACGCGGTACTGGACACGGACCGAGCCCAGACGCAAACTAGTACAGGTTTAGAGGGACAAACGTTCGGACCCTACCCTCCATCAGAGGGCGGGGTAAATGCACACTCCATACAGGTTAGGGTAGTGTCAGGGTACCGGACGCGGTACTGTATGCGGTCAGACCCTAGCCGTACCAGACGCGGTACCGGACGCGAACCGTTACCGGGTTATGGCACCACAACCGTACTAGACGCAGTACCGGACACAAACCAGAACCAGACACAAACTGTTACCGGGTTATGGCACCACAACCGTACTAGACGCAGTACCGGACACAAACCAGAACCAGACACAAACCGGTACTGGGTTAAGGCACTGCAACCGCACCAGAAGCGGTACCGCATACAAACCAGGAGCAGACATTAACCCAGTTTGATGGCTTAGTGTTCCGCGTTAGTCCAAGGAAAAAAAAATAAAATAAAAAGATTATAATAATGTCTCCATGCAAATAAGAAAAACATCATAACATCCATGAGGAGAATGATTAGATTCTCAGCCATGTTTGTTTAGAACGGCACTTCTTCTTTTGCGCTTCTGTCAGCCGCAAATACTGACACACAAACCTACAGCGCACTCTAGTGGTTACTAGTGGGAAATAACCGATAAAAGGTAACTGGGTTTAGATGGGGAAAATAGCTAATAAATGAGCCAATTGATGTCAAAAAAAAAAAATCCCAGATAAGTCGCTCCTGGGTATAAGTCGAGTACAGGCCAATCTATGAAAAAACATGACTTATAATCAATTTTTTTTTTCATAGATTTCTTTAAGAAAATAAAATTTAAGCTTTATTTGCTTTAGAAAAATGCCACAAGAACATGCTAAAAGCCTCAATTTCATCAGAGCAGGTCTTTAGGTTCACAATATGCAATTTTTTGGAGTTTATTTTCACTTAAAGCAGAAATATAGATCTCCGTCGAGTCAATCGGCCCTTTTGAACTCCTTTTGTAAAGCCGATTGTGTCTCTCTCTGCAGTGTTTACCGCAGCCTGTGACTCTGTGTTGCAGGGATTCATACAAAGGTTGATGAAAGATGGCTTGTGAGTCACAGTTTCAGCAGAGTAAAGGCGGCTGAAACTATACATCAAATTTCTCATATCCTGCCGCTGTTAAAAAAGAAATATAAGTGTGTGTGGGGGGGGTGAGAGAAGAAATACCGCTGCACTGAGAGGACGAGGCGCGCTCGGACATTTTGATTAGGGTTTAAATGAAAGACATTATTGAGCGCGTCTGAGGGTGTTAAAGAGTAATGACACAGAAACAAACCAGACATGCATAGAATTTAATATCCTGCAAATGTGGAATTATTCTTGCTGTTATCACACCAATTTGCCGCTTCCTATCTTTAGTAATGACTTTTTTTTTTTTTTCAATCTCCGGCACCTTTCCTGTCTCTGCATCACTCTGATCTGCCACTAACTGTGCTTCAAAAACAGCTGTAACCTAGCTGCACCGGAACCTTTCAGCCGACAAACACGGCTTTCTCTCTTATCTATTGAGTTCACTGATGACTTTCATAACAGCCAGGTAACTGATGGAGAAAAGAGGCTGCAGAAATGGACCATTTTTTTCCCTTTTCTTCAGCGGCCAAGCAAGGAGGATAAAAGAGAAATTGAAAATGGTCATCTGGTGCGCACAAATCTCCATGACCTTACCGTATCACACAGAAACCACGCAGAGGGGAGAAATCATTTCATGTCTTTGATTTCACACAGCTATGGTGGTTTTCTTTTTTTTCTTCTTCAGAGAGCTTTCATCAGAAATCTGTTTCAAGGTTGTTTTTAGCTGTTTCTTTTAAACTCTGTAAAAAGGAGCGGTCAGTTTCCAACGCCGGCGCTGGGCAGCGTTCTCCAGAAGGTGCTCTCTTCTCGAGGGAAACCGTTCAATTTGGTCCAAAAGGAGATCAGACCTCTACGGCAAGCTGGAAGGACTCCAAAAAATCCAATCCCCCTTTGGATTGTGGGTTACTTTGAGTTCAGGGTGGACACGTTACGGGCGAGTTTGGACTAAGTCAAAAAACACTATTTAATCCAACAAATTGCTTTATTTTAAGTTTATTGTGAGGTGTAGTTTTTATTTCTTTTTTGACCAAAGAGAAGAGCTGAAGTCATTTTATGTCTGACAGATTTTACAGTTACAATATGAATATGAATCTTCAGACAGAAAGTATATTTACATAAACTCCTTTTGTATTTGAAGCTAAACTTTATCTATGTTTCTATGTATTTCTCTTTGGAGTGAACAGAAAAAACAAGGAGAAAGTGAGAAGTTAGAGATGGGGGGATGGGCCCGCACTGCACACCTGGGCATCCGACGGGGGAGGGGGACACTCAAAACAATACACTGAGAAAACTAGACATCATCCCCTCCCCCGTCGCGTTCCAAACAGGAAATGGTCCCAGAAAACCAAAATCCCATAGACTTCTATTGAGAAATAAATAGCTATTACTCATTCTGTTTGTCTTTTTAACGTTCTTGCTAATCCTATTTTTTTAAAACATATTTTCTTCTTGTTATTCAAGTTATAAACTGGCCAATCAGATGCCTCAATAAGAGCCGAAGCCCCGCCTCAAACAGTCGGAGTGTTACTGAATTTACTTAATTGGTAACGCTTTATAATAAGATTCCTTAATAAACTACTTATAAGACCTTAACTAGTATTACAGTGTGGTATTAAGCTGCTTCTAAACACAGGAATTAGCATTTGTAGGTGTCTTAGAAATAAATTGTTAACAAGGACACAATCAGTACATTTATTATTAACTCACAAATATTTTATATAGGTTTAACATACACTAATTCATGAGAAGTTTATTTAAATTTGTAAGTCATTTTTAAGACAGTGCTAATAAATGTCTTTGTAAGCAGCCTAATACTGATTTACTAATGCTTGTTAATGTTATATGTCGTTTATTAATGAATCTTTTAATGTCTTTATAAGCAGTTTATTTACACTCATAAGTCTAATTAATGTGCTTATAAGCAGCTTAATAACACTTCTTGTTAATCTGTTAAGTAGTTTATTAAGGAATCTTATTATGAAGCGTTACTACTTCATTTAGTTGGAACCTGAGGTAAAGGATTCTCTATTGGTGAGGTCACAGTCCTGTATTCTCCATCTCTGTATATGTCAATGGGGACACTGGTGACCAGCAGAGACCCTAAACAGGGTCAGGGAACGGTGAGCCCAAGGATCAACCTTCAGTTGCCGTGAGCAACGATGGAAAAATTGTGGTGCCCTGGTGTCCTCGGGCAACGGGCCCCTAAGTCACCCCGAGTCGCCATGGCTCCAACATGGCAGCGTCCATATCACCAAAAGAAGTGACTTAATTGACTTCATTTGGATAGAGGCGGATGACGTCACAGTCATTCAGTCCAGTTCTCATATACAGTCATGCAGTTTGTTCTACATTTGTTGTTGTTGTCACACATTCAGTTTGGCCTGTTGGTGACATTTTCTGTACTGGTATCATTTTTTTAGTGGACCAAACCAAGTGGAAAGGTTATCAAGATTCAACAGCAGACTGGAGGACTTCACATATTAAATATATTGATGTTGATATTTCAAACAAATACTTTAAAAGGAAACATGGGACAACAAACATCAAAAAAACAAATTTAATTAAATATAAATAGGTACCTTAGATGGTTAAGTA
Organism: Oryzias melastigma; assembly: GCF_002922805.2. Lineage (NCBI taxonomy): Eukaryota > Metazoa > Chordata > Actinopteri > Beloniformes > Adrianichthyidae > Oryzias > Oryzias melastigma. The sequence continues at coordinate 9,663,857 of NC_050513.1, read as the reverse complement.
TACAACATTTAATGAAGTAAAAATGTCCATCTTTTTTATAATTTAAGCAATTTTTCTTATCAAAAAAGTCATCTTTTGCTTTTGTCTCTTTGGGTAGCCAAATAGTTTATCTACATTTACACTGTTGCCGCATCACACTAAGATTCACTTGCATAAAACTTTAAATGATCATCAATCTTTACTCATAGCTGTTTGTGTAGGGGTAGTTTAAACATAATTTCTGTCCGTTTTAACAGCACCAACAATGGATTCTTGATTTTGTTCTGAAACAACATCTACCTTACCCTTCACATCCCTTCTTCCCTTAATGATAGATTGAATGATCACCAATTATTGAAGGGTTGGAAGTTTGATCCCCACTCTCCCCAGTCAGCTGTATCCATGGGCGAGACACTTGCTCCACTGGTATGAATGTCCCGGTGATGGTCAGAGGGGCGCTAGGTCCGTACTGTCAGTCTGCCCCAGGGCAGCTGTGGCTACATCAGTAACGTTCCATCACCAAGTATGAATGAAGAGTGAATAAATAATAGATGCACATTGTAAGTACTTTGAGTGTAAGGAAAAGTGCAGAAAAATCCATTATTTTTGTTATTAAGTAAACCACCAACATAGCATCTGTTTGTAAAGAAATAAGCTGGATTTTCTAAGTATTGGCATTCAGTGTGAACATTTAATTTGATTACACTGCAGTCATACCAAACGAATCATCTCCAATCTAATCAAACGCTCAGTTTTGTTTCTACAACCAATCGACTAAAATGTTACCATTTCTTAAAGCAATCCCTCCTTTTCAATCACTTTTAGTCTGTTTTTATGCTTTTTTCTTGTGTCCAGTCCAGTTCTTCAGGCATTACTTGTTTATTTTACTTAATTGATTTTTTGTTTTTACAAATTTAACTGTGGCTCCTCAAATTATGTCCTAAAATAAACAACATTTTGAAACCAATACAGTGGTAAAACTTCTTTTCAGCCTCATGCTATCTGTTGACCAGCAAAAAACGGTGAAAAAAATGACTATTTTTAAGTTTGTCTTTTAAATAAACCTGTATATGTTTACGGGCAGTTTCAGGAATTCAAAACATTGTGATTTTATGTTGTTAAACTGCAGTATTGTGAAATGGCAGTATTAGGGCTGGACGTTTTGACGACACGTTTTTTCTTGACTATAGAACATATCTGTTGTTTTGTATGGACCTTTGTCGGTTACCACGTGGTTTGGCGCTCTACGATACTAATATACTAATCAACTATTAAATTAGTCGTCAACTATTTTAATAGTCGATTAGTCGTCGATTATTCGACTGAACGTGGCAGCCCTAGTTGGGTTGTAAGTCAGTGAAGGTTCCAGGGGTGGAGCTACGTGGGGGGAGGGGCAAAAAGCACTGCCCCTTAATATTTAATAAAAAGTAAAAAATTATCAATACAAGCTTCTTTAAATTTTGCAAAAATAATAGAAGAAATATTTTTGAATAAAATATTGAGCCCCCCAAATTACAAACTTTATGTTTTTTTTAAAATTAACTATATCATTTGTAACCCTCAGAGAACCCTCCGCCACTGGAGGGTCCAGTTGTCACATGATACTGTTTTTTTGTAAGGGTTTTATCAATTAACTGGATTTTAATTGATAAAGAATTATTCTGTTAAGTTTTAACCACTGTGTTCATTTATATCTGTACTCTTCCTGGTTCTCTGCAGTAAAACCATAAATGATTTCTGCTACAATGATTTTTCTCTTAGCTAATGGTTTTTATTCCCTTTGATTTAAGAATGTTTTTACGCTACCATTCGTATTACTTAAAAGTCTGAATCCCAAACAAGAATGCTGTCATTGCAAATCTGCTAGAAATAAAAGAGCACCAACATTAGCGACTTCACTTCAGTGCCAAACAGAAATGTGATTAAGACAAGCAGTTGCAGCCCTAAAAGGTTCACAATTTAGCAATTATTGCCAGACGGCGGATATCAATCAGCTGTGATATATACTTAAGTGACTGGTAAGATGATATCATGGAAGAGCACACACCCACAGACAGACACACAGATAATGGCCCTCCGCAGTGCAAACTAAGTGAATTACCTCGCCATCTTTGTCGGGTTGAACGGCCGGAGCGAGATGGATGGACACGCACGAGCGCCTCACAAAAGAGGCCTTTGTTGTTCATCCGTGAGGCCGGTTCAGTCTTCCTCCCCCGTGCGCCTATCATCTATCTGCTCGGCTTAACCGCAAGACGGCCGGATCGATAAGTGTCCATGCAAACCGCCTTTTTGCTCCTGAGCTTTCATTGTGACCTATTGACGGCGAGCGGCAAATGTCAAAGCTCTCCGCTTACCTGTGTCAGGGACCGAGGCGGGGTCGCGTGATGAAGGTCAGGAGTGAACTATAAACTTCGCTCAGAGCGGAGCGGCCCAAAACTAATCCTCTGAATCCAGCAACCCTCAGCGTTTACAGCCCACCCTGCTTTACCGTCTTCCAGATTTATAAGACCAGGACATCCAGCTGGGTGAAATATTCAACTAGATCAACTAATTTAGACTTATACTCCAGTGACTGACCACTTAAGACGTGAGCTGTTTGAACAGACTTTTCCTCCAATAAAAAAATGTAAAAGAATTCATCAATGGTCCAATTAACTTACAGCCAAGCTGTTTTGATAAGAACCATTTTGTGTGAAATCAACATTTGGATAGGTCTGTAGGAAAGAAAGAAGCAGCCAATGATACAGCAACAAGGCATTTATGGAATACTATGACACTTGTAAACCTAAAGCTGGTTGGAAGGCGAAATGTGAAGGTCAAAAAATATTTAATAAAATGTAAGGACCACTGTTCAAAATTAAGAGTTGAAAATACTCATTAGGCAAATCCAACATCCAGTTTTTTTTTTATTGTTTTGTTTTGCTTTTTTTGTTACGCAAGATTTCTCTTTAATCAGATCATGACTTAAGTATTGTTACTTCAATTTTCAATATTAGATTCTGAAATATAAAGGTGACCTATGTTAATAAAAACATTGAAAACAGAAGACTAATTGAATGCAAAGATAAAGTGGGCCAAGAACAGAACCCTGGGGTACACCTCTATTAATTAGCAAGACCTAGACCTAAATACGGGCATTTAATACCGAGTTCTCTAAGGCTGGTGGTGCGACACCAAAGTCAATGCTAACCCCAGAGTCAAATGCCTTAAAGACTCTATTTTTTTATTTAAAGGTTATGTTCAAAACACACACAAAGAAATCTGCAATATCAATGGGAGTAAAATCAAAAAAGTTCTGAAAAAAGGTGAACGAACGTGAAAATAAAGCATGCCAAGAACTGAATCCTGCCTATCAGACCCTTTTTTATTTTAAGGTCATGTTCATAACACTAAAAAAGACAATCTGCAATATCAATACGAATGTATTCATGACTATGAGCAAACGCAAAAATTAACTGGGCCAAGTACCAAACCCTGTGGCACACCTCTAATAATTAGCATAAGAACAAAAGATAAATCCTAGTTTTTAATACCAAGCTCTGTGTAGCTGGTGGTACGACACCAAACCGTCTTAGTCTAATGCCTAAGAGACTCGCTTTTATTTTAAGAATATGTTCACATAACACACAAAAAAGATGATTTGCAATATTAATGAATACGTTAATGAATAAACTGAAAACAGATGAATGAACAAATGCAAAAATAAAGCGGGCCAAGGAGGGAACCCTGGGGCACACCTCTAAAAATTAGTTCAACACCTAGACATAAATATTGGCATTCAATACTAAGCAGGTGTTGCTAGACCCACATATCAATACCTAAAAAGACCCTTTATATATTTTAAGGTTATGTAAAGGGATGGACGATATCGACATCTGTTGATATTTTTATAATTTGAGTTTATCGGTATCAGTCTGATATGACAAAATCCACCAATATACAGTACTTGACTGTTATTGTATTTTAGTTTTTAAATGTAAACTTGATCCAAATACATCCTTTTTATTAGGAAGCTTTTGCTTACAGTCATAGTCAGTAATTGTCCTGATTTCTAATAAAGAAACAAAACAGGAAATCTAAACCTTTTGTAGACACTTGAAAATCAGTATCGGCACTGATCAGCAAACTTTGACTCTACTTCAAGGTCCACGACTTCGTCTACTGGGCCTCAACAACACAAAGCAGAAACACGTTCCATGTATTCACACACCTAAGTAGAAACCAAATTCTATTAATGAGATTTGGGATACATCTAATCCAGAGGCTAATGAAACATTAGTGTGAGATCAAATACGGCGTTTAAAAGAAGCTAAATTTCATTAAACTTGCTCCTGATTTGCTACAGATCAATCCGACGCCTCGTCAATGCCTCTCTTGCTGCTCGCCACCTTTCACCACGCAGCAAAGCTGCAAACAGTATCGACCGGCCTCCGTCCATCTCTCCCTGATTGTCTCTCTCTCACTCACTAAATCACCATCAAAAAAGCTTACAGAGGAAACTCGCAGCCGTAGATCAATATCAGGCTTGTTAATTCACTCACTACCATCAAGGACACCATCAGACTCATGATAAAAGCCCTGATGGAAACTATTTATACAGCCCAAGAAGAAGCTCGCACAAAAACTATGACGATCGACAGCAATCTTGTATAATTTATTCTCTTAAAAGATGGAAAATGCATCACGCTGAAACGGCACTGACAGAGTTTCTGTGCTCCAGCGGAATCTCTTCCTGTTTGGATGAGCGGCGTCCGTGAACGTTAAACTTTCCAAGCTATTCATTTCTATGAAATGTAGTGAATCGTCCAGGATGGCCGTCTCACCCTCCTCCTCCGAGAGAATTCCCAGGCTAGAGGGAAATGTGGCTTGGAATTAATGTCTTTTTCTGTTCTATCCATTATACAATATTGTTCAAACTTTATCAATATTCAGTCGTTATGCCCTTGATTGTTTTGTTTCTTGAAGACAAGTAAAAAAATAAAAAAATAAATAAAATACGATCTTAAAAAGCCACTTTGAAATTTCCCCCCAAAAACATTTGTTCTAAATTACCTAAATGTGTTCCACTTTTGATTAAAGTATCCAGTTTAACTCAGTTCATTGTAAAAAAAAAAAAAAAAGGAAAAAAAGAAAGAAAGAAAGCCATTAACGGCTGTGTTGAGCCTGAGTTTCATGTATGGTAATCTGTTCCATCAGAGGATCAAACCCTGTTTAGGTTTAGATGGTAAACCTCAATACTTTATTTTCTATAATTGTTCTTAATGGATGGATGGATGGATTAATGGATGGATTGACGGACGGACGGATGGATTAATGGATGGATTAATGGATGGATGGACGGACGGACGGACGGACGGACAAATGGATAGATGGATAGACGGATTAATGGATGGATGGACGGATGGATTAATGGATGGATTAATGGATGGACGGATGGACGGATGGATGGACGGATT
>NC_050513.1:9653729-9657379 GCF_002922805.2 Oryzias melastigma | reverse complement strand
TAATGGATGGATAGATGGACGGATGGCTGGATGGAGGGACAGTTTGAATTATGGAATGGTGGAACAATAGATCAATCGATGGAGGGACGAACAGATTATTGGATGGATGGATGGATGAATGGACGGATGATGGATGTAATGCGCAATGGTTGGATAAACAAATGATGGATTGTTGGGAATGAATTGATGGATGGAAAGATAGATCAATTGATGGAATGATGAATGGATGTACGGACAGATTAAATGATAGATGGATGAATCGACAGATCAATGGAAGGAGGAATGGACGGATTTAGCAAAGGATGGTTGGATGAAAGGATGTTAGATTGAGGGATAGAATTCTGGATGGATTGAATGAATGATGGATGAATAATTGGACAGATGGATTCTGATAGCTTTTTGAACTATATTGGAGATAAGGTAATATTTCAGCTACATGCTAATTGGTTTAGCTAATTTAGGTTTTTTTCAGTTTTTTAGGCTATTTTGAAGTTTGGCTATTTTTTTAGCTACATGCTAGCTGTTTTGACCAACCTAAGTTTTTTTTGTTTGTTTTTTTAGGCTAATTTGTCGTTTAGCTAATATTTCAGCTACATGCTAGCTGTTTTGGCTAACCTTTTTTTTCAGTTTTTTAAGCTAATTTGGCATTTAGCTAATATTTTAGCTGGCTATCAGCTTTAGCATTTTCTGTTATTAGCTTCAGTGATTTCAGCTATCAACTTTAGTGTTTTTATCTATCAATTTCAGCATCTTCATCTATCAGCACTAGCATCTTCAGCAGCCAAATTCAGCTTACAGCATTCACACTAGCATTATTGCAGGTAATGCTATAAATCTAGTTCATAATTATGTTAAAAAGTTACGGTTTTAAAGTTTTAAAAATCTTGTTTTAGAGTGTTTAATAAATATTTATCCTGTTCAACCCACGATCTAAGGTGTGTTTTGGATTGAGTTTGACACCCCTGTATTATGACGTCCTTTAGGCTTTCAGAAACTCATCCGGACTTGTCCTTCTTATCCTTTCCTTGAATTTATGAAGGTTGCCGCAAGATGTAAATGACAAAAATATTAGCAGAATATAGGTAATTCTTTATATAAAAATAAATTCAGAAGGAAACGTTTTTAAAAGGAGGTTTTAGAAGGTCAGAGGATGTTCTTCAAAGAGAAAAAGAACTAATAGTGCTTCTAGAAAAAAGCGTAGCACTTAGGGATGTGAGGGTGTGAAGACGAAAACTAAAGACTACTATGTGAAAAGAAGGAGCCAGTTCAGGCTTTGATTAAATTATGCAGTGTTTGGTGCAGATTCATCTTTTACTTCTGCATTTCTGGAGATCCTTATCAAACACACATTGATACATGTGGAGGACGCCCCCAAAAAAACCTGGCAGGTTGAGCTTTACTCGCTTTAGCTTCTTAACCTTAACCTTCACTCGGTGTCTTAATCTTTTACGGCTTTGCGGGCGTCAATCAGTCCGAAAGGTTCATGTAGATATGAGAACCGAGGGACTGTAAAGGTCACGTCTACCCACGCAGAATGCTGAGGACTCTCCAAAAGGCTTCTTTAAAAATGTGGGAGAGCTCCTCCTCAAATCTAATATTTGCCATTTCAAAACTCTCCTTTATGAGATTTTACCGAATCAAATTGTCCTTTAAAGTGTTTCTTCTTCCTCCTGGAAGAGTGTCGCCCAAAAACCGGACACAGGCTTGTGTTGATCCGTCTGATGTTTGACACGCAAGCTGTTCCTCAATCCCGTCCTGTGGAAATCCGGACATCTGGCTCATCCTCATCCTCCTCCTCCTCCTCCGCCGCCGTCTAATAAACCAGACTGCCCCTAATCCGTGGAAGGAGTGTGGAGATTACCGGTATTCCTCTAGAAATCTCGCAGCTCCGACAAGAACGCAAAACAATTTATCTTAAAAAGAGACCCTTTGTTTGATTACATCTTTAATTTAATCCGGGATTATGCTGCTGGATTATTGCTTTAAACTAAGGTCTACATGTGGGATTTATGTACACTTTCTGACACCAAGAGTATCTTAATATTTAAAAAGAAAAGATTTTGTAGCCTTTGATAAATTAGACCATTTTGTAAAAAGAAATTAAATAAAAGAGCTAAAATGTTTACTGTAGCTACACTGTAAAAAGTGAACTGCTGGAAAATGTTGTAGTTTGCCACATTTAAATATTGTTTGTTTTCGTCAAAATACAATTTCACGTTGATTAAAACATTTTATTTGATAAAAACTAATATTTTTAAAAGTACCATTATACCAAACTTTTGTTATTTGATCCAACGTTTCACTTTTTACAGTGTACAATAATTGTTTCAGTTCAAATATTTCAGATTTCAATATTATTATTATAATTTTAACCTAAATACTAGAATATACTGTAATAAAGTGGTTATTATAATATTGCCACACAAAATGTACATAATACTAACGTAGGTTATAATGTTACTAATATATACATAAGTTAGTGTTGTATTTTGTATTTGAATTAGTAATATTTCAAACTTTGTGGATGTATTTTGGTTTTGAAATACTTTTAACATCCTAGATATGTTTATTTTTCCATTATATATATATTATTTATTTATTTATTTTTTTTTGGGTGTGGGGGAGGTCAAAACTTTTAATTATATACAAGAATTGAAGTGAGTGACCCCTCCCCCATTGATGTGATTTATTACTTTTTTCTTTATATTCAAGTTATAAACTGACCATATATATATATATATATATATATACATATATATATATACCTGTGAAAATGCTAGTGTGAATGCTGTAAGCTGAATTTAGCTGCTGAAGATGCTGAAAACTGTTGAAGCTGATAGCCAACTAAAATATAAGTTAAATGCTAAATTCGCCTGACAAACTGAAAAAGCCTAAGTTAGCCAAAACAGTTAGCATGCACCTAAATTAGAGGCTATTCTCCAAAATAGCCTTAAAAAAGCCTAAATTAGCCAAAATAGCTAGCATGCAGCTGAAATAGTAGCTAAACTCCAAAATAGCCTAAAAAACAAAACAAAACAAAACAAAAAATCCTAAATGTGCCAAAATGCTAGCAAGTAGCTAAAATATTAGCTAAACTTCAAATTAGCCTAAAAAACTGAAAAAATATGAAATTAGCCAAAATAGCTAGCATGCAGCTGAAATATTAGCCGAACTCCAAAATAGCCTAAAAAACCTTAATAAATGCTAAAATACTTTAGTTCAAAAAGCTAGTAGAATGTCATTAAATTTTAAGTTTACAACACTCAGATTCCATATAATATAAAGTCACAACTAATCGACTATTAAATAAGTCGTCAACTATTTTAATAGTTGATGAGTCGACGATTAGTCGACTAATCGCTGCAGCCCTACTGGCTCCTGTCATCATCTGGCTCCATCATGGCGAAAAAATGGCGACAGAATTGACTTCATTTTATCCAGAAGTAAGCCGTTTTCTATGGATGACATCACCTTTACTTGGTCCAGTTCTCTTGTACAGTCAAGACATTTAGATTATATATAAATATCTAAATCAGAAAGTAACTTTTTGCTTGTAGTCACAATGGAAACACATTTTGGGAAAAAATGTGTCCTTCACAAATCTATCACACTTGTATTGAAATATTTTAATTGCCAATTTGAAACAGAAG
>NC_050513.1:9643934-9653183 GCF_002922805.2 Oryzias melastigma | reverse complement strand
ATGAGTCGACGATTAGTCGACTAATCGCTGCAGCCCTACTGGCTACTGTCATCATCTGGCTCCATCATGGCAAAAAAAATGGCGACGGAATTGACTTCATTTTATCCAGAAGTAAGCGGATTTCTATGGATGACATCACCTTTACTTGGTCCAGTTCTCTTGTACAGTCAAGAAATTTAGATTATATATAAATATCTAGATCAGAAAGTAACTTTTTGCTTGTAGTCACAATGGAAACACATTTTGGGAAAAATGTGTCCTTCACAAATCTATCACACTTGTATTGAAATATTTTAATTGCCAATTTGAAAGAGAAGTGGATTAACTGAACTATTTCACTAAAATTGAACCATTTGTTAAAACGTCAGTGACGAAACTCATGACATGACTCAACTTTTGACGCAGGAGACCAACTTGAATCGCTTCTGTACAACTGAGATAACAAGTGAAAATGTTTCCAGAAAAAAGTCAGTTAAAGACCATCATGTCTTTGCATTTTAATACATGTAAATAAACTCAATGCATCATTAAAACATATATTTGCATACTTTCAGTTTAAATAAGATTTTTAACTTTTATAATCTATGAAAAGTATATATTTGTTATCTTCTCTCAAGGTTATTAGAAAATTAAGAGTGTCAGACGATGTCAATAGAAATATCACAAAAAGATCTTTATTTTGAAATAATTCCTCCAAGTTATGCTTGAATGCTTTGTTCCTCCACCCCCTGCATGTCTGCCTTTGCTGCATCCTCTCTCAGTCACTCTGCATCCCACGACCGTCCCTGCTCCTCCTTCTCCTGCCGCTCCCCGCTCTGTTCTGCACTCTGGAGGGCGTTTGATGCGCCTCTTTCTGCCTCCGGCGTTCCAAGCATGATTGTTGAAGGGCAGAGAGGTCCCAGAGCCCCGTCACACTGCCAAATATAAATGACTGTAAAGGCTGGCTCCAGTCTTTTTTGACTGAAGTGCTCTTGACTGGATTATGCGTCTCCTGGATCGTGCTGAGCGGCAGATGCTCCGCGCTGCTTCCGCTTTGCACGCAAACCGGTGGTGCTAACTCCTAAATGACAGGACAGGACGTTCGCTCGAGCACGAGTCCGGAAAGTTGGGCAAAAGATCCAATTTAGGCAAAAGTCAACCAAGAAAAAACGGAATTTAACCCTAAAGTTACACACTCTTTACTCATTTACGCAATTAACGTAATTCCAACGGATTCTGACGCACACCAAAGTAGTTTTAGTTCCGTTTTCATGAGGTCCCTTGATGTGGCCTCACGAGCTACAAGGCAACTGCACAATACACGCCCCCTACAACCCTCGTGCTATCTTGATGGGTAAAGATGACCCCAACCTCACATAGCCCTCCAATGGCACCAGTCAAAAATTGTGGTAGAGTGTCCACCCTGAAACTTGAACGTTTCGAGTTTAAATCCAGGTAATACCAAAGACTCTAAAAATGGGACCCAGTGCCTCCCTGCTTGACACTTAGCATTAAGGGGTTGAATTGGGGGGTTAACCACCAAATGATTCAACATGTAGTCTGCAGCTCACCGCTCCAACCGGGGAGATGGGTCGAAAATGTATAACACATTTTGCAGCCCTGGGCAACTAATGGGACTTGAACTTTAACCTAGGATAGCACAAGGGTCAAGACCTCACCACACCTCTCTACGGACCCGGATAACCAAAATGTAACATGTAGCCCAATCGTGCGGCTACATGTGACTAGTGCTTACACAAACGATTATTTTAACAGTCGACTAATCACTGATTTTTTTTTTAAGATTAGTCGACTAATCGGGTCATGAGCAAACTGGATTTAAGCGCACATCTTAACCATCATTAGCTTTAAACTTACTATAAACTAGATATATAGCATTACCTTCGATAATGCTAGTATGAATGCTGTAAGATGAATTTGGACGCTGATGATGTTAGTGCTGATGACTGAAATTGATAGCTGAAATCGCTGAAGCTGATAGCCAGCTAAAATATGAGTTAAATGAAATGGCAAATAGCCAAAAAAAACTGAAAAAAGTCTAAATTAGCCAAAACAGCTAGCATACAGCAGATATATTAGCTAAACTCCAAAATAGCCAAAAAAACTCAAAAAATCCTGAATTAGCCAAAACAGCTAGCATGTAGCTAAAATATTAACTAAACTCAAAAATAGTCTTAAACACTGAAAAATCCTAAATTAGCCAAAACAGCTAGCATGTAGCTAAAATATTAGCTAAACTCCAAAATAGCCTAAAAAAATGAAAAAATTGTAAATTAGCCAAAATAGCTAGCACGATGCTGAAATATTAGCTAAACTCCAAAATAGCCTAAAAAACTGAAAAAATTCCGAATTAGCCAAAAAAGCTAGCATGTAGCTGAAATATTAGCTAAACTCCAAAATAGCCTAAAAAAATGAAAAAATTGTAAATTAGCCAAAACAGCTAGCACGATGCTGAAATATTAGCTAAACTCCAAAATAGCCTAAAAAACTGAAAAAATTCCGAATTAGCCAAAAAAGCTAGCATGTAGCTGAAATATTAACTAAACTCCAAAATAGTCTTAAAACACTGAAAAAATCCTAAATTAGCCAAAATAGCTAGCATGTAGCTAAAATATTAGCTGAACTCCAAAATAGACTAAAAATAACAAAAAAAATCCTAAATTAGCCAACATAGCTAGCACGTTTCTGAAATATTATCTAAACTCCAAAATAAAAATATTTTGGCCGACATTTCTTCTGCCACTGTCAGCAGTAAATACTTAGAATGCAGCGCCCTCTACCAGTTGTTAGTGGAAACTACTGCTAAAAGACAACTGTTATTTTCATGGAAAATAACAAATTAAAAAAATAAATAAATAAGTCGCTGCTTAGTATAAGTCACACCCTTGGCTAAACTATGAAAAAACTGACCTATACTCTGGAAAAAAACGATATATTTACATTTTCATCCTTTGAGCAGTAGCATAGACCACGTATGTTGTCTGATTCGTAATAAAGTCGGGTTATGTCTTATAACATGTTCATAGTTTGCACATTTTAGTGTAAAAATAAAGAAGGATCTTGTTTATTCTGTTTTTCCCTTGAGAATTTCTTCATGAGTCAAAAAAAGTAAAATAAAGTATCGAGTAGTGAAGTACTTTTTAAACTATGTAATGAGTAACTTCATTACAATTTCATCCAGTAGAAAGTAAAGTAATCAATTACTTTTTAAAAATATGGATGGAGGGATAGCTGGAAAACGCGGCGGGTCGGATTGTCCCGCCATGACCCACTAACCCATTTTATGTCAGGTCATGTCAAAGGTGGTGATAGGAGTTCACAGGCTGAACGCGCCAAGACGCCCGCCAACTGTCGACACCTCGCCGGCAGCCATTCTGGATCCAGCCGCAGACGCGTCAGGGTTGTGTAAGCAGACGAGGAGCCGTTCCCTCTGCCTACGTTACAGCGTTCGAACCTCCCCGGAAGACCTGTACGTTCAATATTCTCTAAAAATACGCCATCCTTTCACGCCCACAAGAGGTGACGAGTCAGAGTCGAGGATCCGGCGCCTTCTTTCTCCTGCTCAAGGCGAGAACACATTTCTCCAGCTGAGTGACAGTTATGGTATAGTGATCCGTGTAGTAAATAAAACAGCTGGGAGGATCAATCCCCAGGTTGTTGTCTTCCAGAGTTGGGAGTCTCCCCTAGCCGAGGGCTACGCTCACTGGAAAGCTCAAAGGAGTTTGCTGGTCTACAAGAGAAATCCTTTACAGGAATAAAAACGGTTATATAAACACACAGTCCTAACGACATCCTATCGATACTTCATTCACGTAGGTTGGTCCTCTAATGGATTCTCAAGGAGCTCAGCAGGCGTGTTCTGTGGTCCAAATTCCAACAATTACATTCATATTTTCTCCTTTTCATGATGACGAAAGATAAAGAAATAATACAGGAAATAGATTTACTGAAAACGTTTTCAATATGATATTTTTTGGGGGTAAACTCTAGAGATGGACAATTTAGGGAAGAATCCATTAGGTGATAATTGTATCAATTGAAAATGTCATTCATCACACTGAGATGTATCTGAAAAGAATGTTTTTATTATTTTTGAAACACCAGTTCATGCACCATTCAAGATCCTGAACCTTTAAAAGCTACATTTAGAAATATTGGAAATAGACAACACTTTATTTCCTCAATCATACTTGTAGAACCTTATTTGTTAAGTCACATTCTGTTTTTTTTTCTTATTCTGAAAAATATTTGGTCATTGAAATCAGACAATATTGATTGTTCCCTTAAGAACAAATATTTCTTAATTTACCAAAAGAAAAGCTCCATGAATTTGCCAATTTGAGATCCAGTTGCAGTGTTTAACATTGTGATAGTTTAATACAATTACTTGTATCATTTTATTACAAAAAAAGAAAAAAAAAACAGTATTTTCCAACTCATACTTTTTCAAAAAAATTGTTTAAAAAAAAGGTTCTGGTACAGTCATGCAATAAATATATCGCGATACGTATTGTATCGTCAGACACGTATTGTGATACAAACTGTATTGCCAGATTCTTACACTCCTATTTACAATGAGTTGATAATGACTGTGAAACCAAACTACAACTGAACCAAAAACAAGAATATTTACCCAAAACAAGTTCATTTGTTCCCATTTTTCAAGAGAACGTGGCTACAGAAAACAACCTGGCCCCAAGATGGCGCCACAGCATCATTAGTTTGAACGAAGTTGACGTTTCTCCCCAACAAAAACGGGTTAAGGTTAGGAATGTTCTAGTATAGATTCGAAAAAAATTCAGCTTCGGCTACAGCTGCCACATCTCCGCTTTAAGCTAATGATGAGTTTCATGTTGTGTTAGGGCGCCATCTTGCCATATTTGCTCTGAAATGTGCTGATTTTGGCCAAAAATTCTGCTTCATTTCCAACTACTTTAGCCAGAACACAACAAAATCGCTAACAGTTGAAGCTATAGCAACATGCTAGCATGACTTGCAAATCATGTATGGCTCAGAATAATAATAAAAAAAGAAAAGAAAGATAGAAAGAAAGAAAGCCAATAGCTGTATTGGATTAAATATTTGTACTTTTATCAGATTAAGTTTAAAATTGTAATCTCTTGGACTGACAGATAAGACTGTACAAATACTGTAAATTTAAGCTAGCTCTTATGGGTTTTCAAGTACTATTCAGAAAGTAGCTGACCTAAATACACCAAATAAACAGCGTTGGCTAAACTACACAATGCAAAACAGTAACAGCAGAACTTGTTAGCACTTTTGATAGTTGTATTTAGCAATTATATCCAACGGGCTGAAGCGACGGCTAATGATGCTAACTAAATGCTAGCTTTTTCTACATTGATGACATTACGATATTTACCAGTGAAAACAGTTTCTGGATGTCACAATACTTATTTTTGTGATAAAAATAAAACTTGAAAAATGAAAGTTTATTAATGTACGTTTTATGAGTTTGTTCCAGTATATTGCTTAAATTTAGCTTATATTTTGCTAGAGGACTTACATTTTCCTGTGAAATAAATAAACAAAAGATGTGTTGATGCCCCAAATATACCAAACTAATCGAACTCCAGTTGAACGACGCCGTGGCCGATCGGCGTTCCTTCCCTCTAATCTGAAATAATGAGGTCAGTAATAAGGTTGGCCTCTGTGTGAAGCCCGCCGCTGAGCTGGAGCGCAGCCGCCCGACGACTGAAGCGGGTTTGACGTCTGGCCTCGCAGTAATTTCGAAGCATGCTGCGATGTGAATGCTGCAGCCCCATGCTGAGAGCAAAGCCCTGCAGGAGCCACTGGCGATGAAGAGGTTTAAAAAAAAAAAAAAAAAAAAAATCGCGTTGGGAGAGAAGATATGAGTGGAGAACTTCTTTTTTGTTTGAAAAATAACTAAACAATGCTCGACTCATTCGCAACAGATCCTTTAATGGACCTTATAATTCATGTCCAACACTCGAGAACCAACGAAAATCAATGAACTTCATTCCTTTTTTACTTTGGCTTAAATCCTTTGTGCTTGGCAATCACCAATAATGAAACAGACATACTTATGGAGCACTGCAGATTTGGCCAGATTCCTATAGAACAGCACTGCGATTTATATATTTGACGGCGTTTCCATGCAGGAGGGAGGCGTAGGAGAGGTGATTTCAAGGTGAGCTCGTCTGAAGAGCAGACAGATGGAGCGTCTGTATCTGAAAAGAGGAAGCGCTGGCACCACGCATTAAATGTGCAAAATATTATTCATTTCCTGAGGCACGGCAATAAGAGGAATCCAAGTAAATGCTAATGTATGATAGTAAATACCTGGGATTCAACACACGGAGGGGGCCGTAGACTTTGAAATCCACCTGAGGCCCACATTAAGATGAATAAGTCATTTATAAAATATTGGACTGTTAAAGTTAAGATTTGATGTGTCCTCTAGTTTAATTTCAAGGAACTCCTCTGATTTCTAATCTATAAAGTAAATTAGCCCATTAATTTGCTGTATTGAGTCAACTCATTTACACATTTTTTAGTTAAAGCTGCAACAATTTGCCATTCTTATAGATAATGTGAATAACCAAAGAAAGAAAAAACTCACTAAATTTTACAGATTACATTTTCAACTCTTGTGAACTAGGGTGGAACCAAAATTTAACTGTGTTCCCTCAGTGTTTGTTTTTCTGTTGCACTACGTGTATCCCCAATGCTAATTACATAGACAAAGGTAGTGAGATGACGGTGCAATCAAATTTTGTTAATTATGAAGGTTTGTGGCTCCTTACCAAGTTAGCATTAGCATGTTAGCACGTTTTTGCTAGCAGAATGATGCTACCAGCAGTGTCTCGTGCTTGTTTTTCGTTTGCACCACAGGTTTCAGGCGCATTTATAAGTTGCGTCCCACATATTAAGATCATAAGTAAAGGTAGTACAATCAAGGTGCAATCATTCTTTGTTAATCCTGAAGGTTTGTGGCTCTTTTGTGAGTTAGCATCTTAGCGGGAGCATGTTTTTGCGACTGGAATGACCCATGAACCATGGGTTTTGGAGGTGTTTACGAGGCAAGTTTAGGCATGTTTAGTTTATAAATGAAGGAAGTGAGATTACTGTGCGATCAAATGTTGTTACTCCTGAAGGTTTGTGGCTCTTTAGCGAGTACACATCTTAGCACTAGCATGCTAATGTCAGTATGTTAGCACGTTTTTGATAGCAAAATAATGCTAACAGCAGTTTCTCGTTCTTATTTTTTCTGTACCACCCCAGGTTTCTGAGGCGTTTGTGATGCTCGTCCCCTATCCTAAGTTCATAAACGACGGTAGTGAGATCACGGTTTAATCCTAAAGGTTAGTGGCTCTTTAGCATGTTAGCATCTTAGCACGAGCATGCTATTATTAGCATGTTAGCACGTTTTTGCTGGCAAAAAAATGCTAACAGCAGTTTCTCGTGCTTATTTTTTCTGTAGCACCCCAGGTTTCTGAGGCGTTTGTGGGGCGTGGCCCCCTTTGATAAAATTATAAACAAAAGTAGTAAAATCACGGTGCAATAAAATTTCGTTCATCCTGAAGGTTTGTGGCTCTTTAGCAAGTTAGCATCTTAATGTTAGCATTAGCATGTTAGCACGTTTTAGCTAGCAGGATGATGCTAGTAGCACTTTCTCATGTTTTTTTTTCTGTAGCACTCCAGGTTTCGGAGGCGTTTACGATGACCCCCCCATGCCAAATTCATAGACAAAAGTAGTGAGATCTCTGTGCGATCAAATTATGCTAATCTTGAAGGTTTGCGGCTCTTTAGCAAATTAACATCTTAGCACGAGCTTTTATTAGCATGTTAGCACGTTTTTGCTTGCAGAATAATGCTAACAGTAGCCACTCGATCTTGTTTTTTGTGTAGCTTCCCAGGTTTCGGAGGCGTTTACCCCCATGGTAAGTTCGTAAACAATAGTTGTGAGATCACGGTGCAAAGCATCTTAGTGTGAGCATGCTAACATTAGAATGTGAGCACCTTTTTGCTAGCAGTAGTTTCTCGTCCTTGTGTTTCTGTTTCAACTTAGGTTTCGGAGGCATTTAAGAGGTGCGCCTCCCATGCTAAGTATATAAACAAAAGTAGTAAAGATCAAATTTGGTTAATTCTGAAGGTTTATGGCTCCTTAGTGAATTACCATCTTAGCATGAGTAGGCTAGCATTAGCATGTTAGCACGTCTTTGCTAGCAGTATGATGCTAGCAGCAATTTTTCATGTATTATCGTGAAGGTTTGTGGCTCCTTAGCGAGTTAGCATCTTAGCGTGCGCATGCTAGCATCAGCATGTTAGCACTAGCATGTTAGCACGTCTTTGCTAACAGTATGATGCTAGCAGTAGTTTTTCATGTATTATCGTGAAGGTTTGTGGCTCCTTAGCGAGTTAGCATCTTAGCGTGCGCATGCTAGCATCAGCATGTTAGCACTAGCATGTTAGCACGTCTTTGCTAGCAGTATGATGCTAGCAGCAATTTTTCATGTATTAATCGTGAAGCTTTGTGGCTCCTTAGCGAGTTAGCATCTTAGCGTGCGCATGCTAGCATCAGCATGTTAGCACTAGCATGTTAGCACGTCTTTGCTAGCAATATGATGCTAGCAGCAATTTTTCATGTATTAATTGTGAAGCTAATTGTGAAGCTTTGTGGCTCCTTACACAAAGGTAGGGAAAGTACAGTGCAATCAAATTTAGTTAAACATGAAGGTTTGTGGCACTTTAGCGAGTTAGCATCTTAGCGCAAGCATGCTAAAATTAGCATGTTAGCACGTTTTTGCTTGCAAAATTATGCTAAAAGTGTTTCTCTGATGTTGACGGTCTCACTCAAATATAGTAAAAATATGTTACTCATGTTTTTTGCGAAAAACTGACAACGTTTACATGAAATCTACAGAGAAAAAGCAAAAGAATTTAATTTCTTTAAGATCTTTTTTGCTGTTTTTTTTTTTTAGCAAACGACAAGGCTTAATTTTGAAAGCATTTTGAAAACAATGTTTTCAATTTTGAAACTTCTTACAAATTAATACTAAGAACTGCCTTATGGCGATGCTAACAATAGTCATTTGTAAACCATTAATGTGGCTTTGACTCAAAACCATAAGAACAAACAGATTACCACCAACATTCCTTTCAAATATTTTGTTTTTGTCATCCCTACTTTCACTTCTACGCATTACATCCATATGATACGAGTTTATGCATCAGCATGGAGATCCAATCTGATTATGGAAAACA
>NC_050513.1:9601968-9643797 GCF_002922805.2 Oryzias melastigma | reverse complement strand
AAAAAAAAAAAAAAAAAAAAAAAAAAAAGCGCGAGAGTGCAAACATGCATAAACTCAGCCGAAATTGCTGTGCTGGCATCAACTTGTGCGTCACAGTCCATCAAGGGAAAGGCTGCACGGCTCAGAGTGACAGGACAAAAGCTTTTCTATGAAGCCTGGTGACAACACAGCTCTCTGTAGCCCTGATTCATCAGTTTTAATCAACGATGACAGGAAACCTTCCCTCGGTTTTCTGTCTTTTTCTACAAAGATCAGTCTGATATTTCTTTTTTAAATATAGGAGAATCGAGCAGGCGTTATCCTCGGGGGAAATCAGAACTCCATGTGACAGATTTGTGGCTGCAGAGTGAGTTATGAGTCACAACCCGTCTGGCAATTTTGAAGGTAAAGAGCTGAGTTATGAGTCACGGCAGCTTGCATTTGATACCTTCGTCCAGCTAAACAAAGATACAGTTTAATCCTTAAGAGGGAAGCAGTGTCTATTTTATCTGCTCTGACCTTTGACCTCTTTGTGGAACCAGTAGAATAGCTTTATCAGAGATGAATGTGTCCTGGAAACTCTGCAGCTCATGTGCCAAAATGATGAATAATAAATGCTTAGCAGTCAAAAAACACATTTTAACCACAAATTTTACACCAAAATGAGCCAAAAAATAAGGTCAATATAGTTAAATTTACACTTTATGGCATTCAGAATAGCTAGTAAAAATACGGGCTAATATACTAACACTAATAAGCCCCAAAACAACTAAAAAAATGAAGGCTAACAGGGATTAGCTTACGCTTACAACAACCAAAATAACTAAATATAACTCCACTAACATTTACTCGACTAACTTAGTTTATTAAATTTATTGGTGTTAGTTTAGTAACTCATCTATTATTTGTTTACTACTTCGAGTACCTTTACAAAGTTTAAATGTTGCATATTAACTAACTACGTTTACCAACTTTACCAGCATTAGTTTGTCAGCTTTACTAATGTAAAGTGTTGCATTAGTTAATGTTAGTGAACTAACTATGTAAATTGTTTTTTATTAAATAACCTTATTTACTAAACGTCCAAGCATTAGTTTACTTACTTTACTAACTTAAATGTTGCTTTATTACTGGCTTAGTCTACTAACTTTAGTAAAGTGTTCTAACTAACCAGGTTTACTAACTTTACTAGCATCAGTTTGCTAACTTTTCTGAGGCAAAGTGTTGAATATTAACTAAGTTTAGTAAATTTACAAGCATCAGTTTAATAACATCACTAACAGTGCTGTCTCTAGTGTAGTTAACTAAATTTAGTAGAATTAGCTTAGTCACCTAGTACACTAACTTTACTAGCATCAGTTTAGTAAATTGACTAATGTAAAGTGTTCAATATTAACAAACTTAGTTTACAAACTTTACTAGTATCAGTTTAATAACAGTTTTGCAATAACTAACACCGTTAACTAACTTTATTAGCATTAGTTTAGTCACATATTAGACTGACTTTACTAGCATTAAATTAGTAACTTTACTAACATAAAGTGTCAAATATTAACTAATTTAGTTCACTAACTTTACTAGGGTCAGTTTAATAAATTTACCAAAAATGTGTTTCATATTAACTAACTTTAGTAGCATAGGTTTAGTAACTTTACTAACAAAATTTTGCACATTAACTAATGTAGTTAACTAACTTTAGTAGCATTAGTTTAATAACTTTACCTAATAAAATGATCCATATTAATTAAATCATTTAAATAACTTTAGTAGCATTAGTTTAATAACTTTACCTAATAAAATGATCCATATTAATTAAATCATTTAACTAACTTTAGTAGCATTAGTTTAGTAACTTACTAACAAAGTGATGCCTATTAACTTAATCATTTAACTAACTTTAGTTGCATATATAGTTCAGTAACTTTACTAACAAAAAGTTGCATATTAACAAACTAATTTAACTACCTTAAAGTTAGTTTAGTAACTTGACTAACAACGTTTTGCACATTAACTAATGTAGTTAACTTTGGTAGCAATAATTTACTAACTTTACCAACAAAGTTTTGCATATTGACTAATTTAGTTAACTAACTTTAGTGGCATTAGTTTAGTAACTTTACTAACAAAGTATTGCATATTAACTAACTTATTTAACTAAATTTAGTAGCATCAGTTTGGTAGTTTCATTAAAGGAGAGTGTTGCATATTAACTAAAGTAATTTAATAACTTTACTAGTATTATTTTTCCAGCTTTTAACATTGTAAATAGTTCTGGATTAACTATTTGGGTTTATTGTGTTTTACCAGCGTTAGTTTACTAACATTATTAATGTAACTTGTTGCTCATTGATACAAAGCTCCCTTTCTCCAGAATCTGTTAGAATTTTGGCGCATTTAGTTAACGAGTTGTAGTAGTTCAAAGAAAGTATTTTGGTGCTGCTGACAACATTGAAGGGTTATTAGGGTTAAAGTATCTTGAATTATAACTTCATCTGCACTTTTAGCACCAGAATCGCTGGAGAGAAAACGTTGATATAGCTTAGGCTACACTTAATGCCCCCAAAGTAGTTAAAAACAGCTAATGCAGCTTTGCTTAAACTTTTAGCACCCAAAATAGCTAAAAAATGCTAATATAGCCGAGCTCACACTTAAAGCACGATTTTCTTTAAAAAAAAATAAAAAAAAAAGATGAATACATTGTCCAGTTGTTATATTTAACTTTGTGGGATTTTAAAAGTTTAGCTACTCTAAGTTTTGTATCAATAACAAAAATATTTTTGATAAAAAGTGTTTACACTGTATAGATTGTATGTTTTATTGATACATTTCAATTAAAAATGTATTAGAAAAAAAAATGTGTTTGGGGCTAACAATTCTGTTTGCCCTTTAGCTGCAATGCTAACAGGATTTGCTACTACTAGCACTATAGCACTACACTGACATGAATGGGGACAAAGATCTAAAAAACATAAAAAGTTTACTTTTTTATGGTGCTTTTTTAACATCTGTACATATTATTTTTAATTATTTTTAAATATTTAAAAAATCCACATTTGCTAAAATACTTTTTTGAGGACATTTATTGAAAAAAATTAGTAACACAATGTACAAAAATGTCAGATTTAAAGAACAAATGTCTTAAAATGTCAGTTCGGTTCATTTAAAAAGCTTTGTTTAAGACATGGACTAAAACATAAATGAGAGATTCTTTCTTTTGCAACCTTGAAACTTTCTTGTATGAATAACGACTGAATCCATTTGTGTTTTATTGTTAGACAATAAAAAAAAATAAAAAAAATGAAAGCAGAAATAGATGCTAGAAAAAAAATGTAGGTAAGTTGAATCTGTCGTCGAGATATAATTTTTAATTGAGCAGAGTGTTGATTTGTGCGGATATGACTCCTAGAAACTGTTTCAGTGGGTTGGATTAATGCTGCCACTTAAGGCAGTAAATGGATTTGGAGGATTCTTTAAGTCCTCGCCTACCCTTTTTAATGCTCTCAGCAGCATATGGAGATTTGCTCCCTGAACTGCAAGTCAAATTGGCTTCTCACACTAACACAGGCCGAACACCTCACAGGAACCCGCCTCGCTCAAGCCATTTAGTCGCTTTAAGCCCAGCCACACTGCTTCTGTAATTAAAGGAAATTGAAACAGACCTCCAGGTCGGGAGGCGGACGGTCTCCTGGCCTGGTTGTGGGCGAGCAGGACTCTTGCTGGTGCTGACATGTTTAACGTGGGACTATATCAGCAGTTACATGCCAAGGGAGAATTGGTGCTACTGTCATGACTATCCGGGAGAGCAAATAAAGCTCTGCAGCCTGCTCTGGTGTAATAATACAAATGACTTCAGGCTGAGAAACAATGTTATTCTTACACTGACACTCCAAACAGCCAGGAAAAATGGACGAAAATCAATTATTTCTTTATTGATTTAATACAAAAGTGTAAGAAAAATGTTCACTTTGAGAAATATTTGTTTAGTGTTTGAACATTTTGTTTTATTGAAATAAATGGGTTGTGTTTTAGTCAAAATATTGGTTGGTAAAAGCCAATTTTAATCCAATATTTACATTCATAGGAAGAGTTCAACCATATAAAACACTAAAATCATGGAGAAAAGTTCATTTGAAGTAATGCTAAGACATAAATACCCAGGGTTGAGTTATGCAAATTGCAAGAAGCAAAGAATTTTCTGTTTTTAAATTTAAATTTTAGATCCATACAAGACCTGACCAAAACAAACAGGGCTCCTGGCTACAGTAAAGGAAAAGGCGTCAAGAACTTCATCTCAAGTTTCTTGTGGTTTAAAAGAACACATTTCTCTTTCATTGATCTATCAGTTTCCCAAATATGTTCACAATCTTTAAACCCAAACACAATTGTCTTCAATAGATCTAATAATTTAAAATGTAATGTACGGGTCACACTGACCCGCTTACTTCTCTTCCAACTTAGCAGCTTTAATTTGACTAAGAAACATTAACAGGATAAGACATACTAATTGTGTGTGTCGCGGGATTTATGAGTACCACTACATAGGCTTTTCAATCAGTTGGGTCATATTGACCCACCTTTTCCTTTGCCTTGGCTTACTGTATATGGAAAAATGTCCCACCCCAGCCCCTCTGAAACAGGCTACATGTCTTAAAGTTACTCTTACACATATACTTTCCTTATGTGATGTTTGGGTCAATTTGACCCACATCCCATTCTGGAGAGCTTTTCATGGCTTATTGTATGGGGAAAATGCCATACCCCCCCCCAAACCCCTGAAACAAGCTACATATGTTAAAATTGCTCTTACACACATACTTTAATTATGTGATGTTTGGGTCAAATTGACCCCAACCCTATTTTGGAGGGCTTTGCATGACTTATTGTAAAGGGAAAATGTCACACCCCTAAACCCTTAAAACAAGCTACATATGTTAAAATCACTCTTACACACAGACTTTCCTTATGGGGTGTTTGGGTCAAATTGACCCTCACCTCCTTTTTCGGGGCCTTTCATGGCTTACTGCAAGAGGATAATTGCCACACACCCCAAGCACCTGAAATAAGCTACATGTGTTAAAATTCCTCTTTCACATATACTTTTATGGTGTGTTTGGGTCCAATTGACCCCACCCCATTTTGGAGGGCTTTTCATGGCTTATTGTAAAGGGAAAATGTCACACCCCTAAACCCTTAAAACAAGCTACATATGTTAAAATCACTCTTACACACAGACTTTCCTTATGGGGTGTTTGGGTCAAATTGACCCTCACCTCCTTTTTCGGGGCCTTTCATGGCTTACTGCAAGAGGAAAATGCCACACCCCCCCAAGCCCCTGAAATAAGCTACATGTGCTAAAATTCTTCTTTCACATATACTTTCCTTATGGGGTGTTTGGGTCAAATTGACCCTCACTTCCTTCTTCTGGGCCATTCGTGAATTACTGCAAGGGGAAAATGTCACACCTCCAACTCCCTGAAACAAGCTACATAGGTTAAACTTACTTTTACACACATACTTTTATGGTGTGTTTGGGTCAAATTGACCCCACCCCATTTTGGAGGGCTTTTTTATGGCTTATAGTTAGGGGAAAATGCCACATCCCCAACTCCCTGAAACAAGCTACATGTGTTAAAATTAGTCTTACACACATACTCATCCATATGTTTGGGTCAAATTGACCCCCACACCCATTTTTATTTTAAGAGAAAACTGTCCACCCCCATCCCCAATAACACTGTGTGTTTATGCTACATTCACATTGCATGTTTAAGCAGCCACTTCCAATGAAAATTCTGCGTAAACAAATATATATGCGCGTTTCGGGCTTCCAAGTTCAAAACTCTCTCATTGAAGTGTTGCTATGCTCGTTTTTAAGTCTTTTCTCAGAAAAAAAAACGCACAGTCATTGAATGTGCATTGAAAGTTAAACCAGTTGAACTTGGACCAATGAGGGACTCGAATTTGGTAGTGACGTATGGCGTTTGCGTAGCATCCTTTATCAAAACAAGGAAGTGCTGTTTGAAAATTGATAATAAGACAACAAGTCTTTTCTATTTTTGAATAGAGTTGTGAACGAAAACACCCGGAGCAAGACTCGCGAGAGTTGCATCTCTTCGACATTTCCTACTAAGCCTCAAAGTACATGCGGTGGTAGCGGGCAACGACAGTCAAGAATGAACACCACACCCTTGAATGCACATCAAATACTCAGTGTATACGTAGCATTACATGCACATTTTCCCTATGCGACATTTGGGTCAAATTGACCCCTACTACCTTTTTTTGCCTTTCATTTCCCTGACTAATTGTGGGGGGGGGGGGGTTAACCCCAAGGTTAACCCCAAACCCCCTGAAAGAGGCTACATGTGGTAATATTTCTGTAATACGCATATTTTCCTTTTTTAAAAAGGGTCGAATTGACCCATATCCTTTTTTTTCAATATCTTTAGCTTCTCAGACAGAAAAAATGAGTGTCAAAAACTATATATATTGATAAAAAAATAAAATAAAATACACCCCCCCCTCCCCCAGAAGTTTTTTTTTATTTTTCTCTTGGTCATTGATGAATAAATGATTTTACATCCTCTTGATAAAGCAACTCACCCTTTCAAAATAAAAGTTTCTATTATTGCAGGAATAAAATTACTGCGAGAATAAGTCGGAGCTTAAATAGTTTTAAAAAAATAAGAGGCTCAATTAAGTTTCTGCTCACCTTTTGTTTTTTTGCGCGTTCTTCTTGTCCCGCTTGTTCATCACCCCGGGCACGCAGTTCGTGAGTTCGGTCCAGTCCGCGTGCAAGCCGCAGCTCCAGCCCGTGGAGAACCGGGAGAAGAGCCACGACTCGGCTTTGCCGGGCCGGTGGCAGGTGCACTTCCTCTGGCCGGGCATGCAGTCGCAGGGCTGCTCCAGCTGGATGTTTTTGACCAGGTGCCGGCCGAAGGTGGTGCCGCCGGTCTTCTGGATGTGCAGGAACACCATCACGTCGTCCCCGCGGATGTCGAAGCTGACCCGCCGGTCCAAGTCCCGCTCCGTGAAGTTGAATTTGGAGGTGATTTTGGTCGGGAGGTCCTCGTCGGGCTCCGGCTCCGTGGAAAGTAGCTCAAAGGCGGACGGGTCCGCCTGGAACAGCCCCCTCTGGTCGCTTCGGAAGTAGCAGGTGTTGCCGCCCGCCGGGCACACGTACTGGTATCCGATCATGAGGAAGAGCACCGCGGCGATGGGGATGAGGATGAGTCTGCTGAACTTCTCCTCCATGGTGGGGAACTGCTGGTCACTCCGTCGGCGCAAACCTCACCGTGATGCCCGAGTGGCGCTGCTGCTCCTCCCCGCGGCTCATCCTGCACACCCGGCCGCTGGGCGCTGGAGTCCCGAGACGGTCGGTCCCGGGCGGGCGGGCGGCACGCACTGGCCTGCACCAGAACACTTCTGAAACTTGGCGCCGTGACTGAAGCCCCTTCAGAGAGTCCTCACCTTTGAAAGACACATTTTTTCAGGAAATGTTGTAACTCTTGGGCGGCTCTTGACGGGTCCATCCCCGCGGTTCCAGCGTCCAAGTCCGGCTGTTCTGCGAAGCGCGGAGCGGTGTCTGAGCCGGGGGGCACCTGCGACAAGCCGGACGCGGCCAGGCACGGGACTTCCGGATTTTACTTTCAAAATAAAATACATCTCCAATAAAAATGTTGGACAAATTCCATTCGACGTTCATCTGAAAATTAAGCCAGTACTTTAAAAAATATGTGTATTTAGCTTTAAGTTCACTTTTAAACAAATATTTTTAAATATATCTTTTGTCATCATAGCTATACTTTTGTTAATTTATTTTCTTTTTAAAAATGTTGGTTTCATATGGATAAATCAAATATAAAAATAATCGTACTTTTCAGTTACTTTACTTTTTTTTAACCATACTAAAAGTTAAACAAAATAAAATACTTTTATAAATTGAATATAAATTATAGGTATTAAAAAAGGTAATTTTAAGTTAATATTTCAAACTAATTTATTTTCAGACAGCTGATTTACCACAAAGTATTAAACTAGTTGAAAAGTATCACTGAGAGAAATAATATAAATTGTGATTTGTGAGTTTTCGAATAAAAAATAAAATCAATATTTATTTTAGTGCAACAAATTAATAAATAACCTATTTTTTCAATTGAACTGTATTTTTAAAGTTATTAATTTTTTCAATAAATCTGAAAGTAATCCTGTGACTACATTATTCCATATCCTGTCAAAGTTTTCTTTATTGAGTTCAGTAAGCAAAAAGTCATTTGGACATATAAAATATAATAATATAATACAATTATTTAATATTAGAAAATAATTAAAATCTCCAGGTATACAAAAAAAATCTATAAAGCAAAAGTCTCTCTTTTACCATTTTTATTCGTTTTTGTCTGCCTCAAAAGTCTGCAAAAAGAAATTCAGCTATTACAATTTTTTGAAGTAAATAGACAATTAAAAGAAAAAAAACTTGAACAGACCATAATAGTTTTGACTTGGTGCATTTTAAAACCCCACTATTACTATTATGTTTAGACCACCAATTTAAGAGTGAAAATAGTGTAGTGTCAGGTAATTAAAAAAATGTCATCCCCTCTTTTATTTTGAAGGCCGGTTTTATCCGTTTCCGGTTTGGATGTGGCCGGCTTGCCTCAACATCTGCGCCAGTCGTCTGTCCGACTGCAGAGCCTGTGACGCAACGGCGCTGCTGATCACAAAAGCAAAAGTGCTGTGGAGGGAGATGTAGGGAACCCCCAGAAACTAAAATATCATCAAAAACGATGCCAACATTTTTATTTTTTTTTTATTTTTGTAAATTAAAGTTTAAGAAATGAAAGTCTTGTCTCTCCAGATTTCACATTAATTTATCGAGCTTATAAATTAAATGATTATAACAATGTACTGTATTTTTAATCAGTGATACCGACTTTTTTTTGTATTTTTAGGCCTAAATGTGTAAGATATTTGATTAAATGGATAAGAGATGATTTCTCCAGATGACATGAAAGAGTTAAGCCCTCAGCACCATGGATAGATCCAGTAATTGCCAAAGGAAAGGTGTGAGAGTGCTCATCACCAGCAGGTTTCGACATGTGATCAAGCCGCCGCCGAAGTTCACTTCCTGGACTTTGAAGGCATTTCGTCTCCCCGCTGTAATGGATGTCCCCTTTAACCGGCGCCGATCAAAAGCTTTTGTTATTTTGCCTAAGATGCCCTCCATCAAGGGATTTACCCATGAAGCTCTCTGGTACGCATTGTGTTCAATCCTCTTTGAGCGCCGAATGCCCTCCTGACTTAATCTGTATGGGAGTTTAGTCTGCAGATCCAGCTCTTTGTGTCTGGGAGGAGTCATCATCTCTCATCCGAGGAGAAGCCACAAAGTGGTGGTGGTGGTGGGGCAATATGAGAGGAATCTGTTATGGAAAAGTGTCAGAACTTGAAATATCTCATTTCTTAAAGGTCACGTAGCTAGCCTCCTTTTTTCTTGCCAAGGTGATGATAACATCCTGTGTCGGCGTGCTCTGGCTCCTTCCACTCCCCATGTTTGCATAAAGAAACCTTTCCTTCAAATGGCATGAAAACCGGGGATGTGAAACAGTGTGTGCTTGTTGTTCGGCAGATATTTACAAGGTCCCCAGCGCTCACGACGATCCGGCCGAATGAGAAATAACACCCGGCAAGTGCTGATTCAGCCGGCTGCAGCGGCACGGGGCCTGCCAGTAATGGCTCTGGAGCTGGGTGGAAATGATGATTGGATTGCTTCTGGATTTCTCATTGTATGTTTTAGTATTTTTCATTTTCTGATGTACAGATGTACGCGCCTTTTTCTATTCTGGGGGAATTAGTATTGATTTGAAAGTGATGTGAAGCAGAACTGAGAGACTACTCCTTTTTTTTACTTGGAGCGAGCTGGGTGTCGAGAAAGCAAATGGAATGCAAATCTGCCGCAGAAGAAAAAGGGGACAACACTTAAAGCAGGAAAAAAGACGGCTTTTCCGCAGCGGGGGCAGTTTAAATTTAAATATGTCGTCTCAGCCTTTTTTCTTTTTTTTTTTTAAACTTCAGCGTATGCCCCTCTCCCTTAAAAGTCTAAAAAGTCATGAAGAAATGATCAGTGACAGATGAGAAAAACAAAGACGTTCATGGATCTACTCATCTACAGGTGGATGCATCAGAATGGAGCAACTTTTTAACTGTTCCTGATTCATGAAATATTCAAAAATGCAAATTAAAGCTTAATTTTCTATATATATGTCAGAAAAATGCTACAAAAACACAAAAAAATGAATTTTTTACAATCAGTACCACTTGTGTCTCATTGGTTCTCCACTTCAAGATTCTTCAATTCTTGAATTTTCACAAAACCAAGAAAAAAATTATTAAAAAATATACTGATACAGCAAGATATTGATCAACTAAAAAAATCAATATACTCTGGGTTTACCTGCTGTTTATTTCCACAAATGTCGTACTTTTCCTGTGTTATTTCATGGTACCATAGCAACAGTAAACTTGATAAAACATCGTAGAGATGAGATGATTCCTACTTTAATTTTAATAATTTAAGTTGAATTAGCTAATTCTTTGCTATAAATTAGAGCTAAAGAATTGACCGGATATGTTCGTGGAGGCTAAAACTGACTTCAGATTTGATCAAACTCAACATAAATTCTAGTGTTGATCAGAAAATCGAATTATTTCTTTGCTGATGATTTGAGTTACTTTGGCAATAACAGATTTTTCTTTGAACGGAATCAAACACGAGCTTAAGTGTATTAGAAACTGGAGTCTACAAAGACACAATATTTTCTTTTGTATATCAGATATTTCTGTTTGTTTTTATGACCGTTTGTGGTGCCTAAATGCAAAAAAATCAATTATTTCGTTCTCAATCTGTGTCCATTAAAAGTCTTCTACTAGATACAATGACTACCTGATAAATTGAGACTACCACCTCAGTGGCCTTGTGGTGGGTGTCCGTCCTGAGACAGGAAGGTTGTGAGTTCAAATCCAAGCAGAGTCATACCAAATGGGACCGAGTGCCTCCTTGTTTGACACTCAGCACTCAGAGTGTGTATCGGCAAGAATCTGGTGATACGATATGTATCGCGATACGCGTCTGTCAATACGATATACATCCCAGAACAATTTTCACTTTTTTGAAGAGTGTAACTTAGAAAACAAAATAGTCATACTAAGTAGTCAATGTCTCATAACAACAAAAACTGCAAGGCTGACTGAACCAAAGAGACTGAGCATTTGACACAAGCTGGTTTTTGCAAGAACTTCTTGTCCTGCGCTAGGCTTCCAACTAGCGGTCACGGGTTTTGGCGGAAACCAAAACTAAGACACTGAAGGACGCTCACAAACAATTCATTAAATATCGTCATGTCAACATTTTAAATAGATACAAATGAAATATATCGCTACCTCTACTCAGCACTAAGAGGTTGGATTGAAGGGGTTGAACCACCAGCGCAGCTGTGTCTGCAACTCACCCCTCCCCCGGAGGGTGGGTCAACAAATGTCACACACAACTAGTGGGACTTTAACGTTACCAATCATGCAAGGATATGATGTCACAAACTTTGTTGCTTATAAAGTTAAGGATAACAACCAAATAGACAATATTGGCTTTCTACGCAGTCGTCATGGAAATCTAGCTACAAATGCTATTAGAGATTTTTCTTTCGAAACAAGAGTATTTATTAATGATGTAAAGTTGAACTGTTTCACAATAAAATGAAAGATGACTTGATTATGTTACCAGCCAACGAGAGATATTTTGGCATTTTTTTTTGTGGCTATTTTTGCTTTGAAATATGATTCAACCCGGAAGTTGTCGAATGTGCATTTTCTTGTGAAGCTAAATGGTTGAGTCAAAAACGAACGACCTTTCCCCAAAAGTCACTTCTTTCCGATCCAATTAGTGAACTCTTAAAAGCAGCTCAGTGCTGACCTCCGGAGGTGTCGGTTAGTATCAGACATCAAATCGATAAAGGCCGAGGAAGTTCCTGAAACCATTTCTTATACCCATCCTGCTCGGTAGAGCAGTAAAGCACATGCTGTTGTTAGGGAATACTGTAACCATGGAGGGGTGTATGTGGTTGGCAGCAGTGTTTAGGGTGGGGGTGTAGCTCAAAGTAGAGCATCGCACTGCTTCTACCAGCCCATCTGCTGCCACACAGCCCCACATTCAACAAGCTGTCATGCACTGTTTTACACCTTTTAGTCAAAGCAGGAAGATCTTCAGCATTTTGTGTGTTTTTTTAAGTAGCAGCCGACTGGTGTCACTTTTCTAGCCTCTCTATATGAATCACTCGTCTTTTCTAGAACACTGCTGTGGCATGCACTCGTCTTTAAATCCACAGCTAACTTTTTTTATTTGTAAAATGAAAATATTTAAGGAATGTTTTTCAAAAGATTCTTGGAGTCCACCTGCAAAAATATGATGGCCTATATGTCTAAAGACTGTAACCAAATAGATGAAATTGTCCCATGTTAGCTTGACTCATGGGACGTCAACCACAGGATTCCAAATATCCAATTGGGTTTGACCTGATTGTGTTACTCACGAGTAACCTTTTAGCTATTGGTATACTGTTCATTTAAACTGTATTTTATTCCTAATTTAATTTAATGTTTTAACTGTATATATTTTCTTGCAAATATGTCTTCTGGCCCACGCCTTCCTTCAAAAAGAAATCTAGTCTTAGTGGGATTTACTGGTACAATAAAAGTCATTTTAAGCATATGGTGTTCACACTGGACTGTCACTACCTGAGACGAGCGTATGTACTCACAAATGGAAGAGGTTTGGTGCCAAATGTCAAAGAAATGCAAATTTTCAAATCTCAGTCCAGGCTTTTAAATTCACATCTCTATTCCAATAAATTAAAGACTTGTCGTCAAATTCCGTCCGGGCACGAATTATAATGATTCATTTCTCCTTAGTTGGCACTTTTGTGTATTAAAAAGGACACGGTCCATATCTAACAACCGAATTGGTCAAAGTTCAACCTGGTTTTACTTCCAATACCTGCTTCAGGTCGCGCGTTTCGTATGTAGAGCCCAAAAACGATTGTAGAAACTTAAGATGTGTGAACGAGAGTTCCATAGACTTTTCATTGGAAGTGGGGAAGTGGTTGCTTAAACCTGGGGGCGGTAGCTTTACATATAGAAAAAAAAATTGCGTGTTCAACGTGCGTTCAAGTCCGAAAACGGACTTAAAAACGTGTGTGTTGTTGATGCGTGAACACAATGATTGTGCTCAAAAAACACATTTTTATGCATCTACATAGACTTTTCATTGGAAGTTACCACTTGAATGCGTGTTTTCAAGGCCGGTGTGAACATAGCATTAGACTTTTCAACACAACATATCCCTTTTCCAACGTTATATAATGAAGTGACTTGGTTGACTTGGTTTATGTTAAGCTGTATTTGGTCCAATTGTTGTTATCTTAAGGGTTGCTGCTATTTTGGCTTGAAGTCACTAAAGGTCGTCCTTTCGGAAAATAGTTGGAACAAAAGAACCTGATGCATGATGGGACACGGCAAGCTAGACTGTTGCAGGATTCGACACTCTCTGTTTGACGCTCAGGTTGTGTCCGAATTCCCCCTAATGACTATATAGTGCGGTCGGCATTATATAGATTGAGTGCACTCAAAATTTCCCAGAGGTCTTTGCGAAAAACTAGCGTACATTGATGGTCACTTGGTTAGCGGATATAGACCACAATGCATTGCGGTTGAACAACTTCGAACAAAAAAAACGTGTTTAAATGTAATATTTGAGTAAACCAACCACATTTGCACCATCAGAACACAATCGAGTCAAAAATAAATGTGGTTTTTATTCGATTTTCACTTTGTGAAATCGATATCCGGTTTTTAGAAAAACGAAGGAAAAGTAGTGAGTATCGTGTCTGAATTACCTTTAAAATCCTACATAGTCCCGCACTACGTAGTTTTTTAGTAGTGAGGGATTAGGAGGGGAATTCAGACCTCAGTACTAGGGTGTATTGACAAGAATCTGGTGATACGATACGTATCGCGATATACGTCTGGCAATACGATACACATCGCAATATATCCCAAGAACAGTTTTTCACTTTTTTTAAAGAGTAGAATAGAAAAAAACTAAGTAGTAGGTAGTAAAGCACCATTTTTATTTAAATATGCAACCAAAAAATGTAGGTGGGGTTGTCATGGTTACTACGTGTAAACACAATAGGGTAAAATTATTATTATTTTTTTAATTCAATTCAAACAACTTTATTTATTGGATAAATTGCATAGTTTCTTATACTTTTGTTTGTTTGCTTTTGCTGTTTTTATTTTTCTTCATTTTATTGTTGTTCTTGTTTGAAAATGAAATTATTAAAAAAAAAGTATCCACAAGGGCCAATTCTATTTTATTTTATTTTATTCAAAAATATTTTATTCCCAATATTTTATTTTTACTTTATGCTATTTTATTCAATTCTAGTTTTTGGAGCCGAACTGAACAGCTTTACACAGGAGTGAATGAGTAATGACTTGATAGTTAGACTTCAACTATCAAGTCATGGCAGTAATTTTGAGCCAAGTTGAAGCAAATTAACTTACTTTCAAAGAAAAATAGAATTCGGTGTTAAGATCCTTTGTAAGAACTTTACTCCTCTACTTTTCTGAAGTGAATGTTTAAAACGTACAACATCTCAGGGCATTGTGAATTGATTGCTTTGGCCGGTTGCCTCCACTGCGTGTGGTGCAAGTGACTAAAAGGTGTTTGAACCCTCCCCCCAGCAAACCCGCAGTGCACCGGTGGCACGGCGCCAACCTTCACTGAGCTCTCAGTGCATTCTTATCCAAAACGTTTAATCATAAGGGACACTCTCCATTTGGTCCTCCATGAAAGCGGAGCTGCTGGCCCATGAAGTGCACTTTGGCAGAGCGTCAGGGCTTTGCCCACAGTGAGCTGCCACCCACCAGCACACTGAAGCATTTTCTTGCAGGTAATTGAAGCTTTTGGGGGAAGTAGGTGATAGTGAAACACCCTGCCGAGGCCCAATAAAGCTTTTAGAAATCAGCACTGAAGGATGTTTATAGTCTCCTCCAACAGAAACTGGAGGGTGATGGGAGCTGCTGCGTGAAATTTCTGTAATTTCCCTTGTCAGGCTTTATTGTAACCAAACATTAAGGTCACCTTTTTCAGGAGTCCTTTATTCACTGAGATATAGACGTGCAATTTTGCTGTCAGACACGCCTGAAAATGATTTTTTCATTTGCACTTCCTGATTTGTGTTGTCTTCTCGTGTCTTTGGCTGACAGGCTCTTCACTCTTCATATAAGGAGGCTAGGCTGAAGTTCTCACTTCCTGTGTTGACCCGTGCGCAGGAACAGGTCCTCTTTTTTTGTGGTCGCAGAAACTTCATGACCGTTTGTGCAATTGTCCTTCAAGAATCAGGCAGAAGTTGAATCAAGATCTGCAGAGCAATGAAGTCAAACAGCAGAAATAAACTCTTAGCTTGAACAATCGAGATGTAGCAACCTCTCCGTCCAGAGAAACTTTGGGTCACACGGTTTCCAATTACAACTAAAGACTTGAGAATGACCTGAAATTACACCTGAGAAACTTGAAACTTAATGAGCAATTACACCAAAAGACTTGAGAATTGACAAAAAAAAATTATATCACTTGAAAAGCAATTCAATACTTCATAATTATTTAGATTATGGTTAAAAACTTGACTTGATTAAAGCTAAAGACTTGAGACTTGCCTTGAAATTACAGAATTGAAAAGTTGTTTGAAATTACAGGTAACGACTTGAAACATGACTGGTCATTACAACTAAAGATATGAGGCTTGACTGGTCATTACGGCTAATGACTTGACTAATTATTTAAAAAAAAAACTTCAGTTTTGACTAGCAATTAAAGCAAAAGACTAGAAAAGAAGTTGGAACCTGAGACTTGACAAGCATCCCAGCTGAAGACTTGAGACTTGACAAGCATCACAGTTAGAGACTTGAGGCTTGACTAGTAATTACAGCTTAAGACTTGAGGCTTGACTAGCATCACAACTAGAGACTTGCAAGTAAAGACTTGAAAATGATTTCGAATTATAGCTTAAGACTTGACTTAAATTTAGACTTAAGACTTAAAATAAATTAAATTACAGCTAGACTTGGAACTTGACTATCAATTTGAGCTAAAGACTTGAGACTTAATTATCAAAACAATTTAGCCCTAACTTGAAATTACAGCTATAGACTCGACACTTGACTTGCAGCTAAATTTTAAGACTTGAGACGTGACGAGCAATTACAATTTGATCCTTGATACTTGACTGACATTTACAACTTCACACTTGACTTGCAATTACATCTTAAGACTTGAGACTCAAAGTTAAAGCTATGGACTTGAGACTTGTCTTGAAATTACAGACTTGAAAGGGGATTTGAAATTACAGCCAAAAACTTGAGGGATGACTGTTAGTTGCAGCTAAGGACTTGAGACTTGACTGGCAACTATGGCTACAACTTGGGAATCGACTAGCAATTAAAGGAAAAGACTTGAGAATTTACTTGAAATTTCGGCTATAGACTTAATACTTGACAATAATTTACATTTTAAGACTTGAGACTTGTTGAGCAATTATAACTAAAGACTAGAGACTTGACTACCAATTACAACCAAAGACTTGAGACTTGAAAAGCAATTACGACTTGATACTTGACTTGAAATTAAAGCTACAGACATGTCAACCAATCACAGCTATATACTTGAGAATGGACTAGAAATTAGACCTTAAAACTTTTTACTGGACTTGGATTTGTACCCAAAGACCTTAGACTTGACACAGACTTGCAGAAACCGACTTGTGAACATCCCAGAGGTTTACTTATCATTTTTCAGGAGCAGTAAGATGTTTGCTTCTGTTCTGATTGACTGAACCGCCTGTAATTCACATCTGCGCCTTTGAACCAAAGAACATTCCAACTTCACAGGAAGTGCTCATCATCAGCGTGACAGTCAGATGTTGGCGCATGATTGGCAGCAGGATGAACTTCAGAAAAAAAATTTATAAATACTCTTAAAGCTGTAGAGGAACACATGACATTATTTTATTTATTGATCTAATATGAGACACAATAATCCAAATTGCAGCTAAAGATTGACCTTAAGATGTAATCAGGACAAAAATCAGTGTCAAATTTGTTTTTTTGTGCAATAGCGAGCGATGTGTTTGATGGCGGGAATGTGATCTTCTAGAGGATCAAAAACTATAATTAGGTCAATCTGTTCTGAAGCGTTTTTCTTTCTTTTTTGTTTTAAACCCTGTTGGTTTGGGACTTTTATTTTGAAAAGACAAACATTTATGTTCTAAGTCACTTCCTAGATTAGAAAAACGAGTAGAAACATTGAATTTCAACTACATCTTTGACAATAACTACAAACTTTTCGATCTTTTATTGGAGTTTGAAATTGTTGGCTCCTTCAAAATAAAAGATTTTAAAGTGAAGACTTTACCCTGAACTTAATGGGTGATTTGAAGTCTTCAAAATGGCACATAAAGGCCATTTACATCCCTCACAGTGTAACAGGCGTTTGAGATGTTTACCTGTCAAATCTGTAGGGTGAATGTAAAAAAAAACAGACCCCGCCCCTTAAATTTCAAATTCCTGTTTGGAAGACCTCACTTTTGTAAAATATTACCAAGCACAGTTCTATAAACTAGAGGGAGGAGATTTGAATTCTTTATGTGCTAAAAAACTTCAAAGCTGGTGTTTTGGAGAACCCATAGCAGCAGGATTGGGAGGTTTTTCACAATAAAATAAGTGTCTTTGAGGTAATTTGTACATTCAGGCATTAAAATCTGATACAAGGTCTGCTTTTGATTAGCCTTAAAGTTAAAGGAAATAAATAAAATATGGGTTAAAATTAAATCGTAGAGAAAATCTGTCCGAAATAGTAATTTTTTAACATATTTCTAATATTCCAAGGTAGTTGAGTTAACTCCATATAAATGTTTTGGTTAAACTGAATCACATATTTGTGTTTTGCAGCTTTTTCAAACCATTTTACAAATTAAAAGCGGTGATTATGTCACAAAAATATCTGTAAAGAAACATTTGTGACACAAACTTAAAAAAATGATGATGGATATGGAAGCTGATCAGCTTCAAAAATCTTTTTCTGTTTGTTTTTGTGTGGACTCAAAGAAATGAAGGTCCATAAAAGCAGCACACAGCTCTCTTACTGGAATCAGTGTTGCCAGATTGGACAGTTTCCCACCTAACTGAGCGGTTTTGATTATAAATTTGCAGGTAAACATAATTTGGACATAATTTGAGCAAATTTGTGATCAATTTGGCATTTTTTTGTTAGATTTACTTTTGTGTGTTTTTATTTGTGGGGCCTAGTAGTTTTTAGATTACGTTTGGGCATGAAAACCATGACTCTATCTGGCAACACTAAATATTGCACGGATTAACCAGTTAGTGCTGGGATTACTACAGTAGTCATCCTTAGGGCTTTTTACCTACTTAATTTGCTTTTATTTTGCAAAAAAAAAAAAAAAAAAATAGCTTTAAAATTGTTGTTTGTTGCTTTAAAGGTTTTGATTGAATGTTTTATTGAAGCTTCAATAGTCATTTAAAAATCAATATCTGGACTAATATTTTATATTTTTCGCCATAAATTTGATCAAATCTAATGTTTGTGGAAAATAAAACATTAAATGTGGGACATTTGAACAAATTATTTTAATTCTTAGTGCAGTTCCCACAGAGTGAGCCTTATTTTAAAATCTTTATGCTAACAAATAAGTAAGCTAGCCCAACTCTAATCTGCCTAGCAACAGGGAAACTGAGGAAGTTGTTTGGCTAACATCACTTTTTGAGGTAACTTTTTTGGATTTTTACACCAAAACGGATTATATTTGATATATTTTTTTATTATAATATAGTTTAAAAAATACTATGCATGGTTTACCAGCAATATTAGAAAACCTGTGCTCCTCCAGTGGGTTGTTTTCACGGCTGAATGCAGAAATGGGGAAATGTCCTGAGGAAGTTCAAGCGGATTATTTAAGTTAATTGTCCATTCGGCAAAGCTCGGTTCTCTGCCACATGAGTCGTGCCTTTGAGCAGAGTCGGGGGCTGTCTGGGCTCCGCGCCCAGTAACACTGGCAGTCAGCACTCCACTGCTTTACAGCCACTTTGCAGAGAGCACTGCTTAAGAGTGCACCCAGCAGGAACCCACTCATGAGCCACACATGAGCTGGAAGTTGTCCCGTTTCGCTGCCTGCCAACTGGCAGCCAGGTCTCTTTAGTTATATACAACGTAGAGTCGGAATATTTAATATTTAATGTGTTTACGCCAATGGGTCGCCATTAAATTCAGGTCATTTCCTTTAGAAAAATAGGAAAACAACAAAAAAACTGTATTTATTGAAAGTCATTATCTCCAGAGAACAGCTTTCTGGGAGGCAAAAAAAGGAGGCACTTCAAAAGCAGACTTTAATATCCGGACATATTTTGGGGAAAATGGGGGAGAAAAAACAGGGAGAATCTGTGGCAAGCTGCTTAGGTAACAGCATTAGACAACCAAACATCAAAGCTTTAAATTTACAGAGGAGCCCCGAGATGACGATGAAATGTGTTATTTTTCCGGGAGTCCATACAATATGAGCTCAATGAGGATGTCTGAATGGGAGCTTGGTTTGATGATGAGGATGATGGGAAAAAAATGTCAGATAAAAAAGGGGCATTGTAAAGCCTACCTTCCCCCGCACTCACTGCCCCCCTTTTGACACCCCTTATTGGCTCAGTGGCTGCCCCCACTCTGCCCCTC
Source organism: Oryzias melastigma (assembly GCF_002922805.2). NCBI lineage: Eukaryota > Metazoa > Chordata > Actinopteri > Beloniformes > Adrianichthyidae > Oryzias > Oryzias melastigma. Next base: position 9,623,969 of record NC_050513.1, on the reverse strand, counting down.
TACCTTTTTTTTTAAATGGCGGCTTTTCAGTTAGTTTATCTCCATAGCAACCATTTGGATTTTTGGTTGCCAGGGAGCAACAAACAAGTTTATGTAATTTTTATAAGAATCTGCAAAAGTAAATTTTTAGGATTACCTTAGCAACAGTTTTTTTTGTTAACCACGCCCACATTTCTAATATATTCAGATTGTATTTCATATCATTTTATTCAGTTTGACCCAACAATTCATGTATTAAATTTTCACATTGTTCCGGTAAAGAATATGCAAGCAACAGGAAAATGCCACTTTTGAGAGCTAGCTATGCTAACGCCGTTCAAAATCTACAAATTTTAAAACCGACATTTTTTTTTTCCAAGTAGCTTTCCAGTGATGCTCGAGGAGTTAGGAGGCAATGGATGGAAATCCCCTAAGAAGAGATAAAATTTGCAGATTGGGAAATAAGTGAAGTTTACGATGGCGGTCCCCTCCTGAGGTCAAAGGCCAAAAAAACTTTGGCTGGCTACCTAATCTTTTTGCTCAAACAACTTTTCCCATATAGTGGGAAAATTGTCAAATTTCATTTTTGCCACAAAATGGTAACAATGCTGTAAGTCATGTGGCCATTAATTTCAAATTTTCTTTTTGGATAACCCCTCATAGGGGTGTGTATTGGCAAGAGTCTGGGGATACAATACGCATCACGATACGTGTCTCGCGATACAATATGTATTGTATTGTGATACATCACAAAACTATACCAAAACATTTTTTTAAGAGTATGACTTAAACTCTACTTGAATATTCATTGTAATAAAATTGTAAAATTGTTTTTATTTAATGACTGAACATTTAACACAAGCTGGTTCTCGCGAGATTTTGTTGTTTTGCTTGCGATGTAGACTCAAAAAGGCTTCGTATGCTGTGCTGCTAGCTAGCTACCAGGGGTTTAGGTGGAAAACAAAAAGGAAGGACGCTTATAAATAAATGTAGTCTTAAAATATTTTAAATCAATACAAGTATCCCCCTATGAAATATCGCAATATATCGCCAAATCAATTTTTTCCCTAAATGTTTGTTTCGTTACGTGATTTTTCTTTTGAAATTTTTACCCTTTTCGTTTTTTTTTTTTAATTTTTGACGGTATTGCCGACTATGATGTCATCATTCATATTGCCTAAAGTTTAAATTCTTTGTGTACTAAGTACACGAAGCAATATTAGCTAGGTACGCTAGCAAATTTTCGTGTTTGGATGTGGTGCGGAGAAACTTTTTGCTCAAACGCGCAATAAGAAAAACTAACTGCAGAAAACAGTCCAGGACTAGATCAAGATGGCCTCCTCTCTAGGTCAAAGGTCAAGAAAAATTTGATTGTGGAATCAACTTTTTTTTGGAACAAGTTTTTCCATTATGTGGGAAAAATGTGCAAATTGTCAAATTTTTCATTGTGAAATTTGAAAATGTAAATTTTTGACAATTTTCACATTTTGCCACAAGGCCATAGGTCATGTGGCCATCCCAGAATAATTTCAAACTTCTTTTTGGATATTTCCGACACACGTTTTTTTTGGTTTCATTACGTCATAATTCTTTATTTATTATTTTAGCCCCACAAAAAAATTTCCTTTTTTTTGTCGACTGTGATGTCATCATTCACTTTTCTCAAAATTAAAATTTTTCGGTTACTTTTTGCGGGAAAATTTTTGTATGTTTGAGATTCAATTTTTGCTCAAGAAAAACTAAATTCAAAACCAATATGGTCCTTGCAGTCCGGGACTACCAATAATCAAGAGAATGATGCAGAAGATGAGATCCATCAGGCAAACCACTGCAATCTCCTGCAGTTGTTATTATGTGTGGCTTGTGCTACTTTCTTTTTCTTGAACTGCTCTACAAAAGGGGTGAAATTTAAAACCCCCACAGTCTGCAATTGTAGGAGGGAAACCAGGCCCGGAAGTGTGGCGTGATGAATATCTAACCTTGTTTTCCAAACTCCGCTCCCGTGCAGCTGCTCCATCTTCGTGCATCCGAACATCTACCTCCAAGCCTGATTTATTAGACTCATCAAGCACCTCATATATTTGCCGTGCCGAGGAAAGACTTGTAGACGGTTGTTGGAAAACGTTTGTTTCTCTGATGGATTTACGTAGATTTGCCGTTTCCTCCGGAAAAAAAAATAAAAAAATTGCAACTGGTGATAGTCGGCTTTAATTGAAAGACAGCAGAGAAATGTTGATTGATTAGCTCAATCTTGGAGGACTGACCTTTCCTCACCTGTTAAATATTCATGCTGCTTTGTTGTGGAGTCGCCTTTGGGATAAACCCACATCAATAAGAGATGTTTAGTTTGGTATTAGTGGAAAGGAGATTTTCAGCATTATTCAGGGAGTCTTTGTGATGCTCGGTTTAAAAGTGTGCCGCGACCATCTGGTTAAGGTTTACAGTGTTCTATAAGCCCTCAAAGATCAGGGGATTAAACCATTTCAGGGACAGACTCAGCTTTTCAGAAGAGGTGTAAGAACCAAACGGCTGAGAGACTCTCTTATCTGTGTGACCAAAAAAAAAAATATCCCCCTCCCAACGTTTAATACACGTGTCTGCGATAACATCATAGGCTCCGTTCTGCCTTCCTTTGGCCTCCAGAGAGTCTCTGAGCATCTTTAAATGTCATATTGAGTGCTTCCCTCGCCCCCCGCTGGCACGAAAACCAGCCGCTCCCTGAATACAAAGGAGGTCCGAACAGCTCACCCAGAGCTCTCCCTCCCCTTCTGTAAAAAGGTAGCATTTGCTCTCCAATCGGGCCCGTCCAGAATACGACAAAAGCTTCAAGGCCCAACAACTGACAGCTCCACTGCTTTTGCAAAAGCAGGAGATTAGTTGGGTTGGGCGAGCGACTTCACTTTACAGTCAATACAAGTCAAAATACAAGTCAAATTTAAACTTTCCTGGTGAGAGCAAAGCTTTCTCAAAGGGTCCCCTGGTGCTCTTGCAGTCTCCGGAATGTCATTTTGCGTTACGCCCATACCGCCAGGGACAAGGAAGTTGGAGAACCTGCGCACTCACCTCAAATCATTTTGAAAAACGTTACTCTGTTGCACCTTAAATAGGCTGGAAAAGGTTAAATCTGGACGCATCAGTCCAGAAGCTTGAGGTTTACGTTGCCTGAATATACATTTCCATTGACGGATCAGCTCACTTTGTGTCACGTTTTTGGTGATGAAGTTCAAAATCATGGTTTGTTATTTACGTGATGTAGAGATCTGGAGATTTTTTGGAGATTACTCAGTTTTTTGCATAATAAGGCACTTAAAAGATTTTTTTTTCTTTTAAGATATGACAATGCAGAGCACCATATGTATTGATTGATACTGGTTGAGCTTACTGATGTAGAAGAGATTTTGAGAGGTATGGCGCTCTGGCAAATGTCAGATTTTTGAATGAGTTCTAAACAGGATCAGGTGTTTTAAAAAAACAAACAAACACCAATGCAGAGAACATGTAGTTTAACGGATTATGTTTTATATGTGTTACTAACCAGGTTGGGAGTGAACATAGTCACAGTAATGTTTGCCTTAGCGGTGTCAGTCTGTTTTTTACAAACAACTTTGGGAGTTAGCGTAAATATGCTAATGAAGCTAATGCGTAGCGGTGTCAGACTGAGTTTTTTACATGTTACTGTAAAGGTTGGGAGTTATTGTAAATATGCTAACGTATTTTTGGACATGTTATAAACAAGGTTGGGAGTTAGCGTAAATATGCCAATGAAGCCAATGTGTAGCGGTGTCAGACTGTGTTTTTACATGTTACTGTAAAGGTTGGGAGTTATTGTAAATATGCTAACATATTTTTGGACATGTTATAAACAAGGTTGGGAGTTAGCGTAGTCACAGTAATTTTTTTTTTCTTTTTTCTTTTTTACGGTTTCAGTTTAGTCCTTTTTGTTACGTTTTCCTGACAAGATTAGGAGTTAGCAAAGTGACAGTAACGTTTTTTTTATCGAGCTCAGTCTGTATTTTTTACATGTTGTAAACAAGATCGGGAGTTAGCGTAGTTACAGCAACATTTTTCTCAGTGGGATCAGTCTGTTTTTTACGTAATACTAGAAAGGTTGGGGGTTAGCATAGTCACAGTAACATTAGCTTTAGCGCTATCAGTCTCCATTTTTAAGTATTCGAAACATAGTTGGGAGTTATCATAAATTTGTGAACATAGCTAACATGTAGCATATTGGACTCTGTTTTTTTATGTGTTGCTAACGAGGTTGGGAGTTAGCATAGTCACAGTAGCATTTGCTTAGTTTTATCAGTGTCCTTTTTTATGTGTTACAAACAAAGTTGGGTGTTATTGTGAATATGCAAATGTAGCTAACATGTAGTATATTGGTCTGTGTTTTTTTTTCACATGTTACTAACAGGGTTGGGAGTTAGCATAATCACAATGACATTAGTTTAAGCTGTGTCAGTCACTTTTTTACATGTTGTTAATTAGGTTGGTAGTTAGCATAGTCAGAGTAACGTTTTTCTTATTGGGATCAATCTGTTTTTTTACATGTTACAAACAAGGTTGGGAGTTACAGGTATTTTGAATACACTAGTCTGGGTAGTGCTCTAGTACTTCTAACGTTGCTAACGTGTTAATGTGAATGCAGTTACAAAGTCTAACTGACTGACAGATTTATCTCTGATTTGTCTCGCCAAGTGCACCTTATAGTTTGGTTCGTTTTATGTATGATATAGTTTAAAAAATGAACCATTCATTAATATAGTGTGGATAATAAATATATAATTACAAAATTAACCAAAGATGTTTAAAAAAAATAGAGAACTTCAACTTGAAATCAGTGTATTTTATAATTGAGAATAGAAAAACTGACTTTAATTTGTAGAGCTTTTCCTTGTATGTTGAGTGATAATTCTCAAAATTGTCTTAAAATGTTCGCAGTTTAGTTTCATAAATCAACAACCCCAAACAAAGTTGTCTCAGATCAATTTACTAATTTCTATCATGGGATTTGGATTTGGCTTGAGAGACAAGCAACACCTGTGTCTAATTTAAAAAGTTTTCTCTTCACAAATTTTTCTTTTAGGTTAAAAATTATGGTAACATGCTAGCAAGGCAGGGCAGCTAATGTGAATTTGTTCGAACCTCATCTGAAATTTTTAAAACATATTTAAGATCCTTGGAATATTAGTTTGTAATTTGGCATGAGCTCATGTACCAGTTAAATAAACTATGAATATATTATTTTTAGATCATATGTTTCTAACCTAAACTCCGCAAACATTAAGATAAACTCCTAAACTCCTGCTCACTAATTTTACGGTTGAACTCTCAAGCAAGCAGTAGGCATAAACCCGTATGTAATCCAATGAGCAAAACTGCCATTTCAAGAACTATTTTATTGTTTTTAGTTAATTCCATCATTTTTCACATTGCGAAAAAATACTGCCATCTAGAGGACCCCCGAAAAAAATAATTAAATCCCCAAATAAACAAATTGTTTTACATTGAGATGAATATGCTTTAAAAATCAAAATTTTCATAAGATTTGACGATTGAAAAAATAACATTTGGTACCTTTGCTATTTTATGAAAATCCCAGGAGGTAAGAATAAGCAGGACAAAGGTGCAAAAAAAGCCTTATAAATGGGTAGCATCTAATAAATCTTCGAAGGCATTTTTTTTTAATTTCCTCAATGAATTTATGAAATAATTTAGAATGTCTGGTATTTTCTCCACTTTTTGTTTTTCTCCTCTACTTTTTTTTTCTTGATGTTTTATGGGATGTTTTCAGTAAATATTACATTTTATTTAGTGAAAAAAACAATACATCAGTTATGTCTTAGCTTTTTTTTTTTGTTCTTTTATGTAAAACGTTTTTTTTCAAAAGAAATGTTTTATTGTCCTGTGACAGACTGGCGACCTGTCCAGGGTGTGCCCCGCCTTCGCCCTTCAGTAGCCGGGATAGGCTCCGGCGCCCCGCGACCCCGGGAGGGACAGAGCGGTCAAGAAGATGGATGGATGGAATGTTTTATTGTTTAATTTCCTTTTAACTTTTTTATTTTTCTTTCAGTAACGTTTTTAGTTGGGGAATAAATTTTTTTTGTTTTTTTTCCCCAGTAGTTCTGGTTTCTCCTATAAATTGTTAAAAAAAAAGTTTTTATGTGTATGTGTTTGTGTACTTGTACATGTGCGTGTGCAAGTTTGCCTCCTTGTGCATGTGTGTGCAAGTATGTTTGTGTGTTTGCGTACATGTGCAACTGGGTATTTATGTGTTTTTTTGTTTGTGTGTGTGTCATGCAACCACAAGGGGACACAAATTGAGCATGTGAATCACAAACAGAGATGAGTTAAATAGACATACTGGCTGACTGACTGTAAGTATTTTTTTAACTTTATTTTTTTTTAAATCTGAAAATCACTGCAAGTTTTTATTTGTTTGTTCTATATAATCGATTTTACCTTGAATTCGGGCGAAACAGCAGTTAAATGACGCTATCTGTAACTTTTATGGAAAAGCACCTGAGCAAGGCAGCAGCTTTGCTTTGAAAACCAGCTGATATCATTCATGGCTCTCAGGGGAACGTTTGATCAGAAGTTGGGAGGCAACACATTTGGAGTAAACACACCACTAAACCGAGCTTCACAAGACTTGAAGGAAAAAAAAGGAAAGTGGGTAAAAGTTGTAGCTGACTTAGAGAAGGGGGTCGGCACTTGAAAGATGCGCATGAACAGTTTTGGCGAGGGAAAAAGCTCCTCTCCAAACCGCTTTGGTGTAGAAGCGGGGCTGATGCTGTAAACATGTTTGTGTTTGTTAAATTCAGTACATGAAAGAAGCAGTTTGTGGTCTCGTTGGCTTTTTGTCCGGCAAAGCTGCTCTGAGATTTTTAAAAGAGTCTTCTTGTACAGTCAAACACAAATGGTGTGGAGACTGCAGGGTGTTTGTTAATGCAAACACATAGGGAAGTGGCGCCCCCTTTGCATGAGGACGCCACGCCAAATATTGTAACCCTGTTTTGGTTTAGTCCAATCCTGTCACATACCTCACTCAATAACACATTTGCCTAAAATCTGAGAAATTCAGACTGGTAGGGGTGCCTTTGGTGCTACCCTGGACGACTTGTGGAGGCAGTAGTGTCTTTAATTATGATTTTGACGTTTTTAGCCAAAATTTTAAAAACCTGTCGTATTCTAGGACATAGTTTGTGCAGACTGGCAGTAGTTAATTAGAAATTTGTCTCTGAATTGTGGGTGGAACTGTTGGCCCCCTTGTCCCCTCCCGCTAGCTTATCACAGCCCCAACCTAACATTACAGGTTAAACAAAAATTGTGACCAATATTGGAGCTATCCAGTTGCATACGTGGATCCATCATCACAGAGGGGAACAGTAAGCTTTGATTTTCTACGTCACAAATACAATCTTTTTTTTTTCTGATTCACAACGATTTGGATAAAAAAGCATAGTTTTAAGCTTGATTTATTTTATGAATGACCTCCAAAAGAACATGTTAAAACATTGTTTTCATTGGAGTGGGTCTTTAAGGACCCACTAGAATGGACTTTGGGCATCTAGGGTCCCGCCCCCTGCCCAGATTGAGGTTCATGCTCTCATGACATCTCCATATTTATAGTAATACCCTTCTCTTTGACAGTTTTTTGGGCCATTTTTTATGCAATAACGACAATTTATCACAGTTTATATTGAATTAACTATTCTCCTTTCTTATGGGTCTAGATGACCCCACCCTTATATTGATGTGCGATCCCTCCCATGACAAAGGTGGACAGGATTTTTTGTCTGCTATAGACATCAGTGAAGATAAAAAATCATTGAAAAAAAAAGTTCAGGGCATCCAGATGACCCCAATTTTAATGTAAACATGTCTAGGATAGTACAAGGGATAAAAAAAGAAAAAGAAAACATTGAATCAACAGGAATCTGTTAAAATAAGCCCAAATTGTGTACAGTTAAAAACTATCTGGATCCATCCATCCATCCATCTTCTTGACCGCTTCTTCCCTTTCGGGGTCGCGGGGGTGCCGGAGCCCATCCCGGCTACTGATGGGCGAAGGCGGGGTACACCCTGGACAGGTCGCCAGTCCGTCGCAGGGCCAACTATCTGGATCTTATATTAATTTAATGTGGCCAAAATTCTCTCATAAATTGTATTGATAGTATTTGTATGATGAAAGTGTGATGTTGAAGGTTAGATTCTGAGGTTTTAGGATTTAAATTGAAAGGAAGTATTATCTATTAGTATTATAGTAATCAGAGAATATTTAATGTATTGCTCCCTTATTTACTGTAATGAAGGTTTGGGAATAATTATAATTTTCATTACATCCATTACTCAAATGGAACTCAGCTGAGAGAAGTTGGTTTAATAAACTTAACCCTGGCGGTAGATTCCCGCTGCTGTGGCTCTCTCGATTAATATTAATACACTAAAAATGTTAGATTTTCTATCATCATTATTATCCACATCAGCTTTGAGGTCCTGTTCTCTATTCTCATTTACTTCACGTCCCCTCTACTCTGTGCTTCTGTTTGGTGCAGTGTGATACACATGTTGTTTTTCTTTCCCACTCCCTTCCAGGGGATCCGGAGAGATTTCAGATTCCAGATGGATCACGTTCTTGGCTGTGTACTACGACTCCTCACCTCGCATCTCAGAGTGGGAGAGATTCCTCGCGGATTGTCTGTGCTCTAGTTCTTGGCTGTGGACTGCGCCTCTGGCTCATCTAGGCTGTGGACCTCGCCCCCACCTGTCCCCCTGTTCTATCCATAGACCGTGTAAATAGAACTGGACATAACAAGCGTTGAGGTCCCCCATAGAAAATCCATTACCTTACACTCTCGCGAAATCAGGCAACTCATCGACAGCGATTGGTCCGAGTCGATCTGAGTCACGTTTTTAGAGGAAGTACTATCAACCAATCAGGAGTGAACTTGTTTTGGCTTTTTCGAAGCCCACATCCTCCGACTAAAAATGTCGCAGATTAATCTGTCAATCAAACGTTCAAGGCAAGGCCAACGGGAGCCACATGCTGAGGCATCTGATTGGTCAGTCTCTAACTTGAATATCTGGCGATAAAGAAAAAATATCTTCAAAAAAAATTTGGATTAGAAAGAACGTGTTAAGAAGGAAGCATCAGAGCAAGAATGGTTATCCTGACAACTGAAATGACTGAGAAATAACTGTTTCTCAATGGAAGTCTTTGGAACTTTGGCCTTCTTGGGTACTTCCTATTTGGAACACAGAAGGAGTGGGGGTTTGAGCTGTCCTTTGTTTTTCACGTCAATGGTCCTATCTGGCCAAACTCCGTTCAAATATGTAGTTGTAGAGTTAGATAAGCTAATTCCTCTTTATTAGTCCTGGGAGAGAATCCCTCCTTCATGAAGGCATACCTAAGGTTTCTTCTTTATTTCATGAATCAGGTTTTTCCTTATCAGGAAGGAGGGTCTTAGAGCAGGGATAACCAGTTTAATTTAGTCTGTTTAGCAATCAGCTTTTGTTTCTATTTTATGACCCACCTTCTGCTTCTGTAAAACTAGCGGCATGAGCCCCAATGAGGTTATTTTTTTGTGATATTGGGCTTGATAAATACAATTGAATTGAATTATTATGTCATCTGTTATCAGTTTGTCTTCTGGAACAGCTAAAGCATAATTTTACAGTTTATTCATTGGAAGTGACTTCTGTGCCAACTTTTCTCAACCTTTCAGATAATACAACCATAATACAGAAATTGCTAATTGGAAATAACAGGCATTTCTCTTCAATCAGTGTCGCTTCTTCATTGCACCTCAACAGCCCTGCGGAGACCAACAAGCTGCATCACATAACAGCCACCTGATGTACTCCCAAGATTAATAGCTTCAGCCATGCTAAATGTTTCCCCCTTGTAGAACTTTTCCAGACAATGTAGACGAATTCCCTGTGTAGTTTTCCACATTTCTAATATGTATGTTAAAGAGACGTTATGAAGGAAAGATAAAAGATATCTACGGAAGAAAGTTGACTGACAATCTGTAGATTTGACATTACTGTATAGGTGTAGGAATTCGGCAGGTGGTGCCCAGTTTTTGGAGCTGCGTTCCCTCCAAATGATGCTTGATGTCTCCCATAGATCCCTGCTCTTTCAGTGGTAGGAGGAGGGAGAAAATCTGTCTCTTCGTTCCACGGCTATATATAAACCCTGGGCGCAAGGGTCTTTTATGACCCATGCAGTGCTGGTGGAGGACAGTGAAAGGAACCGGTGGGATGCTCCTGTTTTTTTTTTTCTTCCCTCCCCTTGTGCGGCACTCTTTCATCTCTCCTTCCCACATCACTGATTCACTGCCTCTGACCCCTGCTGCTGCTGCTTTGTTGAAAATAGACAGCAAAGTGTCTGTGAGGTAAAACCTGTGGGTTAGAAGAACCAGTTGGCTGCTAGGTGCTCGGCAGTGGAAACGCTTCCAATTGTCTGGCCTGTAATAGAAAAATAAGGAGGGAGCGAGATGCCACAGCCAAGAGTAACAGTTCTGTTAATTACATAACTTACCAGAAGAGTGTAGGATCATTCAAACGTGAGCATTCACATCAGCAATATGAGGAATGCAGTGGAATGCTGTTTACATCCGACTAGTGTGCGGATGTGTCATATAGTTTGTGTCTTTTTTTTTATTTATTTTTTGTTGTCCTTCCTTAACAATCTTATTGTTTTATGCTATTAGGACAGTATGATTCAAATTCTGAAGAAGGCTTGATTCCCCCAGAAATGTGGACTTGAGACTTGGACTTGAGTCATAGTCAAGTCTCACATAGAGAGACTCAACTTAAGATTCAACCTTAATGAGGTTGGGACTTGACCCTAATGAGTTGATACTTGATCTCAAAACCTTAAAACTCAACCTTAATGGCTTGAGACATCAGGTTTGGGACTTGACTGAAGGCTCAATCTCAATGACTTGAGACTCAAGGGTGGGATTTGACTTGAGACTATCTCAAAGATTTAAGACTCAACCTCAAAGGCTTTGAGACATAACCTTAATAATTTGAGACTTGACCTCAATGACTTGAGACTTGAGGTTTGGGACTTTATTTGAGACTTAATCTCAAAGACTTAAGAAATGATTTCAAAGATTTAAGAAATTATCTCAATGACTTGAGACCTGAGGATGGGACTTGACTTAATAATCAAACTTAAAGATTTGAGACTTAGCCTCAATAAATTAAGACTTGAACTCAGATTTTAAACTTGACGTCAGTGACTTGAAACTTGAGTTTTGGGACCTAAGTTGGCATTCAACCTAAAAGACTTGAAGTTTAAAATATCACTTGAGACTTGATAACAGGAACTTGAGACTTGATCTCAATAACTTGAGACTTGACATTTAGGAAGTTACTTAAGACTCGATCTCAAAGACTTGAGACTTGGCCTCTGTGACTTGAGGTTTATGGTGTCACTTGAGACTTGATCTCAAAGACGTGAGACTTGGGGTTTAGGATGCTACTTGAGACTAGATTTCAAAGACTTGAGGGTTGATCTTAAAGACTTGGAACTTGACCTCAATGACTTGAGATTTGGACTAGATTTGAGACTTGATCTCTAAGATCTGAGACTCGACCTTAATGACTTGAGCCTTAGGTATGGATCTTGACTTGAGACTAGACTAGACCTCGACCTTAATGACTTGAGCCTTAGGTATGGATCTTGACTTGAGACTAGACCTCATAGACTTAAGACTTTACTTAAGACTTGATGTTCAAGACTTGTGAACAATGCTCTTTTGTCTAGTGCTACATTTATCTCCAGAACTTAGCTGTCAAGTCTTAAATTCAAGGTCTCTTTGCAAAGCTTTTGCATTTAGAATGTAGAAACACCAACTTCCTGTTTCTGTTTTTACACAAGTTGTTCAGAAGTATTTCAATGACAATGTACTACACTTATACTTTTTACAAAAGGTTTTATGGTTCCAGACTCGACCTGAAATGAAAGGCAAAGACTTTGTACATGGTTGGAACTTGCAAATGAAAAATAAAAAAAAAATATTTGTGATAATCTCGGGCTTCCCCTCATGGAGGGGGAAGTTAACTAATAACAATAGGACTTCAATCTATGCTGTTCTACTGCGGCACAGATCAAATATGCTTGATTTTTGTCATTATATCCTGCACTCCCTCATGTGTCTTTCTGGCCGATTAGCACCACCAAAAATTGCTAGGTTGAGGCATTTTCTTCTGTTTATTTTTTTCCCACTTCCTAAAATCTACTGTTTTCGATGCATTTCCTGACCACAAGTCTGCCGTCAACCATTTATTTCCAATATCTCACGATGCTTATCGAAGACTTGAGATACAGTAAGAGTAACTGTACCCACAGTTCCAGCACACAGAGTGGTCTGAATCCATCCGGTCCTCTGCATAGGAAGATAAGAGCCTCTTTCATGAATAAATATGTTTGGGTGTCCTCCTCTCTCCGTGTTCAATGTGTACTTGATACAGAGGCCATTATTTATAGTCCGGCGAAGGCCCGCTTTGGTGAGAGGGAGTCTCGTGGGGGATTGGGAAGTGGAGCCACAGCTACCTATAGTGGGAAGATATACCACCTCACCCCCGCTGAGAAGTTCGTGCAGGAAATGAACTCATAAATCAAGCAGTAAATTGAGTGGAGGGCTGTGCTTACTCATCTCAAGAGGTCTGCTCCTCTTCCCCTGAACTCCCCAGCGCCTTTTTACCGCATGACTAATGCAGCATCACAACTTTTCCGCCGCGCGTTCGCCGTGGTAAACTGTTCTCAAGAAGTGTCGAATTTATTTTCAAGCCGGGCTCGAGGCTGAAGGAAGACAAGGAGGCGAAGAAAGAATATTAAAAAAAAGAAAAAAAACAAGAGGAGGGAGTGTGGGAGGGAACCGGTTCCTGAAGCAGAGGTGTCCTACAGCTGAACTTCAGCACCTCATTGGGATGCCGCTGATGAGAGGCGCTCGTCTTTACCCGGACACAGCCTGGGAGGAGACTATACTCTCCTCGCCTCAGGCTATGCTGACAGTCACAACCCTGTCCGAAGGAATTAAAATCTCTTTTTCACAAGCGGAGCTGCCGGAGGACTGATGGAGGAGGTGGCTCCAGGTCGGCCTCCCTTTTAGCAGAGGGACTCTGATTGGGAGTTCAGCATCACAGGACGTGCAGGGTCTCACTCCGACTTCATACCCTCACCCAAATGTTTTGTCCAGATTTACAAAGAGAAACCTGTGTCTGCATGGGACGGGCATGTGTGTGCAGCATGCTGAGCTGGTTCGCCCAGTAAAAAAGGGGTCGGTGTCGCCTCCTACAGCTCCACTGCAGCAGCTGGCGGCTGCTTTTCTAAGAAAAATCTGGGATCTAAAGGATGAACAAGAAGATCTACACTGACCTCTGTTGGTGATATGATGTGCATGCAGGGAAAACATCTGAAAATCTAACCTGAGGCAACAAGTTTTAAGGATAGTAGTTTGATTTACAAAGCAGAATGAAGGTTATATGTATCTTTCTTCGTTCGTTTTCAATTATTTATTTAAAAACATAAGATATTTTTTTATAGATATAGATATGTGATTAGTTGCTCTATTTCATTAATTTAGAAAAACCTAAATAAGAAAAGATAAGATAAAATAAGATAGTCCAGTGTTAGAAAATGTCTGGCAATAAAAAATTAGAAAAATTAGACAATTTACACATTTACAAAGAAAACAAAGTTATAGTGCGGAAACAAAAGAAGAATAAAGAGGAAGAAATTGTGCTGTGGATAGAAGTAATGTAAATATGAGTATATAATAAGTAAATGTGAGCACTTAATTTCAAACTCACATATTTGACTTTTGAAAAGTTTGAAAAACAGGTGAGAAATTGTGACAAAAAAAAATCAAAATAATAACTAATGTTTTTAATTACTTTATTGCTCTTAAGGAAAAAGTTCCACCCTGAAATGTGTGTGAGCATTTGAGAAAGCCCTGCCAACCACTGATCCACAGCATGTTAGCATGTTCATGTTAGGTGAAATAATTTTTTTTCACATTATTTTATCTTATTCTATTTTATTTTGCTTTGTTTTATTTTATTTTATGTTTATTTAATACTTGATAAACACACATATACAAACATATTCTAAATAAATCAATAAAAAGGCAGTTTTAGTTTTGCATGTGGTATAATATATGTTTTTTCCACTGTTGACCCTTACATTGTGTTCGGGTCAAAATTGACCCATTTGATAATGGGTCAATTTTGACCTGAGCACAAAAAATTGATTATAACAAGGACAAATATCTTTGTCTGTTTACATCAATAACGTGATATTTTATTGAATCAAATTCATTTTACAGTTCTGAGAAAAAACAGTTTGAAGAAGAATTGTAGTTGTTTTTGGTGGGATAAGTTGGTAAAATGTCTAATTTCCCCATAGTTTTTCCACAAAAAAAGTGTAGAAATAAAAATAATATTGGGATTTTTCAATTCATATTTCTTTCCCTGATGTCTTACCTTATTTTTTTTTCTTTTATTTGCCGTTTTAATACAAGTTTTTCAGAGTTTCTGTTTTCTTCCGCGGAAGTAGGGCCGCCATGAACCCTACGAACAGCCCTTTTTTTTCAGGCTCCCCAGTTTTGAAGTCTTCTCCCTTCCCCCCTCTTCTTCAGCGGAAGACGCCACAGAGTAACACCGGAAACAAGAAGTCTTGCCTTCAAAATTAAAGCGTGGGGACACCTGTTTAGCACGATAAACCAATAATGTAGCTGAAAATACATATTTCTGATTTTAAAAACAAATTTTCATCAATTTTAACTTTTAATTAGATAACTGCTTGAAATATGAACGAGCTTGGACAAAAGTGGAAATTTACATTGAAGGTGCAAACCGGATGTTTAAAATTGTATGGGCTAGCTTTGTACCGGTCTGTTTTTCTTCGTGAAGGGATTTAGGAATGTGGAGCCCAGCGGCTACGTCACCCTCAAATCCACCGGGGGTAACGTCGACTTAAATAACTTTTTTTGAAGGACTGAATGTTGGCAGAACCACGAAGAAAGTAAGAGATTTTAATTAAGAGTTCTTAGTTTATGTTTGACTATCAATGGTGATGTAAAAACTGTGTTTTTTTTAAAGTTCGGTTGTGTCCGGAACCGTCCGTTAGCTCGGCAGGAGCGGAGGAACATTACGTTTCTTAAGGGTTGTTATTTGACTCTTAGCTTAAAAGGGTTTGTGGTACAAGTTCGTGTTTGTTTTGTATTGTTTGGGGTGTAAATAGGAACGTGGAGAAATAAAACTGTTAATAAACACTTTTTTAAATAAAGGTTTGAAGTGGAGGTGAGCTGGGAGGCGCGGGGTTTCTCACACAGCTCTGTAGGGACTCACATTTACTGATTGCCCCGCTGTGTTGTCATAACATTTCTCTCCTCAGGGACGCTCGCCTCGTCTCCATGGTTACGCGGCGGACGCCCTGCCTCGACGTTCACGCTTTGAGCTGCCTGCGACTGCGGGAGGGGGCGGAACCGGAGCGGGAGGACGGGGGAACCAGTCGAAGATGGTAAGGAGGGGAGTCAGTGCTGGAATCCACGCGGGGGCGTCGCATCATCTGATCCCCAATTTTTGGCTTTGTCTCAGCCTTTTCATGGCGGAGTGTACTACCCCTACACCGGTGACACCCAGGGGACCCATTCATCCGCGGGGATCCCCTCCCTGCTGAACTCTCCGCTCAGCCAGCCCTCAGCACCAGGCATGACTCCGTCCAGCGGCGTCTCCTCCATCCTCCCCTTCAAGTTCCGCCCGCGCAGGGAGAGCGTGGACTGGCGGCGCATCAACGCGGTGGACATCGACTCGGTGGTGAGCCGGCTGGACGTGGACGCCCTGCAGGAGCACGTCAGCACGGTGACCTTCTGCAGCCTGGACGGCGAGCGGTGCCAGCGCTGCCAGAGCCCCGTGGACCCGGCTCTGGTCAAGCTCCTGCAGCTGGCCCAGCTCACCGTGGAGTGGCTCCTGCACTGTCAGGACTTCCTGAGCTTGAGCCTGCGGGCGGCCGAGGAGAGGATGGCGGCGGCCGGCAAGGAGCGAGAGGAGCTCCTGGAGCAGATGAGGAAGCAGGAGGAGAAGGTGAAGAATCTGACCACCGAGCTCAAGCAGCGGAAGAAGGTCATCCGCACCCAGCAGTCGCTCCTCACGCCGCGAATCATCAGCAGCCACAAGGTGCCTCTCATTTGCATTTGCAAGGCTTTTATTGTTGCGATCCATTCACAGCTCGGGCTTTGTTAGTCAACACTGCCTCTGCTCTCGGAATTTAAAAAGAAGCCGGAGCAGATGGCAGAGATCAGTTTTACTCTAAATCTACTTACCCAAAAAAAGAAAAAAAGACAATAATCTTTGCGAATGGCTGACTCCCACCTCCCCCACCCGAGCCGCTGCACGTCAGAACCTGCCAGAGAGAGCTCGTGTTCCAGAGGGGTATTTGTAGCACACAGAGATCTGCCCGTGATCCTCAAGTGCACGCCTGACCTGCTCCAGAGGTTGCTACGGCAACAGATATACCGTGTCATGACAGCATGTGGTTGCTGGGTGTGCGTCCACAGCTCAGCTAACAGAGGCGGTTCAATAATTGATTAAAAGGTGTTTGTGCCGTTCCGAGGCGAATGCGCTCCAACCCTTTATTTGGATCGCTCCTCCGCGGCCACACTTGGGCTTGAGGAGTCGCGGTGGCGGCGGGGTATCGGTGGCAGGCGGCTAAATGTTGAATGAAGTCACAGGAATGAGTGTGGGAGTTAAATGTAGCGTGTGAAACGCACCAGCAGCATCTGTGCCTGCGAGTGCGGCCTTGCTCGCCGCAGGCGGAGCATCAACATCACACACATCTGACAGCAAACATCAAGCTGTTTGTGGAGTTCCATGTTGGTACATGCAGAACAATCTGTGCTGCTTACACTTAAGTGGACATGAAAAGGATGACAATTTTGGTAAAGATTTTAGCAATGACCCACTCTGAGGAAAATTGTGTTTTTAACATGTTCTTGCTCCATCTTTATAACTATGAAGGACATAAATTAGGAAAATTAAGCTCAAAATTGCATCTCTGGGTATTTCTTCATTCAAATGAGTGTAAATCCGGAGCAGATGAAAAAATTCAGTTTGAAAACAATTGTATTTGTGACCTAAAAAATATGCTAGGTGGGCCACAAGCTCTCTGTACCCCCCCATTCTGATGCATCCACTTGCAGACGAATAGATCCATGAACGTCTTCGTTTTCCTCGAATAAGTTGGTATCTGTACGACTCGATAGCTCTGATGTTGCTCACCATTTGTGTTTTACTGGTAATGTTAAGCCTCATTTTCATTGAGCAGTCCAATACGGGAGGAGTAATGTACGGTATGGTCCAGTTGATTCTGGCGAGCGTTTCTACTCAGTTAAGCCTCGCTTTCACTTGGCGGTTTGTTTTCACTGCGCATCCACGATGTAGACCGCTAGCGTGTCATTGCGTCATTGTAGTACGACGACTAGAAAAGCAAAAACAACAGAGGTCATCCAGCAGCTCGTCTTTTTGTTGCTTTACTCAATGTGCATCGTGTAAAACAGGAATTCAATGTTGTTTCAAAGAAGATTCCGGGCGGATAAGAGGAAGAGGAAAACGTAGTCGCTAGCTTAGCACTATATTGGTGCTTTCTAATGTCGTCATCACTTGCTGCCAATCAGTTCTATTTTTCTGTGGACCTACACAGATGGGGGCCCTCAAGAGGTACGGTTCAGAACTGTTTAATAGATATATTTCACAATGGAAACGCTAAAAATACCGGATCAAACCGGACCGTACTGGACTGCTCAGTAGAAACGAGGCTTTAGCTTGGGGGTGTGAGGGACTGTAAGTTAATGGTAGAGCAAAGATCTCTCTGCAACAGTGGGGGTGTGGTTGCGCCGCGTCAACGATCCCACCCACAGCTGAGACAAATTACTACTGCAGCTCTGCATAAACGATGGGCCTAAAACGGCATTACCATAGTAACCCTTGTGCTATCCTAGGCATGTTTACATTAAATGTGGGGACCCCACCAGGCGGCGCACTGAACTTTTATTTTCAAGGATTTTGTACTTTCACTGATGTGTATTGAAGACATGAAATCCTGTCCACATTTGTTGGGTCGGGGGAATCACACATCAATATAAGGGTGGGGTCATCTGGACCCCATAATATAGCACAAGGGTCAAAAGAGCACAGAGAACTCTAAAATAAATCCAAATATGATTGAAGTAGGTCTTTAACTACCGTATTTTCCGGACTATAAGTCGCACCTGAGTATAAGTCGCTAAAGCAAAAAATGTCAAATCAAGAAGAAGAAAACCATAAGTAAGTCACTCTGGAGTATAAGTCACACTTTTGGGAGAAAAGTCTGATGTTTCCGAACAAATCAACCAAGCCCAGTTCAACTAATAAACAAATAAATACAAGAATAGTAATCTTTTGATCGGTATTGGAAAAATATCAAAGTTTAAGAGGAAAACAATCCAATTCTTTTCCCTGTTTGTTTTGGACAACACTTCTTCTGCTATTGTCAATAGCAAATAGATGCAGCACACTCTAGTGGTTGTTAGAGGAAACAACAGATAAAGGACAACCAATGTATGCTGGGGAAAATAACAGAAATATGAGCCTGTTTATGTCTTAAAAAAAACAAAAAGCATAAATACGTCGCTCCTGAGTATAAGTCACAACCCTGGCTAAACTATGAAAAAACAACAACTTTTACTCTGGAAAATATGTTATTTCTTTACACGTTTAGAACAATTAATTAAATAGTTATGGGACTTTCTGTGTGGAGTTTGCATTTCTCCCCGTGCCTCCTGCTTCCTCCCACCATCCAAGGACATGCCCTGTGATAAACCGGTGACCTGTCCAGGGCGTATCCCACCTTCATCAGATAGTAGATGGGATAGGCTCCAGCAACCCCTTGACCCCTACAGGGATGTAGAAAATGAATAGCTTTTAATTAGCTAATTAAATTAGATCAGATTTATTTAATTAACGATCAGTTAGTTAGTCAATTAGCCAGTACTTAGCTGGTTAATTAGCCACTCAACAGTTAATTATTGTTAGTTAGTTAACTAGTAATTAGTTTGTAACTAAGTAGTTTTGGCTTGTTTTTTAACTAGTAATTACTAGCACCCTCTTTTTTAATTTTTACTTTAAAACTAAGGTTTTATCAAATGCAAACACACCTTGAGAGCAAATATGAGAGAATAAGTAGCATTTGTTAAAAAAAGACAATAAATTCAGTTTAAAACAAAATCCTAAAAGCACATTTTGACAATTTGAGTCATTTAAGTTTGGGTTTAAAGAGGTTTAGGCCACCCATCACCTTTGCCTTTTTGTTTAAAATTCAGGCATGCTTTTATTTTGAAGTGTTGGGACAGCTATAGTTCCTTTAATGGAAATGTGTGGGAAAATACACCTTTACCCCTGCACTTACTGGCTTGAGGTTTATAGGTCGTTTGTTGTAAGATCCTGAACACCACTTTGATTCTTTGTTTTTATATATATATATCTTTATTATTTGTCTAAACATTATTTTGTTATTTTTTGTTTTCTGTGCAGTATTTTGAAAAATACTTGTTTGTAAAATGCGTTGATTAAACTGAATTGGACTCGGATCAGCTCAGACTTCCGTGTTGAACCACATTTGAGAACCAAACTAGTTGAAGCTGGGTGTAGTACATCAAATAACCACTAGGGGGCTTTAGACTGGATTGATTTCCTCTGTCTCCTCTCTTTCAGTGCGCTCACTGCGATAAAAGCTTCCTGAACTCCGCCTTCCTCACCAACCACATGCAGCGCCGACACCCGGACGAGCACCACGCACGTACGCCGCTTTGCTGATTTCACGGAGCGTTCCTCCACAGAAAAAGGCTTCATCTTTTACCCGCGCTCGTTCTTTCAGAGCTGCAGTCGGACTCTGACAAGAAATCCCAGATCGAGAGTCTGAAGCTGGAGATCGGCGCCCTGAAGGAGCAGATCGCTCAGCAGCAGCAGGCGCTGGCGGCCAAAACCGTCCAGGTTGGTCGTCTCTGTCAGGGTTGGGCTGGAGGTTTTTACTGGTGTGATGACTTACTGAGGGTTGATTCCAGGAAAAGGAGCAGGAGTCCGTTCAGAGAGACCTGCTGAGGGAGCTGGACCGCATGGACAAGAAGATCGAGGACAGCCGGGACGGCATCCGCCGGGAGATGGAGCTGCTTTACAGCCGGAACATTCAAGCTCTCAACGTACGAGAGCATCCCTCCTTCAACATCCCGCCTCCTAGATCTTCTACTTATGCTTTCACGTGAACTTCCAGGAGGTCAACCAGAACCAGAGTAAGCAGGAGAAGCAGGGCGCCCCCGCCAACCCACAGCCTGAGAGAGATGTGGACGTTTTCAGGGAGATGCAGCTGCAGCAGATGAAGAAGCAGGTCAGCAGATGCTTTAGTCCGACGTGTTCTCGAACGCAGCCGTCTAACCAAACTCTCGTCACAGGAGAAGAAGTGGGAATCCAGGCTGCAGGAAATGAAGGCTGAGCACGATTTTGAGAGGAAACAGGTAGATCCCAAACCTTCTTGATGTGCATTTTAAGTGGAGGAGGAAACCCAAAGCTCCCGCTGGTTTCAGCTGCTGGACGAGCTGAGCCGGGTGCGGCTGTCTGTGTTGGAGCAGCAGGAGGTCAGCCAGAGGCTGCAGCAGGAGATGACGAGGAGGCTGCAGGAGAAGGAGCAGACCATCAAAGCTCAGCGAGTGCAGGTCAGTGTTTCCCTCACTACAAACGCTGATTACACTCCTCCAGGAAGCCAGCGCTTGTTCAGGATTTCCTGTATTTGCTCGCCGTGATACTGTAACTGTGAGGCCGACGACGGCGAGCAGGAAACCCGATCCCCATTTCTACCATTAAAGGAAAGTCTGTTCACACTGTTTTCTGTTACAGATCAAGAGTATCACCTCCAGTCCACCAACAAAAGTCGTGGAAGAGCCAGGTAGGACTTTTCCATCTGATTTTTATACTTTATTTATATTTATTTAACTTAATTATGACTTACAGCAGTCTTGGACTGTGACTATATATTATTTTTGCAATATTTTTATTTTATTATTTTATTTTTGCCTTTAGACGAAAACTTTCTTCCCGCCAAATACTAAAAAAACTCACTAAACCTCACAAGTAAATTTTTTTTTTTTTTTTCCAAATAAAAAAAAAGATGACATCACAGCAGGGCAAAATGTCAAATTATCAACGGGATGAAATCTCTGATGTGGCATAAAAACAAAAAAAAATTAAAAATCGAAACACACGACTCGGGGGTATTCAAAGGAAATTTTAGAATTATTATGGGATGGTCACAGGAACTACAATTTGGTTGCCATTTTGTGGCATAATGTGAAATTTTTAATATTTTCGCTTAATATGGAAGAAAAGGTAACTAAAAACAAAACTTTACGCACACACCGCTAGCTTAAGTCCTCAAAGATAAGCAGTTTTGTTGGCCTTTGACCTTAAAAAGATTGCTATCTTGAAATTTAAAAAAAGTACCTTTAGAACCTTCTACCAATCTAAATTATTCCTGAGGATTTTCAAACTTCTCAATCATCATTGAGAAGCTAGAAGAAAAAAACGTTGGTTGTAAAGTTTGTACGTTTTGAAAGTATTAAGCGTAGTGGCCCATCTTTGTTGCTCACCAATCTTTTACTAGAATTACTATGAAACTTTACTATATAAATCGTTGGCTCAAGGTGAACAAAACGATATGTCATACAATACATACATATTATAAATGTGGGCGTGGTTAACAAAAAACCTCGGTTGCCAAGGAAATCCCAAAATTTATTTTTGCTGATTCTTCTAAAAATTACATATACCTGTTCGTCATACCCAGGCGACCAAAATATAAAATGGTTGCTATGGAGATAAACCAAGAGAAAAGTCGCCATTTTGAGAAAAGTGTGATCCAGGTGGCAAAGGGTGAGGGGAATGTAGCGGCTGCTTTGAAGTGCGGGGGAGGTTAGCAC
>NC_050513.1:9589857-9601380 GCF_002922805.2 Oryzias melastigma | reverse complement strand
TTCAAACTTTTCAATCATCATTGAGAAGCTAGAAGAAAAAAACGTTGGTTGTAGAGTTTGTACGTTTTGAAAGTATTAAGCGTAGTGGCCCATCTTTGTTGCTCACCCATTTTTTACCAGAATTACTATGAAACTTTACTATATAAATCGTTCGCTCAAGGTGAACAAAACGATATGTCATACGATACATACATATTATAAATGTGGGTGTGGTTAACAAAAAACCTTGGTTGCCAAGGAAATCCCAAAATTTATTTTTGCCGATTCTTCTAAAAATTACATATACCGGTTCGTCATACCCAGGCGACCAAAATATAAAATGGTTGCCATGGAGATAAGCCAACAGAAAAGTTGAGAAAAGTGTTTTTTTTTCATAGCTCTGACCAGAGTGGGTGAGGGGCATGATGCGGCTGCTTTGAAGTGCGGGGGAGGTTAGCACCTGGGAACCACACGACGACGTTTGCTGCTGAAATATGATTTTAGTTTTTCGATATTTCTTAACTTTTTTATTATAAATATTACATGTGTGAATAAATCCCATAAAAAAATCGTCCCTTTACAAAATTTTGCTTTTCGCACAAAATATGCACTAAAGTGTAACAGTTTTCAAAGGTGTTTTTTCATTTTTTAGATTTATTTTTTTAAATATTTATTGAAACCATTGTTGACTTACATAAAAATATAGTTTTAAATGTATTTGAGTTAAAATCTATTAATTGTGGTGCTTCTTTTTTGTTTCAGATGTCAGCAGTTCACCAGCAGCAGAACCCAAACCAAAGCGAGTTCTTCTGGGTAAAATCCCCTTCACCAACTATCACCTATCACTCCTCCATCCTCAGCATGAACTCTTCTGCACCAAACAGATCCGCCTCCAGGCTTTGGTCTCCTTTTAATTTAATTATGTATTTTTTTATCTTGACCCCCAACAACTGTCCGCTTCGTGTGCTCCATAATTAGAGGAGCCAGTCTCCACTCTAAAGCTGGATCCTATACAGGAGTTGTCAGAGGAGGATAAAGGTAACGGCACGGCGCCGCTCGGCTGCATGCTGCTGCATGGATGCTCCCGTGTTTCTGCGCAGCTGTTTCCTCCCACGCTGAGACTTTAGATTTCAACCCTTCAGCGTCAGAGCTTTAGCTTGTACTTAGAGTTACGGTGACTCTTCAACCATTTTTACATTAATTGCGTAAACGGTTGAAGAAAAGCTGAAAGAATGTAAATACTAGAGCTAAAGCTCTGTTGTTAAAGGGTTAATACGAACAGCATCAGAAATAGTCGTACGGATTGAAGGAGTTTCTCACTTTTTAATTTTAATTTCTGGAGTCCTGAAGCTTCGTTCTGTTGTGACAGAAGAACAAAGCTCCGCCTGTCGGTTTGCTGTTTGTCCGTGGAAGCGTGCTCGTGGTTTTTCCTCCATGCCGTCCGTGTCCGTACCTTCATCCAGATCGTTCGTTTTTCTCATCTTTCGTCAGACTCCAGCGTCTCTGAGCGAAGGCCGGCGGACAGAAAGCCCGAGCCGGCAGCGGAGAAGAAACCCAAAGCGGCGGCGAAAGTGGGCGCCAGCGTCAAGAGAGACGTGCGCCCCGAGCTGGAGCGGAGCGTCGCTAAGAAGCTGGAAGCTCTGGGGGTGACAGCTGTAAGTCGGACCAAAAAGAAACAAACCTGATCGGTTCTGATCCGAGCCCGTTTTCAGTTGCGCTGTGTTTTCAGGAGCAGAGCGGCCTGAAGAGCAAAGAGCTGGCGTCCCTCGTGACCAAAGTGCGTTTGAAGCGGGAGACGGCCGCAAAGAGGATGCCTGAGTACTGGCGCCACCGTGAGGAGATTGTGGGAATGGTGGAGAAGAGGCTGGGCGGAGGGAGAGAACCCACTGCAAAGACCAGATCCAAACAGCCCGTTCAAGGTACCAGAATCTTCAGGAATGCCGAAAAACTCCTCTGATGGTCCGAGGTTTCTGCTGCATCTTTTCTTTCACTTCAAGTGGTTCAGATCCGCCCAAGATCCAGCAGCCTGCCCTCCACAGCCAGACAGTCCACAGTCAGACCGCCCCGGACCCCCCAACCAGCACCCAGAACCAGAACCAGCTCCCAGCCAAAGACGTCCACACCCAACACCAAGACTCCACAGGTCATCCAGTATGTGGAACATCCTGTTCTTCTCCTAAATGCACTTCAGTGCTAAAATTTTTTATTTTAAAACTTTTCTAATCATTTATATATAAGTTGTAGTCTGTTAAATGTTCACACATCTTGAAAACGTGGTTTTGAAATACACACAGATGCTGAAAACTCAAATAAATGTTCATAAGCTTTCTAAATGTAGCTGTTTTTAAATACTTTAGTGGATTTACAATAATCTAGAAGTAGTTATGTTGTGTTTCTCAAAAGGCATTGATTCTATAATAATAATAAGACTGAAGTGAAGACATTTAGAAACCTCACTTATACGCTTTTATTTTGAAAGAAATATATTTCACGAGTGGCTGCACTTCACAAATCTTTTATATTTATGATGATCAGCGATTGTGGATTTCCCAAATATTTGTACTCAGTTTTCAGCAGCAGATATCCAAGTATTCGGATACTCTTTACAGCTTTAGTGGCCTGAAATGTGTTTTTTACTTTACTGTATTTATGAAGATCGCGATTCAGCCATGTCAGACGGCCCAAATATTTGTACTTTTTTTCCTGGATTGTGAATATTTGAGTATTCGGATGATTGTTTTAGCCTTAATCGGCTGAAACGTATTTTTACTATTTTGAACTACATTTGTAAAGATCGCAAACCAGCAATATTGGACAAAACAGACATATCTTCTTGTTTTTTCTGGAACATATGTAAATATCTGAGTATTCAGATACTCATTACAGTCCTATTTTTACTTTATATTGTTTTAAGATCACAAATTAGCCATCTCAGACGTCTCATATTCATACTCGTTTCTGGAACAGATCGCAGAAATCCGAGTTTTCGGATTCTCATTACTACCCTTACTGCTTAAAAAGTATTTTTACTTTACATTATTTTAAGATCACTAATTCATACTCGTTTCTGGAACACATCACATAAATCCAAGTTTTTAAATCCAAGTTCTTGTTTTCGCCTTTATTACCTGAAACATATTTTTACAATACTATATTTTTAAGGATCACAAATCATCGATTTCAGACATCACGTGTATTTGTACTCAGTTTTTCTGGAAAAGATCGCAGATATCTGAGTACTCAAAAACTTTTTACTGCCCTAATTACTTGACAGATATTTTTACTCAACTATAATTATAAATATTGCGTATCAGTGATCTCAGAATATACAGTATTCACGTTTTTTTTTTTGGAATAGATCGCTGAAATCAAAGTTTTCGGATACTCAATACTGCCCTGATTGCGCAAAATTTATTTAAACGTATAAAGATCGCAAATTAGTGATTTCGGATGTCGAAAATATTTGTGCTGTTCTTAAACCGACCACATATTTGGATACTCGTTACACCCCTAGTAGCATATTTCCAATGAAACTACAACGTAAATCTTTTCAAAATTATATGATACATTTTAAAATAATTTCAATACATGGACACTCAGTTTTTTTGCTGTTTGAGTGATGATTTTTTTTTAAATAAAAAACATTCTTTATGTTTTCTGTTAACCTTCTTTTTCTTGTTTAGGCTCCACCCCTTCAGCTCAGACGAGTCTGAAGATGAAGACATGGAGGAGGATGCCTCCAAACACCAGACAACCAGCAGATCTCATCCACCAACCAGAGCGGGCGGATTCGCTCCAGTCCTGACCCGGCAGGATGAAGTTGGCCATTTCTCCAAATCCAAAGCGCAGCCGGCCCGGACGGCAACCGTTACCAGGACCGCCAACAAAGCCAAAGAGGAAGAGGAGGAGGAAGGGTCAGAGGTCAGCGAGGTGCAGGAGATTGCTCTGGGACGGCTGCAGGGCTACAGGGACCAGAACGGCAACGTGGACAGGAGAAACCAGAAGGGTGAGGTGGGGGTCACCAGACGGGGGACGGGCCGTGAGAGGCACGGCTAAATGTCGTTTGATGTTTTAGAGAAGCCGATCAATGAGATGGCCAGAAAAATCGAGAAGAAGTTTGCAGAGAGAGTTGGAAAGAAGCCAGCAGGGGGCGTGAGCGTCCTGCCCGACAGTAAGGATGAGGTCAAGGAGATCTTTGTGAGTATTTCCTCTTTTATTTTAAGTGTTTTAATGACTAGCGCCGTTTTAGCAAACATTTGTATGAAAGTTTGAGAACCGTAGATCTGAAGGTTAAACGTTTGCGGCTGCAGCTGACCGATCTGGAGGAGAACAGCGACTGGGATGTCTCCTCAGAGAACCGACAGGAGGATTTCAAACCAGCATCTCTCCACGGATCCGGACCAGCAAGGAGGAGCCTGGAGTCCTCCAGCACCAGCGTGTGGGGGACCTCCACAGGGAAGAGCCTCAAATCAGGTGAGAGCAGGTCCTAAAGAGAGCCGGATCCAGTCCGCCCCGCTTTGAACAGATCCGCCCTCTCTGCTCAGGTCTGACCGGAACGGGAAGCTCCCTGAAGAGCGGCGACTGCTCCTTCAGCGACATCAGCGACTCGGAGGACTTCAGCAATAAGCACGGATGAATCAGCCTCACCCAACGCCGGGAAACGGGACAGAACTCAAGCAATATTCATCTGTGCAGGACTCAAAACCCGCTTTCAGTAAACACAAATATAAATCTACGTTTAAATAAAATTGATTTGTAGTGCCAATTTTTCACTTTTTTTATAGTTTTTCTAAATTAATTTAGTTGATTTTGTACACACTTCAACTAAGGCACTGTATTTTTGTATTTTGTTTGTACATCAAATTGATCTAGTTTTATGTTCTTTAGTATGGTGATATTTATACAAACAATAAATTCATTGTTGAAATAAAAGATTTATTCATGAAAACTGTATGATATTCAGGGTTTTTATGTCAAAATGTGAACAAAAAAACATTTATAGAAAAACAAAAAATAATCAACCTTCAAACTGACTAATTGTTGGTACATGAAAATACAGTTAGTCAAGAAAATAAGAAAGATGTAAGAGTTTACATTCACACTGCACTCTTGAGAGTGGACCAAACATCCCAGAATGCTCTTCTGCACCAAACCCTAAATCAACTTTTTTAATTTTGCTGTTGACCTCTTTATAAGTGTTGTCTTTTGGTCACTGACATTTTTTTTTACCAATAAAAAAAAAAAAAAAACGTTTAATTCTTGAAAATATAGTCAGAAACTGCTGCCCCCTACAGGTTGAATTGAGGTATTACAGTTGAATTTTGTGATTGGTCAAACCGTTAAAGTTTCAGAAGTCTGACATCATGATTTGTAATGATAACAGTCCTGCCCCCAAGCCCCGCCCCCCTGACTGGATTTTCACATTTAGGCTGTACCGCCACAAAAAAAAAGCCAAACGAATTGACTTAGTTTTGTTGGAGTTCATGGGTGATGTCAAACTCACTAGGTCCAGTTCTCAGTTGCAATAAACAAGCAACAAAAAAACAACTTTACGTTGATCTATAACCGATTACATTTTTTAGCGTTTGCTAGGAGTTTAGCTAGCCAAAGTTAGTGAGGAAAAAAATATTTTCATCATTATTTGATGAATAGACTTTAAAACATTCTGTTTTACTCACTTAAATGTACAAAAAAACTTTTTTATTAATGTAGCTTTCAATAAAATGAATTACATTTTTCGTAAATTAAGCTAGGTCAACTTTAAATAAACAGAAAAATACGCTTTACTTGCGATATAAAAACCAAAATCAACGATTCATTTCTACTCCCACGTTGGGTCAGACAAAGGTGTCCCGGCTGTAGTTTGGAGCGGTTTGTGTTGCCGGTCTGGACGCCCGGCTCGACCTGCCGGCGTGGTACAGGGGCGGCATCGGGGTCACCCTGGACACCGTCGGCGGCTGCATGTACGTCCGTCTGGTGCGAGCTGTGGCGTAGGTCGCCGGTCTCCGTTTATTCTTCGCCCCGCTGATGATAAAAACAGTGTAAGTCATTTTAAGTTGTTTTTTTTAAATAAAATAAGTGTAGAATCACCTGGATTTAAGGCCTTCTTTTCCACAGAAGTAAACCAGAACCGAGCCTCCACAAATGAGAAGGATGGAGCCTCCCCATCCAATGAAAACTGCAGCTCCAATTTCAAATCTGAGAAATTTAGAGAAAAAAAAGTGTTAATTGTTGACATATTTACACGTGTAGTGAAGTCTGTGTGCGACGCACTTTTGTGCCTTGAAGTTTGGATCCACAAACTCCGACACGACTTTGTTGGCCCACCAGGAGTAGGTGATCATGCCACAGAATCCTGCAGAACCGCATCATATTATGTGATTATCCTCTGCATGATGCTTCAAACTCTTTTTTTTTTATTTGAAATATATCTTACCTGAAACCAGATATGTGACGCCCCCGGAAAACGTCACCCTGGCGTTTATGATTTCTGTTCCCCCGATTTTAGTGCATTTCATTCCTACCAAAGTAAGGACCCCCCCAAAGAAGCCGGTGATGACGGCGGAGACGGCGAGGGCCCTGCAGGTGTGCAGGAACACTGTGGGAGGACATTAATAAAAATTAAAAAATAGATTTGTAGACACAAAACATGACTTTTAGAGAGAAAAAATGTAATACAAAATGTATTAGTCTGTGTACCAATAAGAGTTTTAAGTTTTGACTGTAAAAATATGTTCTTGGATGAAGAAACACTGATGCAGATTTAAAAAATATATATTTCTTTAAACGATTTAAAGAAGAAAACATATTAGTGTGGATGCATGGTAGTTCCTACTAAAGGTTGGGACAGTTCAAAATGACAAAAATGTGCTTTTTAGTCCTGTATTCCCAGAATTCACCCTTAAGTACACAAGAAGTTTTTTTTTTTTTGTTTTTTTTTTTAAGCATAGATGAATACCCTCACCAAAAATAAGTATATTTTATTAAAGCTAAAATTGAGATAGTATGCTTTTAGTTTACTTTTGAGGTACGTATTAGAGATAAACTTTACAAGTTCGTTTTAATTGAAGTATACTTACAATTATACTACAAGTCTAAATATATTTAGCCTGTATTTGTCACTGTCCTCAAACATTTTTTTACAAAACATTAAAAGTGGAGTAGATTTAATCTTTGGATATGTCCAGAGTTTATAAAAAATGTATTTTTAAACACTAATCAGTCAAAGTTTATTACTTATAAACTAAAAGCAAAAGTTAAAAGCTACTTTAGGAATACTTCAAAGTATGCTTTCATAAACTTTAAGTTTCTTTAAGTAAACGAGTGTACCAGAAAGGTTGCATAGGTATGCCTTTTACTACCAAAAATGTATACTTGTCAGTAAATTTCCAGTATACTTTTTAACTGTACTTGGAGAAATTGAATTTCTATACTTGAATTTACTTTAAAACATCTGTATAGGGTCAGTTTACAAACACAATCTTTTTTTAATGATTTAAACCTCATAAATGTACAAGAAAAAAGTCATAGTTGTCAAATTACGAGAATAAAGTCGTATATTCATGACTTCAAAGTCGCAGGATAAATTTATGCCATTTTTTTCTCGTAAATTCATTACTTTTTTCGTGTAAATTTGCGACATTTATCGTTAATTGATGACTTTTAAAGTCGTAAATTTATTCCTTTATTCCCATAAATTTATGAGGGAAAAAAAGTTAAAAATTGTAAAATTACGTGAATAAAGTTGTATATTTGTAACTTCAAAACTCGTAATCTAAATGTATGCCTTTTTTTTATTATATTTGCGACTTTTAAAGTCGTAAATTTGTTACTTTAAATTTCTTCATTTTACGAGAAAAAAAAGTAATAAATTTATTAGATTAAAAGTAAAAATTTATTGTTGTAAATTTGTGACTTTTTTCCTTGAAAACGTGTAACTTTTTTTCTCGTAAATTTATGACTTTTTTTCCTCGTAAATGTATGACTTTTAAAGTAATGAATATATAACTATAAAAATCCCGTGAATTTACAAAAAAAGTTGAAAAATTACGAGATTTAAAGTCTAAAATTTACAAAATTTTAAATGTACAAATTTTGAATTCGTAAATTTGTAAAAATAAAAGTCGGAATATTATAGCTTTTAATCTTGAAATATTATTTGAACCCTCTGTCATAAAAACATTACTTGAAGTATCTATATTTTTGGTGAGGGTATGTATACCTGAAGTGTGACTCTTTTACCCCTCCATCTTGGCTCCTTCGTTAAAGAAAATAAAAGTGTTTTTTTAATTTGTAAAGTATTGTAAAGTAAAGTAACTTCAACTTTATTCAGGGCCGTTTCAACAAAACCAAATCGCCTCTTAAGGTGAACCGGACAGTGTGTTAAAAACCTTATTTTCTGACCAAATTCAAGGATTTTATGGTTCAAACCTACAATAAGAGTCAATGTATTAGCAGCCTTTTATTTATTTATTTATTTTTGCAAGATTTATGAATTTCTGGCTAAGATCCATCAATCGGTAAAATAAACTGTTTTGTTTATTTATTTATTTTTACAAACACTGCTGGCATGACCAAACCTAGCGGTAAGTTTGCTGCATTGAGATGATCTTATGTCTTTTATTTTGAAAGAATTTCTTTGAGTTTTTGCTTTATTCAAGCCAAAAAATAATAATAATAATAGTTCATTTGTATTTATTATAATAAAAATAAAATAAACACAAATCAGTGTCAAACTTTCCTGAAGGAAATAAAATAAACAGACAATAAACAGATGTAAAGATTTGAATAAACATCACGGACGCTGCAGAAGCTTCATGGGAGTCTTACCCGGCAGAGCCAGCATAGACGGGTAGTCTTTGCAGTCGGACACCCCGGTGGTGTCGGAGATGCAGTCCCTCCACAGGTTGGAGTAGTAGTTGGAGGTGGTGAGCACGATGCTGCCCACCTCAGAGAAGGTCCAGTACTCTGTGGGAAGAGTGGAGCACACCAGGATCCAGCCGCAGAGGCAGGACACGAAGCAGCCCAGCTCCACGTACATGACCACCGTACGGTACTTCATGGTGGACCTCCAAAACCATCAAAACGTAGACACTGACCTCTCACCGTGAGACTAGATGTTCCCTCTGAGACATTGCTGACATGAAGGTGGTTTGACCAGCAGCATCTGTGTTTATATTTGCTGCTATCTTTCAGATGGTTCTGTCCAGTAAGCATTCTTCATGTTCCCAGCGTTTAAAGACTACTCTCCTTGCTGTTACAATTTACCAAAATTAAACTCAAGTAAATAAAGTTTACTTGAATTTGTCAATTTTTTTTCCTATTAATTGTGGGCAAATTTGGATATAAAAATAATTTGTTTTTCTTAAATTTGGTTGTTCCCACCTTATGGATTTTAGGAAATTGTGCAGAATAGGGCTGCCACAGACGATTATTTTAATAGTCGACTAATCACCGATTGTTTTTTCCGATTAGTCGACTAATGAGCAATGACTCATGAGCAAACTGAATTTAAAGCACACATCTTAACCATCATTAGCTTTAAATGAACTAAAAATTAGATGTATACCTACAATAAGGCACAAAACAAGAACATTGTTCTTCCGTCTGCTCCCTTTCATTCATGAAGTTGTAGGACTGTGTTGTATTCTGTATTTGATTTTGTATTTTGATGTTCCTGATGCTTCATTAAAGGAAACAGAGGAAAGAATAATGCTAGTGTGAATGCTGTAAGCTGAATTTGGCTGCTGAAGATGATAGTTATGATAGCGGAAAATGCTGAAATTGATGGATTAAAATTCCAAATCTGATACCCAGCTAAAATATTAGTTTAATGCCAAATTAGCCTAAAAAGGTAAAAAAAAAAAGCCTAAATTGGCCAAACAGCTAGCATGCAGCTGAAATATTAGCTAAACTCTGAAACAGGCTAAAAAACCTTAATAAATCCTAAATTAGCCAAAACAGCTAACATACAGCTGAAATATTAGCTAAATTCCAAAATGGTAAAAAAAAAAACTGAAAAAGAAAAACCCTAAATTAGGCAAAATAGCTAGCATGTAGCTAAAATATGAGCTAAACTCTAAAATGGTCTTAAGAACTGAAAAAATCCTAAATGAGTCAAAATAGCTAACATGTAGTTGAAATATTAGCTAAACTCCAAAATTGTCTAAAAAATGAAAAAAAAAAGAAATCATGAGTTGGCCAAAACAGCTAGCATGTAGCTGAAATATTAGCTAAATTCCAAAAAAATCAAAAAAAACTTAGAAAACCCTAAATTAGCCAAAATAGCTAGCATGTAGCTAAAATATTAGCTAAACTCCAAAATAGTGTAAAAAAAATTCCCAAATTAGCCAAAACCGCTAGCATGTAGCTGAAATATTAACTAAACTAAAAATTTGCCTAAAAAACCTTAATAAATGACAAAATAGTCCAAAAAGCTACCAGAATGCCATTATAACCTTCAACTTTTATACACTCTGACTCCATATAATATAAAATAACGACTAATCGACTATTAAATTAGTCGCCGACTATTTTAATATTCGATTAGTCGTCGATTAGTCGACTAATCGTGGCAGCCCTATATAGTCCTGAATTATTTTTTTTTGCAAACTTTCTCCAATGTCCTTCAAATGTGGACCTGACATCTTAATAAATAAATAAATTTGAATTAAAAGCAGCAATATGAGCAGGATGTCTCTTATTTTGAAATGGAACACCACAAATGGAAAATAGCCTCATTGAAGGCCAAACGAATAAAAATGAAATATTAAATTAAATTGAAACACATTATTCTTCAATATAGTTTTCAAATTTTTTTAAAAAAATGTTTTAACAATTCTTGCTAGCACAAAATTCTAATAATTTAGGTTTCATGCTCATTTTTTAAAATAAAGCTGAAAACTTGAAGTTTTTTGTTTGTTTTACATTTAAAAGAAAAAAGTTAAACTGTTTTCTTTTTTTTTGTATTTCAGTACAGATATGAAATATAACTTCTTTTGTTTTTTAAAAAGTGTAAAATACTAGGCACTGCTCATAAGTTATATAACATATTTTCATAATTTAAAAAGGAGGCCAAGAGAATAATCATTAAATTTCACAAATAAGAATACCAGAAAACTTTGTTTGTATTTTTTTTTGCTTAAAAGTATGACTTTTTTCTCGAGAGCATTTTTGTTTTTCCTTTTCTTTGATAAATAAAAAGTTTTCATTCTAAACATTAGTGTTAAGAATGGCCCACAAGTTTAGGTGGGCTTTTATTTTGAAGGCTCATGCTAAACAGGAAGCAGGAAGTAGAAAAGGTACGGCTGCTGCACCTGGTGTGTTTTCCTCTAAAGTATCGGGTTTTATTTTCTCTATAATTC
Source organism: Oryzias melastigma (assembly GCF_002922805.2). Classification (NCBI taxonomy): domain Eukaryota; kingdom Metazoa; phylum Chordata; class Actinopteri; order Beloniformes; family Adrianichthyidae; genus Oryzias; species Oryzias melastigma. The sequence goes on along the minus strand of NC_050513.1, from coordinate 9,590,038 downwards.
CAAAAATGTGCCCTGGCTTCAGAGAAAAAAGGTAAAACTGTGACAGAATACTTGTACTAGGAAAAATATATAGTATTTGCTTCACTTATTTTTTTCTAAAAGTTCACAGAGGGAATTTATTTTACTTTATCAAGCACTCGCACAGAGACAAATAAAAGGAGAGAAAAAAGTTTTATTTATT
>NC_050513.1:9581567-9589837 GCF_002922805.2 Oryzias melastigma | reverse complement strand
AAGGAAAAAATATTTTCTAGTTTGGAAAAAACTATAATACTAAAAAAAATACAATTTTAACAAAAATGTCAATGCAGTGCAGGTTAGGATTCCCTGCCCTTTAATGACCATTTATTTTCTTTGTTTTAAGGCTGTCAAAGGATGAAATCATTGTGTTTACGTATCAACAGTAACCCCTCACGTCTAACAGAAACCAGTGACGCAAAGAAAGAACAAACCGGTGAGTTTGTGCTCTGGAGCATTCACAACTTTCTAGACGCAAAAGGAATCCAACCGCGCCCAGCTGGAAACCAGATGCTGGTGTTTGAATGAGTCCTCCCCACCCCCAATGACGACAGCACTGTCCTTCTAACGCCAAGAAATAGCCCCGCCCCCAAAAGTGAAGGCACACTCATCTAAAAAACACACACAAAAAAAAACACAAAACTGAAATCCTTAAACAATTCATGTACATTTTTACTCCTATATGCTATAAAGAATATTTACAAAATATTATGGAGTATTATACCCATTTAAAATACCAAGATAAGCCAAAAAAGTGAAGAAAATATGGACTCTACGTTATTACCTGTTATGTTTATTGCTGTTTGTTGGGGCTAAACATCTTGCTGTTACAAGCATGTCTCAGAGAGCTGGTTTGGTTGCCTTAGTAACAACTATTTGATTTAGTAAATGTGTCTGCTGTGCTGCTAAAAAACACTCTAATAGACCTTTTTATTTTCTAGTCCCCAAAATATGTAATACCAGGCAGCAGTGGAAAAAGTGCAGTTTAACTTTTCTTACTTTGTTTGTTTGTTGGTTGTCTCATTCTACACACACTACTACATTGATGTGCGTTCTTGAACGTGCCACATTGGATTGTCGCTAACCGATACTAGCGCTTGGTGTGTGTGTCCAGGTGTCCAGGTTTTTCTATCACAGCTTTATTCTGATTTATGAAAGACAATGTGTATCATATAATCCCATCAAACTGTCATTATAACTTTGAATTTTCAAACAGTTTCCGAGTTTTGAATAGGACGCTACCCATATGTCACTACTAGTCCGGGTCCCCGATTGGTCAAAGTTTGACCTGGAGCATGTGCTCAACGGCTATGCTTTTTGTATTATTATTATTAGTTTTTTTTCTTTTGCAGAACCTGAAAATTGACCTAAAATCTTGCATAGCAACGGTTGAACAGAAGAGTTTTGAATTCGGAAGCCAGAAACACGTATTTTTAGGCATTTTCTTGGACTTTTCCTTGGAAGTGGAGCCTTGAATGCACATTTCTGATCCTGGTGTGAATAGAGAATCCGTATGAACTGACTGAAGTTTGTAAATGTGTCTGCATTACTGCTTTAATAACCTCAACAGAACTTCCTTTCTTTTTGTACTTAAAGGATTTTATAGGCAGCAGTGGATGCAGTTTGACTTTTCGTATTTCGGTCAAAAAAGTGACTATTTCACAACATGGAAGACACATTCAGTAACAAATCTCAACACTATACTTTATTTGCCACAAAATTGCTTTTTACACAACTTTTTTTTTTTATTGCTCCAAGCTAACGTCACAATTTTAGCTAATTTTTGTGTCAGTAGGAAGTAACATTGTGTTATCATTTTTAGTATTTGGACTGTAATTGCACCTAGAGATGCTTTTTTTTTAATTTACAGCATAAAAATAACACTTTTCAAAAATTTTCTTAAGCAATTTATTATTTTTATTTTACAGTTTTATTTAAAAAACTCAATCCCCATCAGTCTCTGTGAAGGTTGTTAGACACACGTGTACATTGCGGTTAGACAACACTTTTTCCTTTATTGCCACTTATCGCCGGGATAAACCCCACAAAGCCCGAGGTTGTGGTATGCAGAACAACAAACCCATAATCTGAGCCAGACTACCTCACATCCTTTCAGGGTGGTAAAGTAAGAAACTCCTGATTGTACTACTAATTAAAAAAATATACCAGTCTTTTAGAAAACAGGGACACTTTGGTAATAACTGAAGGTTGTGTTTTTGCGACTCAAAATTTCAAAAACTTTTCAATCGGTGAATCATTTCAAAGCTGCCTTGAGAAAAACGTGTCCATCATTGACTTCTTGAGGAGTGTTTGCTGCTCAGTGTTGCTCAAATGTGGAGAGAGGTTTGACTAAAGCAGAGCAGGCCCTGATGAAGTTGTACTTGTTGAAGGTCCATGATTGAGATCAAACCAAAAACTAGAGATTTGTTTAACACTTAAGGAATCCAAAGATAGTGGGTACACGTAAGATCGGGTGTATGTCCTTAAATCATCAGAGGTTCAAATGTAGGAGTTCTTGACGAACGGTGCAGTTTCGTTTCTGAAGCTGCCCACCCGCGACGATCCCGTTCGACTGCTGCTTCTTGACCCCAACGACGTTGAGAGGCTGGATCGTGACCACTGTCTGGACCTAGACTCCAAACTGGATAGCGGTCTTGACTCAGAACCCGAACTCGATGCCGATTCATCCGACCCCCTCGTTCGAGAGGTCCGCCCCGTCGCGGTCGACCGTCCAGAACTGGTGGTGCGTCCTGATCTGGGCGTTCCCTCTGATTTGGAGGAGATGGAGGAAACGTCCGAGTTGCGGCTTCCGGACGACAGCTCGGAGATGGAGGACATCTTGGTCTTTGAGGTGATCTCTGACACGGATGACAGATCTTTGGTGGACTCGTTTTTTTCTGGGTCCGCTGTTGCTTGAACTTTTATTACCCTGAAAACGCAGCAAACAAAACTTTTATAGTAACTTTCATCGACCATATTTTCCACATTATGGGGTTACCGGGTTGTAAGAAGCACTGTCAATAAACGGTCTTCTAATGTTTCAAATAGGGGAGCATTGAACTACTGTCGAGTCTGAGATAAATCCAGTCATTCAGACTTGCATTCACAGTAACTCTAGAACCTGTTTGTGACACTCTAGCACATTTACAAAACTTATGAAGTTATGGACACACCGGGGACGTGACAAATGTTCAAGAACACACTAATACCTGGGTTCTTGAACATTGATTTAGCCCATGGACAAGCAGGGAGGGGCTTCCTCTTTTTTTCAACCTACAGTTGGAAGAGGCTTGGCGCAAAATCGGGAACTAGTACAAATCTTGTGAATTATGCTCCAGCTCTATTCCGATATACAAAAGACTTGGGGCCCAATCCGAATTCTTTCCTTCTACTTTCCCCTTGTCCTTCCCCTCCATTTGAAGGGGCAGTTTAAGTGCAAGTCGTGTCTGGGAAATTTATTTTTTAAATCCATCCCCTCCAAACGGAGGGTAAACTGCGTCATGCTGAGAAACGTTTTTCTTCATGGGGGTGGACACTGATCCACAGGTGTTTACAATTAAATGTAAGTGATGACATTTTTTGGTAGCAGGATCTTTTATGACATTTTTGTTTAAATAGAGATGCCAAGCGCTCCATAGAGTTGACTAATACTCACGTTTTCTTTCCCCCACAAAGGGGTTTGCACACTGACCAAAGGTAGAAAAAGCCTCCAGCCATGTGAAAGGCTGAGCCCACCCAACCGAGGAACAGCGGCGTCCCGAGGTCAAACCTGTCCAACAGGAATACCATCATTGTAAAAAAAATATATATATATATAAAAATTGAGTTTTAAAATGATTATGCTTGTTTAGAATAAAGCCTTTTTACTTACTTTAGTCCTGTAAAGTTTGGATTAAAGTATTCAACTGACACATATTGTGCATAAACGCCATATCCAGCTGCAGATAGTGCACCTTAAAAAAGACCAAAGACAGAGAAAAAAAAGCAAAATCTGTTGTGGAATTTAAAATATTTTGTCAGTAAACTTTACAGTTTTGTGTGTGGGTTTTTTTTCTCACTGTGCCATCAATAGTGTTGAACACTGTTCCTTTTTCAGATTAAGTCAATATAAATCAATTATAACTACTACATGACCTATTATTTTTACCCAGCAAGAACAGATCCCTAAAAAAAGAAAGTTATTTTTTTTATTAAATTATAAAATCTCCCTGTGAGGTAAAAAAAAGTGGCCTTACTAAGATTTCTTTGATACAAATTTTAGTCACTAAGACATTTTTTCTCAAATAAGGATTATTTTGTTGTTTAAAAAACTTTATTGATAAGATTATTTTCCTTGCAAGATAGAATAAAAACACATTTTATTGAAACAAGCATCTATTTAACTTTAAGATTCAGTTTTTTGCTTTATATTTATTATTTTATATGCGGCCAATATTTGTTTTTAGACGATTTAGTTTAAGGTGCTTTATTTAAAGGGGTAACAAGAAGTTAAAGAGAAGAAATTTAAGGCGGCACTAAATATCAAGAAATGCGATAATGTTGTAATTCCTGTCAAATCAAAGTTGATTGTTACTCTGTCATGTTTAATTTAATAGAAAAATTATATAAATTTTTTTGGGGAAAATTTGGGGGTTTTATAGAAACTAAAATGAGAACATCTTGAGACAGATTTGAGATATTAAGGACTATTTGGGGACTGTTCTGAGAATCTAATACAATTTCCAGTTACATTTTATTAACAGCTTCAATAAAGTCGATAATTTAAAGACCCATTTTGATGAAAATGGTGATTTTTTACGTATTTTTGTGCCATTTCCTGATGGTGAATGACATATATATAGAAGAAAATTAATCTCAAAATTGCATTTCTGAGTATTTTTTTATTCAACTTGTGAATTAGGAGCAGACGGAAAAAATTGAGTTTGAAAAAAAATCGTATTTTTGACGTGGAAATACGCCACTCCAAGCTCTCAGAAGCGGGGAGGGGAAGAGGGGGTGGGGTTGCTCCACCAGGGATTATCATGAACTACTACCTCTCTGCAGAGACTGTCTTAAAAAACAACAGGTTTTTTTTTAAATAAGTAAGTAATTAAAAGATCACTAGGAATGCTTTTACAGATCGGAGTAGGGCTCCAACATTTGCAGATGACATCCCAATATTTATATAAAAAGGATTATTTTGTTTCAGATGATCTATTGCAGATTATGAGTTAATTGTAAAACTGAACCTTAGATATTTGTTTCTTTATGTTGAAATGCAAATAAGAACTCCACTAGAATTGATAAAATACTGATGACTAAATGGATCAGTAAGGAAGGAGGTCAAGTATTTACCACTGATGATATGGCAGCATCCGCCTGCGTAGATCTTTCGATGCTTCGACAATTCTTTCCCACCAATGTATGTGCACTCCATGCCCAACAGACTGAGCACAAACCCGAGCATGCCCAGAGACAGCGCCCCCATGAGCAGACCTCTCACTATCTGGATGTGCACTGGAGACATGTAAGAAGAGAGGACAGTTTTGTCAAATGTTGACAAGAATCATGTAGATCAGTTAGACGCTCACTTACGCTCCACGGACCAGAGGACGCCAAAATCTCGACAGTTGAAGACGGCAGTTGAATCTGTGAAACAAGATCTCCATAAATTGGACCAGTACCAGGCCACTTTGATAATGGATGAGCCGCCCATTCCGCCAATGGCGCTGATCTTCCAGCCTTCCATGGCCATAGTGCAGGCCACGAAGATCCAGCCAAGGACGGATTGCAAGAAACCCCAGATTTGGACTACGCGGATCTTCATCCCTCTTCTGTAACTCAAAGGCTAACCAGATTTCTAAATCCTCTTCTGCGTAAAATATGTGGGTTTTTCTTCTGTTTTGGTTCCTACTGGACGCTCTTCCATTGGTCTTACATTCTTACTTCGTATTCATCCGGTTTTTACCCCAAAATCAATGAGAATCTTCTTTCTTGGCGCTCCCTGCGTTCAGTGGACGGGACAGACGGCGGTATGCGGCAGTGTGGTAGTGTAGTTTTCCAAGTATTTGTGCAGATGCAGGTGAGAACCAGCAGTTTTTTCGGTTCCCAGAAGTCCCAAAAAAAGTTGATAAAAATCTACACTGACGGTGCATGTTACTCATGTTACAGAATACAACATGCAGCTTCTACAGGCTTTCGTATTTGTACATAAACTGTAAGGGAGTCTGCTCGAACAAATGCGATGTTTTCTTAAAATTTCCCCATAATTAACTTCTACTAAGTTTTGAAATATATGGAAAAGAATTTAAATGTGACCCAACGGTCTAAAGGCCAAGACATATGCACCTGTATGGGTGCGTATGACAGTAAAAGGTCGTAGAGAGGAGTGCCGCATTTTAATGGAAGTGTAGGTAAGTTACCTTGAGGTTCATATGTCCGAGATGTCACGAAAATGGATCGTACCATTGTTGTGCGTTTGGTAAGTGTATAGTGAAGTCTTTATAAGTCAGTTGCACACACACTAGTGACCTATGGGTTATTCTGTCGTACGGTTCCCTTTCGCCACACTCCAGGCTCCATACTGAGTCCGTATACACGGGGTGTATGTGAGTGCTTGTAGGATCCCACACAAACTAAAAAAAGTGAAAAATTAGTATGATACACCTGCTTTGACCCTACTTTAGCCTTACTTACCCTTTTGTGTTCAGTGTTTGTTACGATACGAAATAATGTGCATGACCGCCTCCTAAGGGAGATGGTACAGTCATGTCCTACAGAATGTAGACGCAGTAAAGAAACTGCGCCACTTGGCGCCTTAGATTACCCCTAAAGGAGTTGGAGGAAGTGACTAGCTACAGAAATGTGTGGGCATCCTTGCTTATACTCCTGCCCTTACCATCTTGTCTTGGATGAGTGGAAGATAGTGTACAAATAGAAGGTATTTACTTAGTGCACTGACCATTTGTCCCTTGTGCGATCCTATGGGGTCCAGATGACCCAGGCCTTACATTGACGTGTTATCCATCCCATGACAAATGTGGATGAAGGTGGGCAGGATTTAATGTCTGCCACAGACACCAGTGAAAATCAAAAATAATTGAAGAAAAACTGTTTAGTGCACTGTCTTGTGGGGTCCAGATGACCCCACTGCCAATGTCAACACACCTAGGATACCACTAGGGTTACGCCTTGTTTCCACTGAGAGGTCCAGTATGGTCCGGTAGTAATTCGGACACGATGTTCACTACTTATCTTTTGTTTTTCTAAAGACCGGATAGGACGTCACTGGTTTTACAAACTGAGAATCTAATAAATACAAACATTTCACAATGTTTACTGATGACTCCACTCCACTGTGTTCTGATGGTGAAATTGTGGATGGTTTTATTCAACACTTACATTTAAACACGTTTTTTTGTCCGAAATTTGTTGAGCGCAATGCATAATGGTCTATATTTGCTAATCTAGTGAGCATCGATGCGCGCTAGTTTTTTGCAAAGACTTCTGGGAAATTTTGAGTGCACTTGATTTTGGAATTAGTAGATTGGGAGATCACTAGAAAATGGCGAACGCACTTTATAGTGATTAGGTCAGGAATTCGGACACAACCTAAGTAACGCTCCTTAAAAAAGACAAAAAGTACAAAATTGCCCTGGTGCAATCTTGGGATATATCGTGATATGGATCGTATTGTGAGACACGTATCGGGATTCATATCGTGTCACCAGGCTCTTGCCCATAATCAGCCCTAAACGGATCGATTGGGGTGGTGTTGCTTGGCAGAAAGTGATGACGGCATTAGAAAGCGCCAATATGGCGCTCAATTAAGCTAACATATCCAGGGGCCGTAGTCTTCTCAAATAGGGATGTCAATCCCTATTTGCTCAAACTGACTTAACCAGCCGTTTTCGTTCTTTAACCAGCTTCATACAGGAAGTTGAAGTGCTGTCCCTTTGTTTATAGCAACACAGCATTATTATTTTTGTAGAAAGTCTTGCCCAATTAGTCATGGTGGTTTTAGTATGATGGTCAGGGACACTTTTAGGATCTGGATGACTCCATTATCTGGTCATCAGATGATAATCATAAAGAATTTTTGGCAGAACAATAATAGCGGAACATATTAAAGCCTTAAAAACCGATAAGACTTTTGAATTGGACATACTAGACTTTAATAAAATTAAAGAGCTGGAAAATCTGCCAGAGTAGCTGAGTTTGATACTTATCGAGAAAAAATAAATAAAAATGTGTTGTTGGCAAAGAGAAACATGAACAGTGCTTACGTCAAAAGACTTTTTAAGCTGTTTTTTTGTTTAAATTACTTTGAATTATTACATAAAATAGCATTTTTATATACAAATGTTATATATTTTTCCCAATAATAAAATAAAAACGTTTTAAATAACTGTGGAGCTTCGGCAAATGACTAAAACAAGTTTCAATGAACAGATATACTTGAACAATGGAATACTGATATTAGTTATATAATTTTAAGGTATATAAAA
>NC_050513.1:9578650-9579755 GCF_002922805.2 Oryzias melastigma | reverse complement strand
GCATTTTTCCAACGATGGAGAACGTTTATACAGAAATATTAGGTTAAAACTGCAATCTCTGAGTATTTTTATACAAATTGTTGTGAATCAGGAGCAGAGAAAAAAAGGCTGTTGCATAAAGATTGTATTTGTAACGCAGCTGGGAGGGGCCTCAAGCTACCGGCTCCGCCCAATTCTGATGAATCCACTTACAGACAAATAGATCCATGAACGTCTTATATTAGTAGTCAGGTATGAAATTATTCAGGAAGTAAATAATTGATTTTTGTGAATAAAGTAGTACAATTTAGAGAAAAACAGAATCATCAACATACAATGATGAGCTAAAAGTCTTAAAATTATAAATACAAAGTAAATTAAAATTAAATTACATCTTGAGATATCATAAACATTATTTTAAAAATGTCTTAAATTATAAGAAAAAATGAAAAAAAATGTATAAGAACATAGTTAAAATACATTTCGAGAAGTTATAAAATTATAAGGACAATCTTTAAATTATAAGGAAAGTTTCGAAATTATAAGAAAATATTAATAAAAATGGACAAAAATAAAGTAAAAATAAATTAGGAGAAGTCACTAAATTATAAGAAAAAAGTTGCAAATTATGAAAAAAATTGTAAAACTATGGGGAAAAAATACATGATAAAATAGTAAAACATTATTTGCAAGAATAAGGTAAGAAAATGGCGCAGTCATTTAAAAAAATGTAAAAATTGTACGCAAATAAAATTGCACATTTATGATTTAAAAAGTTATAATTTTATGAGGAAAAAGTCTTGCTTTCAGAAAAAGAAAGTTGTATTGAGTGAAAATAAAGTAAAATTCTGAGTAAAGCAGATTCAGAGACATTCCTGAGCATTGTGACGCCTGTCTGATTTCTCTGAATTGTCCATCCATCCATCCATCTTCTTCCCCTTCATCCGGACCGGGTCGTGGGGGCAGCAGTCTAAGCAAAGATCCCCAAACTTCCCTCTACCCGGCCACTTCCTCCAGCTCTTCTGGGGGGACCCCGAGGCGTTCCCAGGCCAGTCGAGAAACATAGTCTCTCCAGCGTGTCCTGGGTCTTCCCCGGGGCCTCCGCCCAGTGGGACATGCCCGGAAC
>NC_050513.1:9575378-9577942 GCF_002922805.2 Oryzias melastigma | reverse complement strand
GCCGAGAAACATAGTCTCTCCAGCATGTCCTGGGTCTTCCCCGGGGCCTCCGCCCAGTGGGACATGCCCGGAACACCTCACCAGGGAAGCGTCCAGGAGGCATCCGCATCAGATACCCGAACCACCTCAACTGGCTCCTCTCGATGCGGAGGAGAAGCGGCGCTACTCCGAGCTCTCTCCGGGTGACTGAGCTTCTCACCCTATCTCTAAGGGAGCGCCCAGCCACCCTCCGGAGGAAACTCATTTCAGCCGCTTGTAGTCGGGATCTTGTTCTTTCGGTCATGACCCAGAGTTCATGACCATGAGTGAATGAATGAATGAATGAAATGGTTTATTTCAAGCAATCAGATAATAACACATTACATATCACTTAATAAATCACAAGTTGATCACTTGAAAGGGAGTGGAAGGAAGCGAACTTATATAATCCCACCCCGACTCGACCATACCATTTTCTCTACATGAATTATCAATATCCGGTTCAGGACTTAATATCAAATATTAATAGATTCAAAGCGTCATTAATATTTTTAATGTAATCAAGTTTCAAAGCATCCTCAACAAATCATCTAATATTCCCATTGAAAAAAAAAACTCTGAAAATTGTATTCAAAGAATTATAATAATACAAAATGTAATAAGTAAGTCATCTTAATTTGCTAATAAGGCAATTAATACAGTTTGTATTTATCAAAGAGTGATTACAAAAATAGAAAACCATCTTCATTAGTTCATGGAGAAAAAAAAATCAAAATATTCTAATTTAAAAGAAGAAAAAAAAAACATATATATACCATCCATCCATCCATCCATTTTCTTGACAGCTGTGTCCCTTTCGGGGTCGCGGGGGTGCCGGAGCCTATCCCGGCTACTGAAGGGCGAAGGCGGGGTACACCCTGGACAGGTCTCCAGTCTGTCCCAGGGCCTCAATCACACACCCATTCACTCACACATTCACACCTAGGGGCAATTTAGAGCCACCAATGAACCTATGAATCCTGTTTTTGGACGGTGGGAGGAAGCCGGAGTCCCCGGTGAAAACCCACGCATGCACGGGGAGAACATGCAAACTCCACACAGAAAGGTCCCAGCCGGGATTCGAACCGGGGCCTTCTCGCTGTGAGGCGAGAGCGCTAACCACTGCGCCACCGTGCAGCCCCATATATATACCATTTGTGCAAATTATATTCATCAAAGAAATGATTATAGTACTCAAAAAATAATTGGTTGGAAGGAAAAGAATCAGCAGTTTGAGCAGAAATCAATGCTACATCACAGCTTAGGAACAAGTTTAAGGCCACGTAACGGTTTTTCATTGTTATGACTGAGAGACTGTGAAGGTCTCATCTCAAGGGAAATGTGCTCGAGTTCTGAGGCTCAGAATCGGGTCAGAGTTCACATCCAGCGGGTTTTTTACTTAGAGTTCACATTTTGCTTGAAGTAAAGGGTCAAACATGCGTAATCACACAGTTCTCAAAGTCTTTCATGCATTTTATTTCCAGAGGCTTCGTAACATCCGGTGGTCCAAGTGGTTTCACAAAGATTCTGGAGTTCAGAATCCACGTACTGTGGATCTGTTTCCTCGATCGTTGGAGCTTCGCGTGCTTCGCCAGATCAGCATAATATTTACAAAGATGATCGTTAAGATAAACAGCAGAACCCTTCAGATGTTTTCTTTGCTTCATCAGAGCTATCTTTTGCTTGCGATTCACAAACCTGATCAGGATCGCTGGTTTATCCGTATTCTTTCTTAGAGGAAGCGGATGACAGACCTCAACAGTGGTTAGGTCCAAGGAAATCCCTTTAGACGCAAGAAATGCTCCAACTTGATTCTCCACGGTCACGTTTGCTCCCATATCAGCTCCGTTAGCATCCCTGCTAGCGCTGGTAGCACCAGGCCGCCCCCGGGGTTGTAGTTGAAGTCCCGTGAGAATCACATTATTCATCCGTGCCTGTTGATCCATGTCATGCATCCTCCTCTCCAGGAGATCTTGGCGATTATCTCGTTGTTCGTTACGTGCCTTTTCTTGACGGAAATCTTCCAGGAGTTGTAACACTGGTGTTAGCTTAGTTTCCAGCAGCGTTGCTAGCGTGGATTCAGAGAGAACAGCTGGGGTTAGCTTAGCTTGGATGTCAGCTAACGCGGTTTTAAGCTCTGCCAGATCGGCTTCAAGGTTTTTCTTCGGTGCCATGTTCAACTCTCCTCGTTGTGGTAGTTGTTGCTGCTGCTTGGTGATTAAAGTCGCTTGTAGGAGTTTAAAAAAACTTTAAAAGCCGACGAGTTGAGAAGAGTTGGAGACACATGTCTGCTTGTAGGTGAGCACTGGAATGAAGATCGGCCTGGAAATCGAGAGCTTTGCTTTCTGGCTCAGCTCTTTTCACCACAACGGACCGGTGCAGCAACCGCAAAATGGCGGAAGCCGCTCCAATCCGCCTGTCGATCTCAAGCCCCGATCTTCCCTCACTCGTGAACAAGACCCCAAGATATTTAAACTCCTCCACATGAGGCAGGAGCACTCCACCCACCCAGAGAGGACAAACTACCTTTGTCCGGTCGAGAACCA
>NC_050513.1:9575107-9575339 GCF_002922805.2 Oryzias melastigma | reverse complement strand
AGGACAAACTACCTTTCTCCGGTCGAGAACCATGGCCTCAGACTTAGCAGTGCTGACCCTCATCCCAGCTGCTTCACACTCGGCTGAAAACCGCTCCAATGCATGCTGGAGGTCCTGGCTCGATGGAGGCAACAGAACAACATAATCTACAAAGAGCAGAAATTAAATCCTGTGGTCCCCAAACCAGATCCCCCCTGGTTTCGACAAGAACTTCTGTCCATAAAGACTATGA
>NC_050513.1:9574771-9575056 GCF_002922805.2 Oryzias melastigma | reverse complement strand
CTATGAACAGAACCGGTGATAAAGGGCAGCCCTGCTGGAGTCCAACATGCACCGGGAACAGGTCTGACTTACTGCCGGCTATGCAAACCAAACTCCTGCTCCGGTCGTACAGAGACCGGACAGTCCTCAGTAAGGCTCCCCGGACCCCATACTTCCAGAGCACCCTCCACAGGACACCACGGGGAACGCTGTCAAATGCCTTCTCCAAATCCACAAAACACATATGGACTGGATGAGTGAACTCCCACGAACCCTCCAGCACCCTGGAGAGGGTGTAGAGCTGGT
>NC_050513.1:9557320-9574567 GCF_002922805.2 Oryzias melastigma | reverse complement strand
TGCCACCCAAACCACAATGCACCGGCCCCTTCAGAGCTCCCCTGCAGGTGGTGGGCCCACTGGGGAGTGATCCCACGTTGCTCCTTCGTGTTGGACCCGTCCGGGGCCCGTGGGAGGAGCCCCGGCCACCAGGCGCTCGCCTCCGAGCCCCAACCCCAGGCCTGGCACCAGGGTGGGGCCCCGGTGACGCCAATCCGGGCGACGTAACGGAATCTTTCATGTTTTTACTCATAAAGGGGTTCTGAACCGCTCTTTGTCTGGCTTGTCACTCAGGACCTGTCTGCCATGGGAGACCCTACCAGGGGCAGAAGCCCCCGACAGCATAGCTCCTGAGATCACTCAAGCACTCAAACCCCTCCACCACGTTAAGGTGGCGGTTCAAGTATTTGCTATATTCTTCTATAACTATGAATGTTTTCTCCTAAATGTAAGCTATAATGGAGAAAAACTGAGGATTATATATGCTGATAGTATTTGTATTTAACTAGATAGCAACAGAAAAAGGAAAAAAGTGAACAACTTCCAGTAAAACATCAAAAGCTGCACTTTCGTCACCTGTATTTTGGTTTTAAAATGCTGCTTTAAGGATTAAAGTTTGCATAGAATTTGCAGTTTTTAGTATTTTATGAAATGCTGACGAATAATGCGCCATGCTGGTGTGGACGGTCCTGGAAACCTGATGCCTGTTTGTGGTTCAAACATCCAGCCAACGAGCCAAGAGGCTTTCAGGGGTTTATTCTCCATCGATAAATCTTTCAAATCCTCTCTAGGGTCAGATTTAATCAGATTTTATTGTATTTTTATTTTATTTTAATTTTTTGTTATTTAGATGTATGCCTCTTAATTAGACAAATGAATGACTTTTGCTTTAAATCATAAAACCTTACATTTGAGTCTAATTTGAACAGTTTTTGAACATATTTTCATAGGTGAATTATGAAACTATATTTCTAAACAGAACTCAAAAGAACCCAAGCCACATTTAGGACATTATCTAACATGTCTACTATAGAAAATTCATTAAATAAATATTAAAATGTAAAATTTTAATGTTTACTTAGTTTAGAGAATTAGAGAATTTAGCACCAAATTTAAAATCCTGTTTTTAAACAAACTTTTTATCTGTTTACGAGTTATTGACACTAATTATTTATTACATATCCATGCTTGCAGAAGCCAATGAAACAGACAAGCACTGTAAATGATAAAAAAAAATAATAATCCAGTTAAATTAGCTTTTAACTAAATTTAAGCTAAATTCTGTTTCCTTTTTTTGCATCTAGATAGTCATGTCATATCAAACAGTGTGGACAGTGTAGGAAGTTTTTTATTCCCTGGGATCATTTTTATAAATCATTTAAAACCATCTTAAGGATAAAAGACTATTTAAATTATTATATCGTGCAGGAAAATTTTCCAATCATTCAATTAAGTTAAATTAAATTAAAATCTACATTAAAAAAGAAAAATCAATTCATTACATGTATGAATTAATCCTCTTTCCATGTAATTTCTTATATGTTTTTCCCAATTACATTTCAGTTTCAGTAAAAGAATTGATTATCTCAATTGTAGGTTCCACCTCTGTTTAATGTCAACCACTAATTATGGTAAACTGGTTCTTTTTACATTTTTGTTAAAAAAATAAAGTTAAACTGAAGGAAATGGAAATTATTATTTTTTTTCCATTCAGTATTTTGTAAGCTGAAAAATGCACAGATCTCATGACACTTTAGCTCCGCCAAGTGGTGGAAAGATGGTATTGTGACACTTTTCTGTATAGTTCTTATAAAAAAAAATTTAAAAAAAGAAAGAAAGGAAAAAAATAATAAATACTCAAGATAATTTTCCAAGAATTAAACATACTCACTGAATAGTGGTTAGATAGCTGTAGATTTCAACTTTTTCAATTTGACCACAGGAGTTTAAATGTTTTTTATTATTATTATTGTATAAAACATAGTTTAAAAAAAAGTACAAAAGAAAAAAGAACAAATATATTTCCTCAAATCTTACCATTGTTTGGCTCTACTTTTACTTTGAAAGGAATTAATTTCTTCTTTTCTTTTTTGATGATGTAAATAGGGATAAAGGTTTTAAAAGCACTAAAAATGAAATTAACATCATACAACAAGCAAAAAAATGACAAACCACATTTTCATGGGTACCCAATGAATCGTAGTCCTTGTTTGTTTAATATTCAATTCAATTTACCTTTATTAATTGGCCTGGTAAGACATGTCGAAGCGGTCCAGATCCAACCCCAGGCTTTGTTCTTCACAGCTTTATGTCACATTTGTTAAATTTATCTTTCATGATCAATTTTCAAAGCACTGGTACTTCTGTGAATTAAAAAGGACGCCACCCAAATGCTACTACCAAATCCAAGATGCTGATAGGCCAAAGTCCGACTTAGCATAATTAATGTGTGTCAAATGGCAGCGCTAAAAACTGACTTTAAATCTTCCATAGTGATGCATGAATGTGAGCACTTTTAAACCCAGAAGCCTGAAATGCACATTTATATGTGTTTACATACGTAGGTCCTATCCGAATTATTCCAATAACCACCGGTCCGCTAGCGTTAGCACAGAGCTTCCAGATAGGGCTGCCATAAACAATTATTTTAAATAGACTTATCACTGATTATTTTTTCCAATTAGTTGACTAATCGGGTCATGGATAAAGTGGATGTAAAGCACACATCTTAACCATAATTAGCTTTAAACTAACTAAAACTAGATATATAGCATTACCTGCGATAATGCTAGTGTTAATGCTATAAGCTGAATTTGGCCGATGAAGATGCTAGTGAGAATAGCTGAAATTAATAGCTAAAAACGCTGAAGTTGATAGCTGAAATCGCCGATGCTAATAGCCAGCTAAATGTTAGTTAAATGCCAAAATTAGCCTAAAAAACTGAAAAAAGCCTAATTTAGCCTAAACAGCTAGCATGCAGCTAAGATATTAGCTAAGCTCCAAAATGGCCAAAAAAAACCTTAATAAGTGCCAAATTGTCCAAAAAGCTAGCATAATGCCATTATTACTTTAAACTTTACTACATTCTAACTTCATATAATAAAAAGTAACGACTAATCGACTATTAAATTAATTGTCGACTATTTTAATATGTGAAGTAAAACGTTTGTCAGCGCGACGCGGTTAACTTTTGGACCTTGCAGCCCTATATTTGGAGGGGCGGATAAAAAAAAAAAAATTCTGGACACCCTTGCACTAAAAATGCCCCTTCAAATGCAGGGGAAGGGAAGCATTCAGACTGGGCCTAAATCCTAAATGTGGTTGGTTGAATGTGTGTTGTCGAAGTATTAGTCAATATCTCCATGGCGACCCCTTTCACCAATCAGGTGTGAGCTGGTTAGAAGTCCACTTGAAAATGGGGCTCAACAGAACCTGTCAATCAAACACTTTGAATGTTTAATTTTAAGCCACATAATTATATTGAGGCCTGTGATTGGTCAGTTTATAGCTTTAATAACTTTCACTAAAGAAAGAAATTAGTAGGTAGCAGAGCAAATATGGTTATTCTGACAAATACAATGACTGAATAATAGCTGTTCATTTCTCTAGAGGTCTATGGAGTTTGGGGTTTTTGGGACCAGCCGCTACTTCCTGTTTGGAACGCAATAGGGGGAGGGGTCACACAGTCAGTACTTATAAACCACTTGTGTTGTTTTTACTTTTTATGAAATCGGGTAATTGTTAATTTCTTTTACCTAACATAGGTCACTTTGACTATTACAGTCCAAAATATTGCAGTCCGTCCAATCACTGTTTGTCCTTTTTGTATTTTTTTTATTGAGTAACTTCTTTCATTTCTTGCTGGTCGGTGCTGATGCCACGCACGGCGGTTGTATTTTAACAGCAGGATTACACTTTAAGCAGTCGGTGGGGGTCGTGGTTACACGAAGTGCAAAGAACGTGTCCAGTTTCCTTTTTTTACAAGTGGATATAAAACATGTTGAGACATGTAATCAGCTCTCCATGACTCAGCACAATACACCCTGTACTCTGGTTGTTAAAAAAAAAGGTCCTTCAGTTGAGGAATTATGAGGTTTCCAATTTAATCAAGATCCAAACAAGGATTACGTCTAATCTGTGTTTCCTGTGGAAGGGCCTTAATTCCTGCAAACGTTTAATCACTCCTCGTGGCCCTCCAGAACTCATAAAAACCAGCCTTCCCCGTGAGCCTCTTTCCAGGAAAGCAGGTGTTTTACTGTCGGATGTGAAAGAGAAGGCCCTGAGGGTGAAACCTCCTGATACACGGAGCCTCACTTGGACATCTCCATGGCTGCCGTTGCTAGGATCGTTCAGAAGGTTGCCCTTTTTTTCCTTCTAATCCCATAAACCCACTAATGAGAAAGCGGTAGTCGGACCAGGTTGTTATCTTGGAGTAAGCGCGTGATCATCTAGTAGATCATCTACACCTTTTCATTAAAAAGAAAGCTGTAATCTGGTTTAGTTGAGCGATGTCTTCAGTAATCCTACTTTAAACAGAAGTATTTGCTGTTAATCTTCCACTCAGGTGTTTCTATCTGACCTATTTTGATTGGTTTCATAATTTAAATACACAAAATCATCATTACCAAACAGTAATCAGATATTTATTGCTATAAACATCAGCAGAAACATACCAAATTACCTCTGGATTAATCAAAACTAGAGGATAGTCTATACACGTGCCAGTCAAATAACCACATCACCTTTTGAATGCAATTTAATTTTGAAATTTGTCTGTAAAATGAAACTCCAAAGTCCACTTGAAAAGCCAAACAGTGTCTCTGGAAATCTCACTGAACTTACTGCAGCAAGTGAGAAGTTCAACACACATCAGCCAAACTGCTTTTGTTTGTTGTTTGTTGTTTGTTCTGAAGTACTACTTAGGTGCTTCTAATTTTGACAACTCTGAAAATGTTTACAAAAGTGATCTGATTTTTAGAGAATTTAGAGATTTACTTTGTACACCTACGCCCAAAGTTGAGGTTCTTGACCTCAGTGCCACCTTATACCCACTGTTGAGAACAGTGGTCAATGGAATAGGATTCTTTTGAGTAACGACATTCAAACTGCATTAAAGTCATCTCTAGAAAAAGATAAACTGAATTAACCATTTTTTTTACTTTAGTCTCACAAAAGATCTACCATATAGACAGTAGACCTTTAATAGACTTGATGCCCTTAGTCGGCTGTAGGCAGTAGACCCCTTGCAGGTTGTAGGCCCCGTATTCTGTAGGCATCAGACCTTTTGTAGACTTTGGTCCCACAAAAAGTTGATTCCCTGTGTTTGTTATAGGGCTTTTATTGGCTGTAGGCCCAGTATAGAATATGTGTCTACTGTAGGCCCCATATAGCCCCTGTGTCTACTGTAAGTCGCGTATAGGCCCCGTATCTACTGTAGGCCCCATATAGACCCTGTGTCTACTCTAGACCCTGTATAGACCCTGTATCTACTGTAGACCTCTATAGACCCTGTGTCTACTCTAGGCCCTGTATAGGCCCTGTGTCTACTGTAGACCTCTATAGACCCTGTGTCTACTCTAGGCCCTGTATAGGCCCCAAGTCTAATGTAGGCCCTGTATAGGCCCTGTGTCTACTGTAGGCCCCCATAGACCCTGTGTGTATGCTCTAGGCCCTATAGCCCCTGTGTCTACTACAGGCTGTTGCCCATATGTCGGGTAGTGGCCCCATTTAAAGAGAACAGAGAACACGACTACTTTGGAATTAGTTTATTGTTGAAAGTAGTGGGGCTAACAATGCAGAAAAGAGTCGTCTTTCACTGTGGAGAAGTTTGAACGATTGGACAGACAGCAAGCTGTAATAGTGAAAAGCTAAATATATTGTGCTCCAAAATAAAGACTACAAAGATCAGCAATTCATAGAGGAACACAATTTTCTTGCCACTCTCTTAGATTTTAACTATTTTTGGCACCGTCATAGATTTGAACAATTTGGAGACCTACTACAAAAGAAATCTCTGATTGTCTTTGGAAAATAGAGGACTGTTGCCAAAAAGACTGCATGTCTTGCTCTCATGGTTGTTCATTGACGTGTGTGAAGGACCTATCTGGCAGAGGATGAACTAGCCTTCAGCTTGTGCTGCAACAGGACTGTTAAGATGTGAACTTTACTCAGGCAGGTTTACTTCATTGTGAGAGATCCATGGACGACCCAGTGGACCATAAAGTTGAAGTAAAGACATTTATTGCAAAGGTAATACATGTGAGCACCATGCAGTCTAAATGGTTTTGATTTAGTTTAGCATTTGGTGTTCACAATGGACTGCCGCCAACCGATACTATTTCATACCCATCACCTGCATTTGAAAGAGGCTTGATGCGAAACATTGAAGTGATACAAATCTCTCAATCTCGCAAGAAAAGGCTTTTTCTTTCACAGTTCTATTCCGATATATGAAAGATCGATTATCAGAGATCAGTTATGAACAATTTTCAAACGGTTGGCACTTTCATAAGTAAACAGGATGCCATCCATCATTCACTAGTAAATCCGAGTCCTTGGTGGATCAAAGTTCCACCTGGTTTTTCGTTCAATGTAGAGCCCGAAAACGGTCTTAAAATGTCCGTGATCACAAGAAGTTTTGAACACGGAGGCCCAAAACATGCATAGACTTTTCATTGGAATTGGTCACTGAAAGCGTCTTGCCAAGAGAGGTGTGAACGTAGCTTTATGGTTGAAGACTTTTGATGGGTGTGATCCATCAGGATTATTTCAAGAAAACAGTAAAAACAAGCAATTCTTCAGAAAACAAACTTTGAAGGTTGATTTTATTTTTTAAAAACACCGTCAACATCTCTGCAACATTGACGCCTTTCCATCTCACCTCTTTGGCCCCCATTTCCACCTCTGGACAGTCTAAACCAGTAATGGGCAAACTACGGGCTAGGGGCCATGTGCGGCCCATTCAACCCTATAATCCAGCCCACCAAACTGGAATAAATCAAATTGATTATCCTTAATTATGTTTTTTATACCCAATAATTCTGATGTCTCCCCATGAATCACACTCAACAAAAATTATTGACCTTTGTTTAGGTACAGGAAGTTATTTTGGATTCATGTAGTTTTGGAAGATTTGTTGTTTTCCTGACGTTCACATGTGTTTTCTGAGTCAGTAAGTCATTACTCTCATTGCTCTCCCTAAGTTTGATTCGAGTGGGGTGATGCAGGCGGCGACATAAACAGACAACGTTCTACAGCAGATCATGGGAAACATGTCCCGGTAGCCAATGAGCTCAAAGCCCCGCCCCCATGTAAAATTAGGACTCACTCGGCAGCAAAAACTCAAAAAGTCTGAATTGAAACTGAAAACAGAGAACTGAAAGTGCATAAGAAGAATAAAAAAAAGGAAAGTTGAAAGTACAGCTAATTTTTTTAAAAATGGCAACCGTTTTAAATTTATTAATTTTTTTCAAATTTTAAATATTTTTTTTCATGCTTTCAATATTATTTTTTCAAATGTTAAATTAAATTTTTTCAATAGTTCCATCAAGTTTTCAACTTGTATTTTTGAGCTTAAAGCTGCTTTCAAAATTGATTTTTTTTTTAATTTACAATCCCTGTTTTTCAAATTTTCCATCTGTTTTTTCGTTTACTTTAAGCAGATCCTGATTGGACCCCATACACTTGAATGGAGCATTTCTCTAACTTTCCCTGAAGAACATCAACCCATTAATGCAATTGGCACCAAAATACGATCAAAAGCCGCAGTTTTTTAAATAACAATTCTAATTTCTAATGTTTTAAACTTTACATTTCAATTTCATTTAAAAAAAATCAAATTTTTGTTATTTTTTAGTGGATTACCAAAATATACCACGCATCTGCTCCTGGTCCGGCCCTCCTTTCACATTTTAGAACTCTTTGTCGCCCACGAGTCAAACAGTTAGCCCACCCCTGGTCCAAACACTACATTGTTGTGGAAAAAAGGCTGTTTCATAGCTGTGAAAAGACCCTTCGAAGGGTGAAAAGATGGGTACTTTAGCATACGGATGCCATCATCAGACTTCCATCAACCTTTTCCAGGAATACATTTGCATCACCAAGGTTGCAGACATTCACTTTTCAGCTTTCAATAGAAGAAACCTCAGACATTTAAATTAATTTACACATGAGAAGATGGAGGTGTAGAAACCTTATCGATGATTCCACCTAAGCAAGGCTAAAGCTAATGCTATGGGTCATGAGATTTATCAAGAACAAACTCTGGGAAAGGTTTGACAAGAACAGGAACTTGGAAAGTTGTTGCCCAAAATAAACCACATGACAAAGGGCAACACTCAAACCAGGATTTTCCCATCATTCTCTTTCCAGGGTTGATTCAGAAATATCCATTTACTCCCAGGTGTCATACTTTTCTGACCATGGCAATAGACCACGTGTTAAACTCAAGGCCCGCAATTCTATCTTGCCCTCCAGATCATTTTATGTTATATAAATATAAAATATATTTTTATGGAGAGTAAATATTGAAAGTTATTCAAGGTTTGAATTGATTTATTCAGGAATAATATTCCTGTATTTTGTATTATTCATAATTCTGTTAAAAAGTTACAGTTTAAACGTTTTAAAAACTGGCATTCTGCTAGTTTTTTGGACTATTTTGGGATTTAATACGATTTTTTAGGCTATTTTGGACTCTAACTAATATTTCAGTTACATGCTAGCTGTTTTGGCTAATTTAGGAATTTATTTTTAAGTTTGTTTTAGGCTAATATTTATATGCTAGCTATTTTGGCTAATTTAGGCTTTTCTTTTTAAGTTTGTTTTGGGCTAATATTTGTATGCTTGCCTTTTTGGCTAATTTAGGCTTTTCTTTTTAATTTTGTTTTAGGCTAATTAGATGCTTGCCGTTTTGGCTAATTTAGGCTTTTCTTCTTAAGTTTGTTTTAGGCTAATATTTATATGCTAGCTATTTTGGCTAATTTAGGAATTTATTTTTAAGTTTGTTTTAGGCTAATATTTATATGCTAGCTATTTTGGTTAATTTAGGCTTTTCTTTTTAAGTTTGTTTTGGGCTAATATTTATATGCTTGCCTTTTTGGCTAATTTAGGCTTTTCTTTTTAATTTTGTTTTAGGCTAATTATATGCTTGCGGATTTGGCTAATTTAGGCTTTTCTTTTTAAGTTTGTTTTAGGCTAATATTTATATGCTAGCCGTTTTGGCTAATTTAGGCTTTTCTTTTTAAGTTTGTTTTAGGCTAATATTTATATGCTTGCCTTTTTGGCTAGTTTAGGCTTCTCTTTTTGAGTTTTTTTAGGCTAATATGTACATTCTAGCAATTTGGCTAATTCATAATTTTTCAGTTTTTTGGGATATTTTGAAGTTTATCTATTCTTTTCATTTACATACTAGCTGTTTTGGCTAACCTAATTTTTTTTTACTTCTTTGGCTAATTTGGCATTTAGCTAATATCTTAGCTGGTTATCAGCTTCAGCATTTTCATCTATTCATTTCAGTGTTTTCTCCAGTCAGCTACAGCGTCTCCAGCTATCAATTTCAGCATCTTCAGCGGCCAAATTCTGCTAACAGCATTCATTCACATTAGCATGCTATATATGCTTTATATCTAGTTCATAATTATGTTAAAAAGTTACGGTTTTAAAGTTTTAAAAATGTAGTTTTAGTGTGTTTAATAAATGTTTATCCTGTTCGGCCCACGATCTATGGTGTTTGACACTCCTGGTCTAATCGTTGAAAAATACTTTTTTTCAGCTTCTAAAACAGATGGACGATGTTTTAATGAAAAATATTAAAAGAGGGAACAATGTGTGCCTTATAAAATTTAACAGATTTATTGTATTGTTGGGCAAATACTTGAAAAAAAGAATGCCGTTTAATGACTAAAGAGCACAACAGATGATGACAGAATCTCCTCCTTTCTCCCCGTCACTGCAAGCTAAACATCAACAAGAGGAAAAGCCTCGGAGCCATGAGGACTCTTCTTTGTTATTTTAATGACAGTGTATGTGTAATAGCTTCCCTTAGTTGCACGTGATCGTTTTTTTTTTCTTTAGCTGTTGGAAAAAATCCCCACTTTTGGGAAAAGGAGTGCCATGCTATGATGGAAGATGTGTAGACGTCTGCATGCTCTCATGTGCCTTTCATGTCGGTACAGGAAACACCTGTGGGAAGTCAAAGGGCATCTATCATCCAAGGGTCGGAGTTTGTTTGTAGAGTTTCCCCTTTGATTTTATAGCATTTCCCTCTATGAGAAAGACCCGAACCGGCAAATATTAAAAAAAAAGATTTGTACAGAAGGGAGCTTTGATTGCAAAACGTGTTGTTTTACAAAGTTTCAGGTTTGTACTGGTTGAGGCGAATAGCAGTTTCTTCATCATAAGCCACAGCCCACTTTTTTTCCCCTGAATTTATGAATCAGTTTGAGGAAGCATGACTAAGCAAAACTTTTCTGGCCACTACAGGAGCTGATAATCACGTGAAGTCAAATAAGGAATTGGAAATGTGTCTCCAAGGTGATGATGTGCATATGTATGAATTAAGGGAAAGAGGAAAAACCAGTCATTGGAAAGTTTTAAGACTGCTTGATTGAGTGTTTCATATTTATGTAGTTACAATATATATAAGTATATGTGTGTGTATGTTTATATACACTCACTGGCCAATATTAGGTAGTGTTCGTTAATGCAAATTTCTAATCAGCCAATCTCATGACAGCAACTCAATACATTTAGGAATCTAGATATGGTCAAGATAATCTGCTGCAGTTCAAACCAAACATCAGAATGAGGAAGAAAGGTGATTGAAGGGACTTGGCATGTAGCATGACATTTGGTGCCAGACAGGCTGGTCTGAGTATTTCAGAAACTGGTGATCTACCACAACCATCTCTAGGGTTTACAGAGAATGGTCAGAATAAGAGAAAATACTCAGTAAAGGACAGTTCTGGTGATGTCAGAGGAGAATGGCCAAACTGGTTCCAGCTGAAAGAAAGACAACAGTAACTCAAAGAACCACTGGTTACAACTGAGGTCTGCAGAAGAACCCACAACGCGTCCAACCTTGAGGCAGATGGACTACACCAGCTGCAGACCACACCAGGTGCCATTCCTGTCTGGTAAGAACAGGGAACCGAGGCTATAATTCAAATGGATCACCAAAACTGAACAATAAAAGCTTGGAAAACTGTTGCTTAATTTGACGAGTCTCCATTTCTGCTGCGACATTCGGATGGTAGACTCAGAATTGGACATCAACAACATGAAAGCATGGATCCATCCTGCCTTGTGTCAAAGGTTCATGCTGGTGGTGGTATAATGGTGTGGGGGATATTTCTTGGCACACTTTGGACCCCTTCGTACCCATTGAGCATGATTCCAACGACACAGCCCACTTGAGTATTGTTGGTGACCATGTCCATCCCTTTATGACCACAGTGTACGATCTTCTGATGCTACTTCCAGCAGGATAATACATCTGGAATAATTTTAGACTGGTTTCTTGAATATGACGATGAGCTCACTGGACATAAACTGCCTCCACAGTCACCAGATCTTAACCCAATAGACCACCTTGCCGTGGAATTGGCATCATGGATGTCCAGCCAAAAAATCTGCAGCAACGGCGTGATGCTATCATGTCTATATTATCCAAACTCTCTGAGGAATGTTTCCAGTACCTTGTTGAATCTATGCCACCAAGGATTAAGGCAGTTCTGGAGGCTGTATAAAGAGAACTGGACTGAGCGAGTATGGTGTCACCCTGGTTCCAGCTAAATGAAACCAAATCAGTCACATTTTTTTACGCAATATGGGTGCAACTATGTTGAAATCAGATAACCATGGTTCTACGTTGGCCTGAGTCGACGTTTCTTTGGCAACTACTGTTACAAGTCGTGACTAAACTTGTTTGAACCCCACACCCCTTCTACTGTAATCTGTCAATCAAACTTTCGAAGTGGGGGCCAGTGGGCACCACATGCTTATTGGTCAGAGGAACCATTCTAGTTCTGATTCCTTTTCATTAGCATCTTCTTACTTACTAGTTTTTTTTCATGATTTATTTTCTTTATTACAAGTTTTTGAAGTTATGTGACTGAACGAGAACAGGAGGTCGGGGTTGTCCTTAACTTTCGGTTGAATTTTGATATACCTCTCCTCCTTAGTATGAAGTTTACTATTATGTTTTGTATAATAATTTTTAACATCTGTCCTCAGACAAAAGAGGAAAAATAATTGTTAACTTTTAAAGCCCAACAATAACACGCATCATCACAAATTATTCGAAATATGTTTGATTTGACATCAGTGATTTACTGCTTTCCGGAAAGAGTTACAAAATACACAGATTTCCTTCATATACCGCCAGTCATTTCTGATCAGCATCACGTCGAACTACAACAAGGGTCAGGACACCATTTCCCACTATGTATTGTTTTGTAGTCACAGGGCGCCTTGCACCCGCCCCTTTCTCGCAATATTTTCGTGACAGCGCTACATGATAAACTAACCAGCATACACCACGCTACAGGCGATTTGCGCGGCACTGCCCCCACCATCTCAAACACGCTTATTAAAATTTATTAACATCATCTGGTTCCAAGATGGCCACATCTATATTACAGAAAAATAGCAACTGAATTGACTTAATTTTGTTATGAACCAGAGATAAGGTGTTTTTAATGGTTGACGACAACCAGCCAGCAAGGCTAGGTGGGGTTCATATGGTTTAAAAGTGGGCAGAATGGGCTTGTCCACAGTTTCTGTGGTGGCCCCACCTGTGTTTGCCCACATTGTGTTGGCTGTTGCAGCCGCCCGGTGGATAGCGAAGCTCGCTAAGATTGCTACAGCGGAGCTCGCTAGCTCACTACAACGGAGGTTGTCACAGCAGAGTTCGCTAGCTCGATACAGCGAGCTCGCTACCGTGCTACAGCGGAGCATGCTAGCTCTATACAGAGGAGCCAGATACAGCGGAACTCACTAGCTCTCTACAACGAACCTTGCTACCGTGGAGCTTGCTAGCTTGATACAGCAGAGCTTGCTTGCTCGCTATAGCGGCTCATGCTAGTTCTTTACAGCGGAGCTGGATACAGCAGAACTTGCTAGCTCGCTACAACGAAGCTCGCTACAGTGGAATTCGCTAGCATGTTTCAGCAGAGCTTGCTAGCTCAATACAGCGGAGCTTGCTAGCTCGCTACAGTGGAGCATGCAAGCGAGCCAACCCACTGAGTCCCCACTTAAGCCAGTTGGGGCAAACACGGGTGGGGGCACCACAGAAACTGCAGACCAACCCCACCCATTTTCTGCCCACTTTTAAACCATATGGGGCCCACTTGGCCTTGCTGGTTGGGCACAGGCACAAAAACTGAACAAAAAGTTTAAATATTGGGACAAACAAGTAAAATGTAAAAGAATGGTAGTTTTAAACGTTCACAAAAAATCAAAGATTACAATTATTTCAAATTATATTATTTATGTATTAAAAATGTCTCCAAAATGTATTTCAATGTCCCAAAACAATAAAAGGACTTATGGACCAATCATGTTAACCCGCCTCAGGGAAAGACCCAATAGCAGGAGACCTTTAATTTTTGTAGCCAATCAGATGTGTCGAGGGGCGGGTCAGATAGGTGACTTCACCTTAGCTGCTAGCTAATAAGCCACACGTTGTTGTGTAACACACCTCCTAAAACCTCACATGTAGTAGAGCCGAAGATGTTACAACACGGAGCTGGAAGTTTCAGCTCTTAAAGGAGAGGACAAAGTTAGGAGGGCGGCCGGTGGCGGGGAGGCGAGCTGTCAGTCAGCCCCGCGAGCCATGGAGAAAGTCGGCAAGAACAACCCGGCAGCGACCGCCAACATTTTCTCAAAGATATTTTTTTGGTAAGTAAGTCGACGCAAACAGGACGCGAACTGAGCGCGAGCGTTTGAAACAATAGAAGAAGAGACGGTCGCGTGCGTACTTGTTCTCACTTTGAACTCAAGCGACTTCACTGTAGACCCAGCCGGGTTATCTACTTCCTTTATCACTACAACTAGTTGTTTCAGTCAAGGTGACGTAACTGATGTATAAAGTACTCGAGTAAACAAAGTATTACTGAAATATCCGTTACGAAAATGTCGTTTTCAGTAAAATCTGTGAAAGTACACATGTACTTGAGGGAATATTAGTCATAAACAGACCGGTACTTTAGTAACTCTGACGTTACTTCAAAATAAAAGTACTCAAATACAACCATTTCCTTAAAAAAAAAGTCATGGGAAACTTTTCCAAAAGTTTTCTAAACGTTGAAAGTAAAAATGTTGCACTAAAGTTGTTAAATGTTTAAGAAAAAAAAGTGATTTGACAAATGTGAAAATGTACATGGAGTTTCCCACTGTGTTAAGAGATTAGTAATGCACTGATGGGAACTTAAATAACTGGGCATTACTTCAAAATAAAAGTACTACCTTACAATTGTATTTAACTGTAAAAAGAATAAAATGAAGGTAAACTTTTCCAGACATTAAAATAACATTTGAATGACAGGTTTTAACTTGCAAAATAAATGTAAATATTTTAGTGACCTACAGAAGTTATAAAAAATACTACAAAAAGTAATTGGACAGCAATGAAGGTGTTGGAGACTGGATAGATTGGAGGAAGCTGATTGGCTCCTGGAGAAAGGAAAGCTCAAGTATTTTAAAACTGATTTGATATGTAGAATAAATTGATGTGTTGATACAAACAAAAACAAGCAGAAATCTGATATAATCTGATTTAATTAAAGTATTTTTTTGCTGTAAATGTATTTTAAGAGCCTGAACTGAATACTTTATAAAGCTGTAATGATACTTTAAGTACAAAAAGGTGTAGAAATGTTTCTGAAAAATACATAAAAGACGCCAAATGAAAAAAAAGTTAATGTTTTGTTCTTGAAGTTATTTTTACTCAATCTTTTACTACTAAGCCTCTACAAACAACACAAGGTGCAAGATATTAACTTTTTCAATTTTTGTGTCTATAAACGATATAAAAGTTTCAACTTTAAACCTTTAAGATGTAAAAGTTATTTAAAGCGCTTCTCTTATCTGTGTTAATTAAGAAAAAAAGTGCAAGCTTTATGTGTTTTATTCTGAAAATGTGAAAATGTGATGCAGTTGTTGTCATAGTAACAAACAAAACCTATTATGGAGCTTTAGTGTATGTCAAAAAGTTTAAAGAAAAGATGATAATTTCCTCAAAAGTCATGATGGACAGCGACAAAAGACGAGTTGTGGAGTTCTGGTGCAACAAAAACTCTTCTGATTTCTTCAGAAAAGGACTAAAACCGTCTGAAAACGGGCAAAAAACGCTTTTATTTTACCGCTTGGTTTAAAGTTCTACTTTTATAACTTTTATTTATTTTTTCTGATTCTAGGCAAAAACCAATGTACTTATTTTTTTTTTAAAAAGCTGATATTTTACAATTTCCAGCCTATAAACATGTAATTATAAGCATTCTTTACATTTAATTAACTGATTGGATCCATGAAGAACTTTTAGTGACGTTAAAGCAGCAAAATTGATATTTTCCGAAAGTTTTACGCCTCCAAAATCTCAAAGCTGTTCCCTCTTCTTCGCTCCGGACTTTTGGAGTCACGGTAAATTTTGTGAAGCCAATTAATTTTCTGCCTCAAAGTAAACGCCATCATGAAAATGGAAAAGACTCCAAAGACATGGAGGATTATCTCTGTGGGTTTTTCGGTCTCAGCTGGAATTTTCTGCCCTTTTTTCCTGGTTTTTCTCTCATTCGACTGAAGTGTTTTCCACACGGAGTCAGTCGGAGCGTCTGAATGAAGCTCTGCTGTCCCCCTCAGGTGGTTGAACCCTCTGTTCCGGATCGGATCCAAGCGCAGGCTGGATGAAGATGACATGTTTGAGGTGCTGCCGGAGGACCGGTCGGATCACCTGGGAGAGGAGCTGCAGAGGTACCGAGATCCAGCAGAACTCAGTTTGTGTTGTTCTGGGCTCAAAAAAAAAAATCATATTTAGTTTATATTTATTAAATTATACAATTTATTTTCTTTAAAACTTTAACATTTGAAGAGTTTTTATTATTATTATTATCATTATCAGAATAAAGATATTTAAATAATAATCTTTAGCCTCTGAAGGGTTTTCTTTACATATATGTGACTTTTTTTCGCTGTCCTTATTGGAAGCAAAATTGTGTAGAAGTTTCCCTGGAAATTCCACTTATTGTGGAAAGAGTTGGAAGTTAACTAGAGAAATTCATTCATTCATCTTCCAGACCTCTTCTTCCCTTTCGGGGTCGCGGGGGTGCCGGAGCCTATCCCGGCTACTGATGTGCGAAGGCGGGGTACACCCTGGACAGGTCGCCAGTCTGTCACAGGAACTAGAGAAATCTTCTTTATTATTAAAATATATATATATTTTATCCTTAAATCTTGTTGTAAAACATCACAAAACGCAGACATTCTCCTCGTGTTGGACTTTTTGGTTTTTATCATCTGACCGATCATAAATGTTTTGAATATCTATCTATCTATCTATATATATATATATATATATATATATATATATATTAGTTCTAAATACATATAAATATGCTGCATGTTTAGTAATTTTTGATTTTTAATTAAAACATTTTTGTTAAACTCCGACTTAAAACTCAATTTTAATCTGCTTTGAGAAAGAATTCAGATTTTTTTTTGTTTTTCAACTTTGTACATTTTCAGATTTTTTTTAAACAAGAAACTGTTTCGTGTGTTTCGTGAAAGTCAATTAGGAAAAGGTTCAGACTTTTAAATAAACTTTTAAAGATCTCAGAACTTTATTGATTCAAACTTTTATCAACTTTGTAGACAGTTTTTCCCATTTTATTCCACTTAACATCAGTTTTTATGCATTTTTTTTGTTCTTTAGATTCAGAACATAATAAATAATATAAAGAAATCATATAACAAATAATAGTATAAGAAAGAAATTATATAATATAAAAATATACAAATAACTTATTTATCTCAATTTAATGCATTTACATGTGTTTATTCTACATTTTTTATGAATCATTTTTCAAAACAAAAATTTTAAAATCACAATTTTTCTGTATCCAAGCTTTTTTCAGCATTACTTTATCATCATTTGCCACATTCTTGGTCTGGTTTTGCTCATTTAATTGAGTTTAGCTTTAACTTAACAGTACATCACCTAGAAAGATTCTGCATCAGGAAATCCCAGGAACACTTTTGTTTAAACTCTTTCTCTAA
>NC_050513.1:9547075-9557248 GCF_002922805.2 Oryzias melastigma | reverse complement strand
CAGATACTGGGACCAGGAAGTCCAAAACGCCACCAAAGAGATGCAAGCGCCTAGTCTGGCTAAATCCTTGATTCGGTGTTACTGGAAGTCCTATTCAGTTCTGGGGTTCTTCACTCTACTGGAGGTACGGCTGATCTCCACCAAACGATGGATCGTGTTTTCTTTTCTCATATGCTTTTCTTCTGTGGATCAGGAGGTCATCAAGGTGGTTCAGCCGGTGGTTTTGGGCAAAATGATTGAATACTTTGAGAGCTACGATCCAGATAACGTCAAGGCGTTCCACGAGACGCTCGGCTACGCGGCCGGCCTGTCCATCCTCACCATCGGCCTGGCGCTGCTTCATCACCTCTACTTCTACCACGTCCAGAGGACGGGCATGAAGATCCGAGTGGCCATGTGTCACATGATCTACAAGAAGGTCAGCCTCTTATTGGTTGATATTTGTGGAATAACTGCTAAGCGTCTGAACTGTCCTTTCTGTCTTTCCAGGCTCTGTCTCTGAGCAGTTTAGCCATGGGAAAAACCACCACGGGTCAGATCGTCAACCTGCTCTCCAATGACGTCAACAAGTTTGACGAAGTATGAGAAAACACCGTCCTCTCTGTGGGGTCACAGGAGTGTAAATATCAGGGCGCCGCTCTCAAATTCAGAGAGCAGATTCGAAACCAGCAGATGTTACCGTATCTCTGCTCTGTGCCGTCAGAGAGGCTAGCATGAGGTGGAGGCTTCATTACACTCTGGGCACCGAATCCTGTTTGTTTCAATCTGTGGGGGCAAAGCCTGCTGGGAAATAATGGATCCCACTGAGAGTTTGGTTCCTTGGCAGTGGGGCTCCAATTAAAGGATTTGGTTCTGTTATGTTTGTTCATATTGGAGGAAGAAAAGAAGGGAGTGATGTTCAGAAGTCATGCTAACAAAAAGGTTAATTTGATTGGAGGAAAGCTCCTAAAAACCCCAAAGAATATCAAGAAATTCTGGTTGCTCACATACAAGACTCACTTATCTTGCGATAAGATTTGAAAGGGTGTTATTCAAAAGACCACGCCTCCTTTTGAGTTTTAGTTCTTTTCAAAATAAGAGCAATCCTGGTAAATATTAAAAAATAATGTTTTTAGTATGTTTACATGCTATTTTTCACATAATGGAGGAAAACTAAAAAGAAAATTGAGCTTAAAGTTGCATTTCTGATCATTTCTTTATTTAAAATGTTGTGATTACCATGAAAAAGATCGTATTTGTGACGTAGAAAATGAAAAACATCTTTGTTTTCCTCGTCCGAGCTAGCATCTGAAAGAATAGTGCTCGGCGTTTTTGTTACAGCGGTAATGTAAAGAAGCTACGTACACAGCGGGTATTTAACGTGAGTTCAAAAACGCGTTTATCCCGTGGTGTTCACACTGGACAAGCAGGGAAGGGCTTCTTCGTTTTCTTATTGTTCTGTTTACTATCCACTGAAGTTTGGTGTGAACTGTTAAGGCGGTGCAAATCTCACAATTTTGAAACATTTTCATTGCTAGCGTCACAATGACGGATATGGATTACCATCATGGCAGGAGAGTGGTCTTGATTTATCTTTATTTGATTAAAAAATACGTAAAAAACGCAGACGTCATCAGGGTTGTTGTCATGTGAGTTCACCAGATAAACCAGCTATGTTCTTGACTCCCCACCAAGTCAGAGTCCTTGATCGTTGACCTGGTTTAGCTAGCAACATATGTTCAATGGCCATGCGTTTTTGTACATACAGCCCAAAAATGATCGTGAAAACTTGCGTAGCTATGCATGAATGTGAGAGTTTTGATCAAGGAAGCTCCAAACCTGCATTTATACAGACTTTTTATTGGAAGTAGTTGCTTGAATACGCGTTGCCGAGGGCGATGTGTACGTAGCTTAAGATTTGGAGTGCAAGGGGCCGTATGCTAGCGGGTTAGCGCGTAAACAGAGAGCTCTCAGCAACAGGGAGGAGGTAAATTTCTGAATAACTCCTGCAGAAACTATATTCTAGAAAACAACATTAGTTTTTTATTTTGGCTAAAAACGTCATATTTAAAACACTTTTACAATAGGTCAAAAGAAGATCGGAGTGAAACTCTTAAGGAAGTCTGACTCGTGAAAACACATTTTAAAGACATTTAGGACTAAAATATTTAATAGAAATGTTTATTTCTTTTTTTTAGGTTTTTTTTTTATTAGTTCCTCATTTGCCATGGTGTGTTTTCACCAGGTGACCATCTTCCTACACTTCCTGTGGGTGGGGCCTCTGCAGGCCGCTGCCGTGGTGGGGCTGCTTTGGGTGGAGATCGGGCCCTCCTGTTTGGCTGGAATGGTGGTGCTCATGTTCCTCATGCCCACCCAGACCATGTTTGGGAGACTTTTCTCAAAGTTCAGGTAAAGCCACATGTCAATTTTACATATATTCTGTTATTTTGTTTCTTTTTTTAAAGGAGAAGGAAAGGAAGACAAAACCACCTCTGTGACTGTTCATTTTTGATTAAAAAACTTTATTGGTTTATATCAAAGACATTGGCGACTTAAAAACAAAGTAGTACAAGGAATCATGTCAGCTATTCAATTTATAAATTAGGATAATAGTTAAGAAAGTTTGCTAATTGTCCTCATAAACATAAAACACATTGATTTCCAGATCGAAGCACATTTAGAAACAAGGCTAACCAGAGCTAGCTCAGTTCACAGAGTAACCACTAGGGGGCTGTTACAAAAATTAAATTACTTAACATAAATAACAAACTCAAATTTGGCACTTTTATTATTTACCTCTTGTATTTTTTTTATAGACCTTAACTTGTTTTACTGTGAAATCCTGAGCTTTAAAACATCGACTTGGTGAGTTGGTGGTCACATGACCCCCGCCAAATGTGATGTCACTAAACCACTGCCTTTCCAAAAAGGGTCAATCTGGGCGGGGCAATTGAGCTCCTTTATGCCAGCTCATTGCAGCTCTGCTTGTGATAAGATTTGAAAGAGTGTTATGTGAAAGACCACGCCCTCTTTTGGGTTTAAGTTCTTTTCAAAATAAGAGCAATTCTGGTAAATAGTAAAATAAAACTGATTATGATTGTTAGTTTCTCTAAATCTGTATTTTATTTTAAAATTATTTTCAAATTTGAAAGATGTAATTGAGCAGTTAAATGGACTAACCATAAAACGACTTCATTAAAAAGTTTTGTACTCTATGCAAATTTCAAAATAAAGTGGACAAAAATGAACTATAATTCATAACAAGACCCCTACAGGTTAATTGGGGAACTGACACGGACTCAAGTTAGTTTTTTAAACCTACTTTAAATAGTAAATACTAATGGAAAATACAAGCTTTGTTTCAAGTAACTTCACGTATTTTTTCCACCATTTTGTATATAATAGATGGCAGCTTTGAAACTGTTGAAAAGTCTGTGAAACGCAGCTTTTTATTTGTGGTTTCAGGAGCAAAACTGCCGCCCTGACAGACAACAGAATCCGAACGATGAACGAGGTGGTGTCTGGAATACGAATCATCAAGATGTACGCCTGGGAGAAACCCTTCTCTGCCTTGGTCTCCACCGTCCGACAGTAAGACGACCAAAGTTCCTTCAGAACAGAATCTTCCTGTTCATTCTCATGTCTAAAAGCTAAAGTTTCTTTTAGATAAAATGTATGGTGATTTAAATATTATGAATCACTTGTATATTTTAAGTTATTTGGCAGCAGGATAATCTAAAATATTTTTAATTTGATGACCCGATCTCATGGAAAATATGCTTTTGAACACAATTTTTGATCAGCTTAACCCTAATAAAAACATATTTAAGATAAAATATTTAACTATTTAACTAAATATTTAATCATTTAGTCATTTTTCTATCCTATAACATTTGTTTTGGTTACAAAACCTTATTTATACTAAATCAGAATTGAACCATCAAGATGCTTCTCTTTACCCAAAAAAATTGAATCAAAAAATGCCTCAGAAAGATAGAGCACCCCCACCCCAGCTGTTACCGGGCAGAAAGAAGACACCTGCACCATTCTCACTCTTACATTTCAAAATGAAAGTCTACAGAGTTTTTGATTGCCTTTTTAACAAAAAAAGTGTAGATATTTATTTAGAGGAAAAAGTTATTATACATCAAGTTAATGTAAAGTTCATTTAGTGTGGTTCAGTGCTGCCACGATTAATCGACGACTAATTTATTGGTCGATTAGTTGTTACTTTATATTATAAGGAGTCAGTGTAGTAATATGTATTATATTTTAGCTAAAATTTCAGCTGCATGCTAGCTATTTTTACTAATTTTGGATTTTTTTTCAGTTTTTTAGGCTAATTTTGAGTTTAGCTATTATTTCAGCTACATGCTAGCTATTTAGGCTAATTTAGGATTTATTCTGTTTTTTAGGCTAATTAAGAGTTAAGGTAATATTTCAGTGTATGCTAGCTATTTTAGCTAATTTAGGATTTTTTCATTTTTTAGGCTAATTAAGAGTTATGTTAATATTTCAGCTGCATGCTAGCTATATTGGCTAATTTAGGATATTTCTTTAGTTTTTACGCTACTTTGGCGTTAGTCTAATATTTCAGCTGTATGCTAGCTATTTAGGCTAATTTAGGATTTTTCTTTAGTTTTTACGCTACTTTGGAGTTAGTCTAATATTTCAGCAGCATGCTAACTATTTTAGCTAATTTAGGATTTATTCTGTTTTTTAGGCTAATTAAGAGTTAAGCTAATATTTCAGTGTATGCTAGCTATTTTTGTTAATTTAGGATTTTTTCATTTTTTTAGGATAATTAAGAGTTATGTTAATATTTCAGCTGCATGCTAGCTATATTGGCTAATTTAGGATATTTTCTGTTTTTTAGGGGCTAAGTAAGAGTTTGGCTAATATTTCAGCAGCACACTTGCTATGTTGGCAAATTTAGGCTTTTTTGTAACTTTTTAGGCTATTTTGGAGTCTAGCTAATCTTTCAGCAACATGCTAGCTGTTTTGGCTAACTTAGGCTTTTCCAATTTTTAGGCTAATTGGGCATGTAACTAATATTTCAGTTGGCTGTCAGCTTCAGCATTTTCAGCTGTCAATTTCAGCATCATCACCTATTAGCACTAGCATCTTCAACAGCCAAATTCAGCTAGCATTATCGCAGGTAATGCTATCTATCTAATGATGATTAAGATGTGAGCTTTACATCCAGTTTCCGCATGACACGATTTTTCGACTAATCAGAAAAAATAATCGGTGATTCGTCGACTATTAAAATAATCGTCTGTGGCAGCCCTAGTGTGGTTAAAAAGTATTTTCTCACCAGCTTCTTATCTCAAAAACCTTTATTTTGGAAGGAAGCAGAGTTCAAGTTTAGGGTTTCTCTTGGTTTTTCTGTAAAATTCAAAGTTTATTTATGTTTTCAATGTTCAGTAAAGAGAAAAATACCCATCTTTTTTATTTTTATGTCAGAATTAAAGTAAAAAACTATTGTTTTTGATATTTATTTGTATATTTAGTAATAGTATTAGTATTTCCTCCATCCTAACACAATAAAGACAAGTCCCTTCAGTGTTAAGCCTAAAATATAAGAAAATATAAATTTTAGACTATTACTTTTTCAAATTTTGCTCTATTTTACTTAATAATTCTCTTATTATTCTGTGTGTTTGCAGTAAGGAGATCTCCAAGATCATGAAGAGCTCCTACCTGCGCGGGCTCAACATGGCCTCCTTCTTCTGCGCCAGCAAGATCATCCTCTTCGTCACCTTCACCCTCTACGTCCTGCTGGGAAACACCATCTCGGCCAGCCGCGTGTTCGTGACCGTGTCGCTGTACACCGCCGTGCGCCTCACCGTCACGCTCTTCTTCCCCAGCGCCATCGAGAAGCTGTTCGAGAGCCGCGTCAGCATCCGGAGGATTCAGGTAGCATCATGTTGGGCCATTTACTAAGATTGGATTTTTTACTTTTGACATTCCACCGTATTTGACTCAGGAGGTTGTGTTTTTTTTAATTTTTGTGACTTATTGCACAGTTTCAGATCCTTGTTGCAACACGTGAGGTTGATTCAATCTATAACCACATTTCCCCTCTCTCACGAAGTCCAACAAAAAAAACACGTAAATATTTAACCGATCCCTCTGCATGACTTGGCGTTTTTGTGAATGGACTCATTAAACCAGGTGCTGCTGTCGTTCTGAAGAGCTCCGCTGAGTCCTAAAGCCAACTTTATTTTTCAAACCCTCAAAGAAGCCGTAAAGTTTTACTGCAGGTTAAAGCGCATGAAGCGATAAGGATTCAGAACACCTTCGTCTCCCCCTGTAAGCACTTTCTCAGGGTTTATGTTCAAATGAAGCAAAAGGTCATTTTAGGTCAAAACATCTCATTAAACTTCCTTTTTTTCTGCTTTTTTTTTTTGAAGATCTATACAGTTGCGGTTTCTAAAACTGGAGTTTTTTCAGATCTTTTTACAGATCGAGTTCCTGACAGATTTCTATTGTTTTCCATGAAGGAGTTCCTGCTGCTGGATGAGATCACCAAAGGCGGGACGGCTCTGCCGCCAGAGGAGAAGAGGGAGAACTCAGTGGAGCTCCAGAACCTCACTTGTTACTGGGATAAGGTCAGAGGTCGCGTGGTTAAACATTCAAAAATCTTCATGGACGAAGTCCAGAAAGGCAATTCTATTTACTCGAAGTAATAAAACTGATAAAAATATATAATAAATCTTTATTTCAACCAGTGAAGTCGCATAAAGAACATTTTTTTTCAATTTAAAAGCGATCAAATGAATCATAAATGATAAATAATCAAACTTCTAGGGATGTACAATATCTAAATTTAACTGGATTTCTAATTCAGAAATCTGATATTTAAACCTTTTTTTGCATCTTTAAAGAAAAGTAAACCTTTGGATATATCAAATAATTATTATTTTCTTACTAATACAGACGTTTTTTTTCTTTTTTAGTTCCAAATAAACAAAATTTAATCCATCCAAGTTTAAAAGTTTTTTTTTTTTTAATTAACCCTCTCAGGGGCAAAATAAGTTTTTGTAATACAAAAGAGGTGATATTTGGGGG
Source organism: Oryzias melastigma (assembly GCF_002922805.2). Lineage (NCBI taxonomy): Eukaryota > Metazoa > Chordata > Actinopteri > Beloniformes > Adrianichthyidae > Oryzias > Oryzias melastigma. The sequence continues at coordinate 9,550,195 of NC_050513.1, read as the reverse complement.
AAAATTATTATATGGGGTAGTGATATACAATTTAGTATTTTTTTGAGGGAGATCTTCATATGTAATAAGTTCTGAGTATGGTTGTAACGGATCACAAAACTCGTTTTTTTGATCAGTAAAAAAAAAAAAAAAGACAAAAAAACAATAAGATAAAAGCCTAAAATTAATTTTTTGAAAAGTATACTTTTGCAACACTGGTCCTGTGTGATAAGTGACCACTAAAGACTTAAATATGATATGAATGCCGGCTTAATTTTTATAGAAAGTTTCAAAACAATGTAAAAAAAAAGTAGAAATAATTAGCATTATGCTAGCGTTTAGCTCTTGCAAATTGACACTTAAATTTTAACCTTAAAAGATCCAAAATACACACATTTTGTAGAAATACATGTCTTTTTATTTAAGAATTTTTATTAATTTTGTTTTTCTTTCAGAATTTGGACGCTCCGACTCTTCAGAACGTCTCTTTCACTCTGAACGCAAACCAGCTGCTGGCCGTAATCGGACCCGTCGGTGCCGGAAAGGTCAGAGTCTGCACCTTCACAAGTGTTGGCACTTTCTCCCGCTCACGTCTCTCCCGCCGCATCTCCAGTCGTCCTTGCTGAGCTCCATCCTGGGGGAGCTTCCCGCTGAGAAGGGGGTGCTGAAGGTCAAAGGTCAGATGACGTACGCCGCCCAGCAGCCGTGGGTGTTTCCTGGAACCATCCGCAGCAACATCCTCTTCGGGAAAGAGTTCGACCAGCAGAAGTACGACAGGGTGGTGAAAGCGTGCGCTTTGAAACGGGTGAGGATTTTCAAAATTAAAGTTTAATTGTTAAAATTAAAAAAAATATATTCTACATTTCTTTAACTCTTTTATTGTTGCTTACCTTTTTACGCTCTTCAAGGTTAATTATTAATTATTCCACAGATTTTACGATTTATGAAAACAGTAGCTTTCTACATAAACACCAGTTCGACCTCAATGATTAATGATTTAATCTTTTACTTTATTGTTTCCTTGTTTACTTGACCCATTCATTGGAAACGACCTTAATAATTTAGTCTTTTGGTCTATATTGACATGGCCATAAATAAGTAATAAATCATGAAGGATTTGTTTATTGTTGCGATATAATATGCTGATGACTCCACTCACTTTAGTGGGAAACGGGTAATCAAAAGAACCAAAAAAAAAAACAAAGAGCTGGTGACTGGAGTCTCGTTGGGTCGCGACTGAAATCTCGTTCGGTTGTGACCGAAGTGTCGTTGGGTGCGATCGAAGTCTCGTTGGGTGCGATCGAAGTCTCGTTGGGTGCGATCGAAGTCTCGTTGGGTGCGACCGAAGTCTCGTTGGGTGCGATCGAAGTCTCTTTGGGTTTGACCAAAGTCTCGTTGGGTGCGACCGAAGTCTCGTTGGGTGCGACCGAAGTCTCGTTGGGTGCGACCGAAGTCTGGTTGGGTCGCCGCTGAAGTTTCGTTAGGTCGGGACTGAAGTCCCGTTGGGTCGGGACCGAAGTCTTGTTGGGTTGTGACCCAATTCTAGTTGGTCGCCACCGAAGTCTCGTTTGGTCATGACCGAAGTCTCGTTGGGTCGGGACTGAAGTCTCAACGGTCGCGACAGAAGTCTCTTTGGGTAACAAAGTCTCGTTGGGTCGCAATCGAAGTCTTGTCTCTTTTTTTTTTTTTTTTGTACCTTAAACTCATCCTCCTCCTTTACTCAGGATTAAACCTGCCTCGCCATCAGAGGAAGAAACTGTTAATGAACAGTAAATTAGGATTGAATTTTAAACATTTGTTTCTTAAGAGAAAATGTAATATGCTTGTATTTAGGGTTAAGACTGATAGATAAGTACACTAGCACATTCTGTTCATCATCTTCAGGTCTCATCAGTCTGCTCTGATAAGACAAACTGCACGTGTCGTCTGGTTGCACCTGTTTGATCATGTGACCTGAACGGACTTGGATTTGTTGACATTCGTTTCGCTGTCGACTCCAGCAGGTTCATTCTGGGAAAACCTGTTCACTTAGATTTTGAACAAAGATATGAAATGTTGTCGAGCAGCAAACTGACTCTGAGGAAGGTTTGTTTACAGCACAGCTCCAACAGAAAAAATCTAATTAAAAACACAAAGAAAACAGGTACATATCAATTTAATGTACATGATGAATAAGCTTTCATTATTTAAAGGTAAAGGAGTGAAAATGTGGACTTTTTTGGCCTAAAAATAAAAGTTTTTTTTAGTTTTTCTATTTGAAGAAACGTCATTCTTCCCACTCGATATTCATGTGAAACTGAATAAGCAGCCTAAGCAGCCCAATAATGTAATCTCCAATCGGAATGCACTGCTGACCTTTTGAAAATTTCCCCAGAATTCTGTCTTTTTACAGCCTTCTCACTGGTCTGTTCAGAGATTGCTTTGATGTGATACCATACGCTGATGACTCCACTCACTTTTTAATCAAGAAAACCAAAACTAAGACCCATACCAAAGATATGGGTCGTAAAACACACCTCGAGGGTGAGGTGAAAATACTTGGTAAAGAGTTAAAAAAAAAAAAGTTGACCTCGTTGGTCTCCCTCCTCGCCATCGGAGTCCTCAGACACCGATTCCTCCATCTGAAAAATCAGCTGGAGTTCCTAATCGACATCTTTCTTTCGCTTCCTTTTTTTGAGTAAAAAAAATGATCAAAAATTCTCTCTTTGCCCCAATAAAATCTCGAGTTGAAGTTTATTTTGGACGTTGTTTTTTAGGATGACTATTAGTTTTGAAAACCTGATAATCACTTTTTTGTTGTTGTCTTTGTTCAGGACTTGGAGCTTCTTCCAGCTGGCGACCAGACAGTGATCGGAGACCGAGGAGCCACGCTCAGCGGAGGACAGAAAGCTCGCGTCAATCTAGCCAGGTTTGACTTCACTTCCACCACAAACGCTCAGATAGATGCAGAGAATCCTTAAAATAAACCTGATCTGTGAGAGTCGCTCAAGCGGAGGACCTTCTTTGTTTCCAGAGCCGTGTATCAGGACGCAGACATTTACCTGCTGGACGATCCGTTGAGCGCCGTGGACGCCGAAGTCGGGAGGCATCTGTTTGAAAAGTGAGTTCAACAAACTCCTTTCTTATCAAGTTTGACCCAGT
>NC_050513.1:9519887-9545850 GCF_002922805.2 Oryzias melastigma | reverse complement strand
CCATAAAATAGTTAATGAGGGTTGGGTTGATTCAGATGGAGCACTACTGAAGGCCTAGGTGTGAAATGCACGGCCCGCCACTGGTTTCTGCAGAGAAGTCTGAAAGCTTTGAAAAAACCTTATTTACTAAAGATTCATACTGGAGCTTTGAACGCTAAATACCAACAGCTTCAAGAGTCTAAATTTACCAGAAGCCCCACATGATGATGCTGCCACCACCGTGTTTGGTCTGTTTATTTCCAAGCCTGAAAGCTTTGATAAAACTTTATTTAATATAGATTAGTGCTGGGCGATATGGACAAAAATGTATATCACAACATAAAATATTTTATATCACGTTAACGATATATATCACGATATACAGCCACAAAGTATATTTTCAGCTTTTTTCTGAAAAACTGTCATAGCTTACTTTTATGACTATTTTAAGTGACAGATAACTGAATAGTCACAATTGAGAAACAAAAAAAATCAAAGGTATTTAAAATGAATGTGAAAAAAATACTTTTTATGAAGAATATTTTTTAAAGTGTACAATAGTTTCATGTTTATTAATAGAAAAACATTTTTTTTTGCACAAAAGTCTGCCAAAATTTAGTCAATTGTGTCAACTGTTGAAGAGTTATAACCAGAACAATATAAATACTGGAGCTAAAGCTCCGATGTTAAAGCTATTTTGTTCTGTCTCATTTTTGGAATGGATAAAGAAGCACTCGCTAGTTTTATTTTGAAAACTGGAAGCTTCACCGACATTTTATTTCTAAACTTTTTTTACTTCTAGCTTTAACCTTTCCGCTCTCTTTGGGGTCCAGATGACTCCAACCACATATTGATGTGTGATTCCTTCCATGAGAAATGTGGACAAATGTTGACAGGATTTTATGTTTGTCATGGACATTCGTGAAACTCAAAAATCAGTGAAAAAAAAAAGTTCAACGCACTGTCTTGTGGGGTCCAGATGACCCCATTTTTAATGTAAACAAGCCAAGGAGAGCGGAAGGGTTGCAACCAACATTATTTTGTATTCCCGACCAGTAAATATTTTATGACACTGAATCCGCGATCTTGGACGTCGCAAATTTTCGGACTCATATTTTCGGACTTGTGTTTTCGGAGTCGTATTTTCGGGAGCAGATCACGAGAATCCAAGTGTTTGAATACTTGTTACAGTCTTGTTCTACAGCTTGCTCTATCTCTTATTTTTTGTAATGTCATATGTTCATGTTTTTTTTTTTTACTTTCCTTAAGTGATAGAAGGTTTGTTACGTTAGCGCGTTGGCGTGGGAATAGCCTCCTAGCTAGCTTGTTTACATACTGCAGTATCTGCTCCGTGTCGGACGTCTTGAATCCAAAATGCAACCAAATCACAGACGTTTCTTCTTTTGCTAAAAGTGCTTCTTCTTGGGCTGACTGCATCGGTATATCTGTCTGCATGTTGGAAAACCCTCGTGTGTGTGAATCAAAGAACATTAAGCAGTTTCTTTACGAAGAATATCTTTTTAATTTGTCTTTATTTTCACTTTTTTACACTTTTTGTGTACACATTGACGAGGCAACACCGGCACAATTGTGTCGGGCTATTTAATTGTATGTTTGGCGTAATAATTGATCAAATTAGCTTAGAGGAGGAATGTCACGATAGACATTTTTCTATCGTCCACACGATATATATCGTTATATCGCCCAGCACTAATATAGATCCACCCTGAGCTTCAAAAGTTAAAACCATCAGCTTCAAAAATCTAAATTTTATCAGAAGCAGCTAAGCAAGCCTCACATGATGATGCTCCCACCACCATGCCAGTTTATTCAAAGCCTGAAAGCTTTGAAAAAAACTTATTTACTAAAGTTTGTGATGGGGATTTGTTCTTGAGCTTCACAATCAACGTTTCAAACTAACCAGTTCATGTTAACGAATCTAAATTTACCAAACGTAGCTAAAAAAAAAACACCACATGATGATGCTCCCACCTCTGTGTTTGGCCTGTTTGTGAATAGAAACCAAAATTTAATACAAACTGTTTAACGTTTTTCCACAAACACTTCAGAAATAAACTGGAAGAAGCTACATGAGCGCCATATGATGATGCTCCCACCACCGTGTTTCACTTCTTTATCATATTTCAGACAGTCCAGCATGTTAACAAACACCATGAAACTTATTTTTTTTAAACCTTTTCTGGAACAACTTCAAACTTGAAATCCATATTAAAATGTTTTGGTTTGGGAAGGAAAAATTAAGCAGGACAAAGGATTCCTGGAAACTTCCAGACGGGAAGGGGATCGGAACGTTCTGGTCTGCTATGTACGGAGCGGAAAGCCTTGAACCGGGCTCGCAGTGGGGGGGATTCCCACATTGTTCCAGCAAACCCCCCTCCCAGTACTCTTTACCGATTGTTTTCCACCCCTCCCCCGATTGTTAAACCATCAGGTGCATTTGCGGCCTGCTGAGGAGGAAGCCGCGCGTCCTCGTCACCCACCAGCTCCAGTACCTGAAGGAGGCCGACCAGATCCTCATCCTCAAAGAGGTTGGACCCTTTTCTCATCATTTTTCTATGCTAAGCTAATGATGATGCAACAGTCATGAGTTAAGCCTGAAGTTTCACAGCATCAGATTTATTCAAACTGTTTGATTATTTTTAAAAGCCTTCTATTGTATTTTCACTTTCCTAATCTGCCCGGCAACAGCTTGAAACTGCATAAATCGGTGGTGCGATGAATTTTCAGTCTAAATCTCAACATGTTGAGTTATTTTGCTTATGTGGAACATTTCTCCATTTTTAACTCTAGACACATTCTGACTCACAAATGATTTTCCTAAAACCCGTGTTTGTGTGTGTTAGGGTCACATGGTGGCGAAGGGAACCTACACAGAGCTGCTGCAGTCGGGGGTGGACTTCGCCTCTTTATTGAAGAAGAATGAGGAGGAGGAGCAGCAGCAGCAGCCGCCGACGCCACAGGACTTCCCAGCCAGAGGGAGGACCCTGTCCCAGATCTCCGCCCTCTCCCAGACCTCCTCCATCCAGTCGGGCAAAGACGGAGACCAGCTGCCGGTTGGTGCTTTTAGAGGCAACTCTGTAAATCTGTAGAGACAGAAACATCACTGAAGGAGAGGAAGTTCCAAAATATATACATTATGGGTGTAAGAAAATATTGATTTAGTGAAATATAGCTGATTTGGTGATTTTTAATTATTTATAAGCAAACGTATAGTTAAGCGTTTTCCCTTTTTTTTGTCTTTTTTTAATAATTAGACCCCCGATCTTTAGTTTGCAGAAATCAACATCAAGTTTCTTTGAGAAGCTCTACACAGCACAAAAACAAGAACAAGATCTCGTTAAAACTACTTGTGTTAGTTGGGTCGTGAACTAGTAGTTGGTACATAGCAAAATGAGACATACACAACTTAGTTTTGACTAAAGGTTGAGTACTGACCCAGAAATCAGAGCCAAGTTGGAACTGGTTCCAAATAAAAACATGGATTTTGGTGCTTCATGGCTCTTGTAAGAATGAGTGAAACTGCAGACACATTTTATTTAAAAAGTTTATTGATTCTCAAATTATTGAAACTCTTTTTTCTAAGTCGTAATCATAGTAAAATATTGTCTGATACAGTTTTAGGAAAATATCGGAATACGTATCGTATTGCAACACATGTTTTGAGATGTGTATTGTATCGCGGCACGTGTATCGGAATGAATGAGGGAAATTTATCGGGATGCATATCGCATCGGGATATATATCGTTTCGGGTTATGCACCGTATCGTGACAAATGCATCGCAGATGTATCGGGATATGCATTGTATCTGGACATGCATTGTATCGTGACACATGTATCCTACATGTATCGGGATATGTATCGTTTCTGGATACGCATCGTATCGTGACACATGTATCGGGATTTATATCGTATCGGGATACACACCGTATCGTGGCACATATTTGTCTCACATGTATCAGGATTTATATCGTATCCGGATACACTTCGTACTGTGACACGTGTTCCACATGTATCGGGATATGTATCGTATCAGGATATGCACCGTATCGTGACACATGTATCGGAATATGTATCGTATTGTGACACATGTATCGGGATATGTATCGTATTGGGATACGTACATTATCGTGACACATGTATCGGGATATGTATCGTATTGGGATACGTACATTATCGTGACACATGTATCGGGATATGTATCGTATCGTGACACATGTATCGGGATATGTATCGTATTGGGATACGTACATTATTGTGACACATGTATCGGGATATGTGTCGTATCGTGACACATGTATCGGGATATGTATCGTATTGGGATATGTACATTATCGTGACACATGTATCGGGATATGTATCGTATTGGGATACGTACATTATCGTGGCATATGTATCGGGATATGTATCGTATTGGGATACGTACATTATCTTGACACATGTATCGGGATATGTGTCGTATCGTGACACATGTATCGGGATATGTATCGTATTGGGATACGTACATTATCGTGGCACATGTATCGGGATATGTATCGTATTGGGATACGTACATTATCGTGACACATGTATCGGGATATGTATCGTATTGGGATACGTACATTATCGTGACACATGTATTGGGATATGTATCGTATTGGGATACGTACATTATCGTGGCACATGTATCCGGATATGTATTGTATCGGCCAATACACTTTCTAATATACCTACTCTACAAACATCTCTACAAGCACATTTTTTTGCAAACACGTCAAAACTCTTCCAAAATTTGTCATAAATAAGCTCTAAAGAAAGGCACAAATCAATTGTAAAATAGTTGAAGTTTTCTTTCATCTTTGAGTTTATTTAAAAGCTTCAAGTCTCACAAATTGTTTATTTTATAGATGTTAATGCGTTGTTTCACCGGCTTTTTTTTTAGTGTTTCCTTTAAAATATATATATTTTTAATGGAATTTCTTTTTTGCTTTGAAGGGTCCCCCCCCGAAAAGCAAACAAAGGCAAAAATAAAAAGTTTTCAGTGTTCAAAACACCATCTCACTAATGCTCTTTCACCTTCTCTGAGGGGTTTTGGGCTCAAAATAAATTGAAGGCAACAATAGAGAAAAAATCTGCAGGGAAAAACCGCAAACAAAAGGTTCCCGATGGGAAAGAATGAGAAATAAAAAGCACAAACAGGAAAAGGGTTTGGGCATTCCTTCATGGGACTATATAAAGAGGTTAAATAATTTAGAGCGCCAACTGTAGCTCCAACCTTCTATAAGAGGGGAAAACGAATCAACTCAAACTAAAACATACCTAAAAAGAATCGATTCATTTTTATTGACACTGTTTTATGCTTTTTTGTGAAACCTTTAAATGGTTCCTTCTTTAGTTTGTAGCTTTATGGTGGATGTTTGCCGATGAAATTAATCTTTTTCTGCTCTCAGGGCGAGACTGTGCAGACTGTTCCAGAGGAGAGTCGCGGCCAGGGGACCATCGGAACCAAACTGTACCTGAAGTACCTGCAGGCCGGCGCCAACGTGGCCGTCCTGCTGTTTGTGATTCTGGTCAACCTCCTCGCTCAGGTGCAAAACCAAAACTTTAACCCCTTAAAGTCCCACTCTGATCATCTTCTGAACTTTTTTTTAGAAGCTTTCCCAGTGATCTTTTCATTTTGATTATTGAAAACTGTTGTTACCAACGACATAGTTTCTGCAGTGCAAATGAAAGTGACTCGGAACTTCTGGAGTGGGAGGAGCTACACAAATCAAAGCTCTGATTGGCTGGCCCGGCCTCAAAGGACAAAAAATTCCCCTCATGGACAGAAAAAAAACGTTAAATCAACTTTCAGTAATTTTTTTAAGCTATTTGGGTACACATGAGTGACATATCTTTGTTAACCTTGTTACCATGGCAACAATAATAACTTTAATTCTTAGACGATTGTGTGTCTATTGTTTTTTTTTTTTGTAGTTGTGGGCGTAAAATGTTAGCTAACATTAAACTCCTCCCTCTCTTGTAGCACCTCCCACACAAATGTTTTTTTTGTGTCGTTTGTGGTTTTAAATAAAGTTTGATGATTGTCCAATAACGTGAAAGGAGCAAAAGAACGAACTGGATTTTTTCTTGTCATTTAGGTTTCATACATCATGCAGGACTGGTGGCTGGCTTACTGGTAAACCACAAATAAATAATAAAGAGATGCTAGCAGCAAGCTAATGGTAATACAGTTTGTAACGCGGTTTGTTTGGACCGAACAGGGCTGCAGAGCAGGAGAAACTGGACAATAAGAACAGCAGCATCCCCATCGGACAGAACGTCACAGAGGAGCTGGATCTGAACCTCTACCTGGGGGTTTATGCAGGTAACGGTCTCCTCCCACGCTGCTGTGACGCTAGTTAGCATCAGTTAGCATGTTGTTTTGTTTATTTCTCAGGTCTCACTGCTTCCACCATCGTCTTCGGCTTCGTGAGGAACCTCCTCCTGTTCAACGTTCTGGTGAGGTGCGCTCAGGCTCTGCACAACCGCATGTTCAACTCCATCCTCAGGACGCCCGTCAGGTTCTTCGACATCAACCCCATCGGTGAGCCGCTACGCTACACAACTTTACTGACAAAACTCTTCTGAACAGAGAGAAGGAAAGGTAGCAAAGCTAAGCTCCAGGAGGGAAAACCAATATTTAACTGTGTTTTTATTTATTTATTTCGGTGAAATTTATATTGGACAATTTGTCTTTAAATAAATGTAGATGTAATAAATTGTTTGTGTGATTTCTGCAGGACGAGTGTTGAACAGGTTTTCCAAAGACATCGGTCAGCTGGACTCACTCCTGCCGCTCACGTTTGTGGATTTTGTTCAGGTTAGAAACCCACAAAAAAAAACTGGCTTCCTTGGAAATAAGTAAAAAATTCATCACGTTAAAAAAATCCTTTAAATGATCTAAAAAATCTGCCAATTCATCACGTTAAATATGTCATTCTTATTTTAAGAAAAAAAAATCTAGTTATCAAGAAATTTTTCTTAAACTAAGATTTTTTGCTCATGAAATCTTCTTTTTCTTCTTTCTTATTTTTACTTGCATAAGACTCAGTTATTGCGGTTTTATTTCTGTTTACTTTTCAGGTTTAAAACTTAAACTCTATGAAGCTCCAAAGCGATCTGAGCAGGAAATAGCTGCTTTGTTTAAATGTTACTTAAAGGGCCCCATGATTTTCTTCAGTCTTTCAGAGTAAACTATATCCACATAAATGAACATTAATTACCTTTGTAACACTAAAAACAAACTATTTATGAAATTTATGTCACTTTTGCAAACTCTTTTTATACCCGCAAGTTAAGCGACTCGATTTATGAACGTGTGTCGCCCACAAAAATGAGAGGAATTTTTTTTATATTGATTTTTTTTATATCGATGTATCCTGTTACAGCTTGTGAAGCTAGCTGATTACCGCTAGTTCTGGCTGCTAGCTTTGTGGAGATTCTCACTTAATGACATCAGCACGTGAGGATACGCCCGTTTTCGTGGGTATTGGAGGGGCTGCCGTTGAGAGCGCAGGTTTTTAGAGGAATACTCAGAATTGTATGAATAGATCAAAAAGGCGCTTTGAGGTCATTTATAGTGAACAGAATAATACACAGGAAAACTCAAAAAGTTGGTTTTTCATGGTATTGCTCCTTTAATAACTAAATTTAGATTATTGTATTCATTTTCTACGAAAGCCGAAAATGGCCTGCACTACTTTTTTTTCTTGATTGTTTTCTCATGATAACGAGATCCGCTGTCTCATTATCACGAAAAACGAAATTCCTTATGTTGATTTTTATGTTCAGACAGTATATTCTTCATTATCTCATTATACAAAGGTTATCCACAGGTCATCCAACGTAATCCACTGCAGATTAGGATTAACACCTGGGAATATTTTTCTAAATATTTTTTTAAATAAACTTTATTAAACAGTCTTTCAATTTACAGTTGTTCACATTCACATTCAGTTGTCCTTTTTTTTTACACAACTGAATGTGTACTTTATATAAATGTAAATTTAAAAAAGTAAAAAAAATACTGTTATTTTAAAATATGAAATGTTCTTAAAGCCTTTAGATTTTCCTGTGTTCTATTGTTTTAGGTCTAGATTAAATAAATTAAAATAGGGTTTTGAATCTGACCATTTAAATTTCTGAATATGGAATTTCCCCAAAATAATAAACAATTAAATAACAAAAATAAATAATTTAATAAACCTTATGAATTAAATAAACAACATGACATCAAAAATATAAATTCTTATTTTAATATTCAGTTTTGTTAATATAAAGTCGTTAACATCAGACCAGCATCTTCTGGAATAAAATCAGTGAAAGAATAAATTTAAATTATTTCTCTATTATTTGATTTAATGACATGTTGCAGTTCTTAAAGACATTTCAAAATAAAAGCATCTCTGTGTCCAGGACCCGGTTCTGTTCACGGGAACCATGAGGAAGAACCTGGATCCGTTCCACCAACACTCCGATGAAGCTCTGTGGAACGCTCTAGAAGAGGTCGGTGGCGGTTCTGCTCCTAAAATCCGTTTGGTTTCTCAGTGGGCGGGGTTAAAGCTAAGCTCCTCCCCCGTAGGTCCAGCTGAAGGCCGCGGTGGAGGAGCTGCCACAGAAGCTGGAGACGCAGCTGGCCGAGTCCGGCTCCAACTTCAGCGTGGGTCAGAGGCAGCTGGTGTGTCTGGCCCGGGCCATCCTGAGGAAGAACCGCATCCTTATCATCGACGAGGCCACGGCCAACGTGGACCCGAGGTTTGTGGCGGGGCGGCGAGGTGCGAGTGCCGTCTGCTTCTCCTCGTGAACGCTCCGGTTTTCCCGCAGGACGGACGAGCTGATCCAGAAAACCATCCGGGAGAAGTTCAGGGAGTGCACGGTGCTCACCATCGCTCACCGCCTCAACACCATCATCGACAGCGACCGCATCCTGGTGAGCGCCATCAAAACGCCATCGAACACCATCAGGCTTCCTACTTTCCAGATGTTTGCTTTTATTTAGTCAGGAAGTGAAAATCTGGACTGAAAGGAACCAGATTCATGTCGATTCGTCTATAAATTGTTGCTAAATTCCTTTAAATCGTCTGTTTGGACGAAGCCGTCGATCGACAGCTGAGTTTAAATAAAGTTTGAATGGGGGGGAGGAGCTACATTTAGAGGAGCACGCTGCTGATTTTGTCTGAATTCACTCACTGCTCCATAAAAAGACTATAAAGTGAAGCAAATGGAGTTACTTACTCACTACTTTTAGGATTTTCTTTTTTTAAAGATCCACTCCGATCGTCTTTTGATCTTTTGTAAAAATGTTTTTGTTGTTTTATATTTATGACTATGCTGTTTTTAGCCAAAAAAAACTAAAATAATAATTTTATAAGGTGTAGGCTGCTGAGAGCTCTCTGTTTACAGCGTATTCTCAGCAAATTTTCTATGTTTAATCTTTTTCCTCTGTACCTAAATTAACAATTTGAATTAAGAAACACTCAGATATATCATTTTTATTTAATTTACTTCATAAATGCCCTCTATCGTGCAGAATGCCATTAGAACATTCAAAAAACAGCGTCTTCATTGGAGTGGGTCTTTAAATTCAAATGAAACTTTATTTATAAAGCACGTTTCCAGAATACCTGAGTGATTTAAAGGGGCCGTACCATGAAAATTCAACTTTTTAAAGTTTTAAGTGTATTATAATGTTAATTCCTCTCCATAAAGAACCTCAAAGCGGTATTTTTATCTTTACACGCATTTCTGGCTAATCCTCTAAAAACTGCGCTCCTCCCATTCCCATGAAAACGAGTGGGTCCTATTGTGCTGATGTCACAGAGTGGGTACCGCCCCCTCCAGGAAGAGTCTGCTCTGATAGCTCCGCCCCCAGTCTAACACCAACATTCCATTTCTCCACAGAACTAGCGGCGATCAGCAGAAACTTTCATTTTAGATGCAGAATACCGAATATCTTTCAGTTGTGTCCCGTCTTCAATAAATTCCAGCTCATACAGGTGTCGTTACGTTAGAGGCGGGGCTCCTGTAAGACACCCCCCAAATTTGGCCCCTCCCTCTAAGAAAACCATAATAAAACATTTATTATTTAATACTTTTGATTTGAACCCACGACCAGTCACCTGGTCCTCCGTTTCTGTGTTGATTTTCTTTCATGTTTGCTGGGAGGCAGACGGAACGGCTCAGTGGAAACACGTCTGACCTGAAAGTAGAAGGTTCAAATCCCAGTCTATGGAACTGAGCCGTTCGGTCTGTATCCCAGCAGCAGGTCTTCATCAGTCAGCAAACCGCAGGTTCAAATCCCAACTGATGCAGAAAGTACTTAAATCACAAATGAAAAGCTGGTTTGTTGTAGCTGAAGACGATCATGGAAGTTGAATCAAAACTTTATTGACATTAACAACAATCCTGATCCATCTTCTTTACACTTTTATTTTTTTTTAAGCTGATAGTTTAGTAAATGTTGATCTTCTTGGATCAGAATGTTTACTTCCTGTTGACTCTTCCAGAAAATGAAGAACAAACATCAGTTATTTTACACATGTTGGATATTTATTGAGAGAAATGAGAAAGAGACCTTCAAAAAAAAAAAAAAAAAACTTTATTAGTCAGTTACGTTTCCTTTCACAGTTCTTGGGTGGTTTGGAATCAGAAGCTGCTGGTTCCAAACCCTGATTCTGATGGAATCTGCTCGTCCTAATCTACTCTACCACTGAGCTGATTGACTTTTAAGAGTCAGGGGGCGGAGACTAACAGTTTGGAGCTTCCTGATTGGTCGGTTTGAACTTCTTAGAGTTAATGATCTGATCCTAATTTTTTTTTTTTTCCGCAAACAAATTCATTTTAAGGTTTTTTAATATTCAAAAAGTGATGGAATATTTTGTGGATTATTTGGAGATCCAGAAGCTTCTATTGGTTCTAAACTGCTCAGATCAGAACATCCATCACTTCCTGGTTCCTCCGCCTCTTCCTTCATGAAGCTTTTGTCGTTGCAGGTTCTGGATGCGGGTCGGATCCAGGCGTTCGACCAGCCGTTCGTGCTGCTGCAGGACCCGGACGGCATCTTCTACAAGATGGTTCAGCAGACGGGCAAACAGGAAGCTGCCGCTTTACTTGAAGCAGCCAAACAGGTCGGTGAAAACTCCTCAGAGGTTCAAGCAAAGAAATCAAACAGAATCAAACCCGGACCCTTTTCCTCCTGCAGGCTTACAACAGCAACCAGCGTCACGCCATGGCGGCGGCGCCGAATGGACACGCGGAAACGGCGGACGGTCACCTGGTCATCTTTGAAACGGCTCTGTGAGCTCAGAGACGCATCAGAACGGAGGAGTCCGGCCCGAGCAGGTCCAGCTCCGATGGAAGGAAGCACTTACCTGCTGCTGCTGGTGGCGGGACGCTGCCGCACAGCCGGCGTCGAATCACGCACAACGCTCGTTCAGCCAGAGTGATGGAGAGCTCTCACAGGTTCATGAGAGGATGGAAACGCGCTGCTGCACTAAATGAACATTTCAGTTTTTGTGTTTTTCTGAAAGCAGCTGAAGACTCAGAAATTCTTCGTACAAATATTTATGAAAAAACGTCAAAATAAATTACTTTAAAAGATCTCGTTTCATTAAAAACATTCAAATCATTTCACTCAAAGTCTCTGGGAGTCCGTCTCGTCTGCAGCCCGTCAGGACGGCTCCGTTTTCTGTGCTGCCTTCAGGAAACATCAGGAAAAAGTGGTTTTAGTTCCCCCAAAACAGCAGGAGAAGGTGGGCGGGGCTTTATCCTCACCTGTCTGGCGGCCTCCAGCAGGGCGGCGGCCTCCGCTCGGCCCGTCTGCTGCACCAGCTTGTACAGAGCGCCCTCCTCGTTCTGCAGCAGGGTGAAGGGTCTGTCTAATTCCTGGATGGAGCCGCTGTCCAGCACCTTGAGAGGGGGCCAAACCAAAACGTTTTTAGCATTAAAGTGGGCGGAGTTTGAGCTGGAGAATCCGTGGTGGGAGGAGTCACCAGGATGCGGTCGCTGTCGATGATGGTGTTGAGGCGGTGAGCGATGGTGATCACCGTGCACGCTCGGAACTTCTCACGGATCGTTTTCTGGATCAACTCGTCCGTCCTGAGAGAAAGAAATGAATCATGAGGTCACATGACCACAAGCGTAACTGGTTAAGACCACGCCCTATTAGAATTTACATTAAAATCAGGCCAAATTACAGGTGACTAAAAATACCTTAGATATCATTTGATTTATTTTTATTAAAAAAAAATGTATAAGAATCTACCTAAATAAATTTTGTTAAATAGCAAGTTTTACATAAGATTGTTGGGACTTTTAATCCTCTCAATGCTGCTTTTAGACAGACACAGTGACCTCTGGTGGCCAACTGACGCCAAAACAAGAGCGCAAAACTGAAAAAGATGTGTCATCTGTAAATTTCACTGTTTTAAATTGTTTAACCAAATATTAATACCTACAAAAATATAACAGAAATAACTGGTTTAGCCGACGCCCTATTCATCATAATTTAAATAAAGATAAGGCCAAGTTACAGGTGTTGAGAATAAAAAATACCTAAAAAGCAGCTTTTTAATTTAAGATATACTTTTTTTATTGTAAAACATTTTTATAAGAATATTCCTAAAGAATAATAGTTAAATAGTAAGTTTAAAACCGTTTTTATGGCTTTTAATCCTAGTAATATTGCTTTTAGAAAGAAACAGTGACCTCTAGTGGCCCACTGACGCCATAACACAAGAGCAAAACTAAAAAAAGATTTTTCATCTTTAAAATTTACTGATGTTTTTAATTTTTAACCAAATATTGAACCTAAAAAATAGGAAAACAACCCAAATAAATGCTAGGAAAATTTACAGAAACTATTAAACTGCTAAAATAAAAGGTATAATTTTTCACAAATTAAGGCTATTAAGAGTAAAATCTTCAAAATTGAAGTTTAGAAAATGAATATACTTAAAATAATAAAAAACATATGAGATACATAGAGATTAAGATATTTAAATCAAAATTGATCTGAATGATAAAATACTTAATAAAACTCTGACATCTTTGGGAACTTTCCTAAAGTTTTAGCTTAAATGGCTAAAAACATAGTAAAAACTGAAAAATATCAAAAATCTTCAGCAGCGTTCAGTTAAGTTCAAACAAACTAAGTCTAAAAAACTGATTCTTTAGAAAAACCAAATCTCTATCAAACTGAAGGTAATTCTGTGAGTGAGCCCTCTAGTGGCGACGCGATGAACTGCATCTGGTTGTGAATGGTCAAACCTCGGGTCCACGTTGGCCGTGGCCTCGTCGATGATGAGGATACGGTTCTTCCTCAGGACGGCCCGGGCCAGACACACCAGCTGCCTCTGACCCACGCTGAAGTTGGAGCCGGACTCGGCCAGAACCGTCTCCAGCTTCTGGGGCAGCTCCTCCACCGCGGCCTTTAGCTGGACCTGCGGGGACACGGAGGTGAGCCCCCCCACCTCGGTTCAGCGGCCAAATGAGGAAGGGGGGGTACTCACCTCCTGGAGGGCCTGCCACAGAGCTTCATCGGAGTGCTGGCTGAACGGATCCAGGTTCTTCCTCACAGTGTCGGTGAACAGAACCGGGTCCTGGACAGAGAAAAGAGGGGGGGGGGGCAGCATTCAGGAGTCCTTTCTGTTCTAAATTATCTGAGGATCATAGAAACATTTTGCTAGCTTTGCTTGACTCTGGGCGGTGGCGCTCGCTAGCTTTGCTTGACCCTGAGCGGTGGCGCTCGCTAGCTTTGCTCGACTCTGGGCGGTGGCGCTCGCTAGCTTTGCTCGACTAGCTTTGCTCGACTCTGGGCGGTGGCGGATGCTAGCTTTGCTCGACTCTGGGCGGTGGCGCTCGCTAGCTTTGCTCGACTCTGGGCGGTGGCGGATGCTAGCTTTGCTCGACTCTGGGCGGTGGCGGACGCTAGCTTTGCTTGACCCTGGGCGGCAGCGCTTGCTACGCGGTACACCGATGCTAAAATCGCGCAGCAGGACCTCAGATCGTGTCCCTCCATTGACTTAACAGTGAAACTCAATGCCACCCGAGTTGCGTCCGGTGTAAATGCAGCTTACGTCATCAGGACAGACTGGTTTGCCTAAATAACTCGAGAATCGGTCTTGTTAAGGTTCTGCTGAAGGTTTGGTTCCCTCATCCAAAACTGGAGCTGAGAATAATCTGAATTGGAGTTTTACAGGATCTGGCCCTAAAAGACAGTTCTATAGTAACTAAAGGGGTCCCAGTGAGAAGCCCTGAGGTACTCCTGTCAGGACGAGGATGTTCGATTAACATAAATGTCATTCCTCTCTGTTGGAGAGGCTACCGTGTACCTGAGGAATGATGGACATCTTCTGCCGCAGGTCGTGGAGGCCGATCTCAGAGGTCAGAACGCCGTCGATGTAGATCTCTCCCTGAGGTTCCGCCAGGCGGAACAGAGCTGAGATCAGGGAACTTTTCCCAGCGCCTGTCCTCCCAACAACACCGACCTGACTCCCAAAAATAAACCCGTTTTAGTTTGTCCAGAACTCAACCCAAACAACAGGGTTTGACTCCAGCAGGCGCTTCACCTTCTCGCTGGGTTGGAAGGTGGCGCTGATGTCTCTGAGGACCAGCGGGCCGTCTGGGCTGTGGGAGAAGTTCACCCGGTTGAAGGACACCGTCCCCTGGCTCGGCCAGTCAGGTGGAGGCCGCCTCTGGGTTTCCCAGGCCGCTTCGCTCTCCAGCTCCGTGTACTCCACCACCCTCTCCACCGACGTCATCTGGAAGCACGAAGTTCACAGAGTCTTAAAATCGGCTTTTCTCTGGTCCAAAGCTCTGCGTTTTCCAGCCGTTTGATGTTTTATCAAAGCCGAGAACCTCGGGATTATCCTCTGATCAAAGCAAAGAGCAGAACTTTCTGACAGGAAGTATGTGAGAAACCTCACAGGACTCACCATGTTCTCCACCTCGGCGCTCTGTCTCACCGTCCACTGGAAGTTTCCAACCAGCGTGACAGCGTAGGTCAGAACCAGACCCACTTGCCCCGCCTCCAAACCTGTGGACATAAAGCACTAATTACATTTCCAGTTTATGGTTTCCCTTCACTTTCGTGAAGACTCTTTCAGGTTTTCACAAGATGACTTGTAAGATTTTCCTGCAAGTCTTAAGCCCCTCCCACTTCCGTTGATTGAAAACGACACATAGAAAAGGTTTTTTGACGATATCTAAAGAGCTGCTCCCCTTTTAAATTGAACGTAAATACACAAAAATACACCAGTAATTATATTTTTATCTGAAAAAAAAGATTACATTTTCTTGTCGGCTCCCCAAACTGTGGAAAAGATCAAATTTAATTTAACAAAATATCAAAAATGCAAAGATCCTCAGACCTCCTGCCCAAAATTTTGGCCCAGACGTGTTTTCTGTAGAACGTTCTGACATATAGTTTGTTTTCGGGCCATGTTGCTGCAAAACAGGCCCTAATCATTAACTTTCTACTGCCGTGCTTTACAGTTGATCTGAGATTTTTTTTTTCTTCACTTTGTAGTTTGATTCAGGAACATGTAAAAAAGAACAAAAGGTAAAACATCACAAGATGGGCAAGAAAACGTACATTGTTACATTTACCCTTAAGGGTGTTAAGGGTGAAGCTGTATGGGCAGCCGCCCACACTGAGGCCAGCAGGATCGCCACAGGGGCCCCCACTGCCACAGAGCAGGGAGGCACAGGAGCACCGAGAGTGGAAGCTCCAGTCCAAGCATAAGAACAGGACTCCCGCCAAACCAAGGGTCCCAACACGGAGCCGTACCAAGGGGCCCAGCACGAGACCACATCAGAGGGCCAAACACAAGGCCACACCAAGGGTCCCAATGCAATGCTACACCAGGGGCCCCAACGCGGAGCCGCACAACGGGGCCCAACACGAAGCCACACCAAGGGGTCCAACACATAACCACACCAAGGGGCCCAACACAAAGCCACACCAGGTAGTCCAACACGGGGCTGCACCAGGGGGCCTAACACAAGGCTGCATCAGAGCCCCTCCCAACCCAAGACAAACAGCCCACCATCACCACCATGGGAATACTGGGCATCACCCCATCCCAATCCCAGGCACGAGCCAGGGCCCTCCCATAGGGAAACCTGCCCTATGTTCTAGGTCAGGGGTATTCAACTCCAGGCCTCGAGGGCCAGCTTCCTGTAGGTTTTCCAGAAATCCTGCCTTATCTGCTGCTAATTTCCAGGATCAGGTATGTTTAGCCAATAAGGAGCTTCAATGGAAGGTTGGTTGGAAAACATGTAGGACACCGGCCCTCGAGGCCTGGATTTGAATACCCCTGTTCTAGGTTAACATTCGACAACCCCAAGGGAGATCCAGGAGAGCAAGGCATGGGGGCCGCCAACCCCCCAATCAGCAGGAGGACACCCAAGAAAACTGGGGGTCCTTAAGAGTGTCGTACACATGACCCAACCAAGCTCACCCACTGTTGGAATTTTGGAGAGAGACCCCCCCACCCCCACCCCCACCCCACACCTCTCTCTTTTCTTCCCTATTCTTTTAATCAGTCTGGTCCAACAAAAAATAATACAAATATAACCAATACAAATCAACTTAGGAACTCCAACCAACCTGTGCAGCATGGTTTTGGACTGTGGGAGGAAGCCGGAGTTCCTGAAGAACATGCAAACTCAAGCCAGGAGCTTCTCGCTGTGAGGAGAGTATTAACCACTGCACCACCGTGCAGCTGCAAATAGTCCTTTGCTCATCTCTGGAAACTTTAGCCCCGCCTCTTTTGACCACATAACCAACAGTCCTCCAGGACATTCCAGAGACAACAGAACATTGGACTTATTGTACATCAACTCCACAGAGAAACAAACTTGAAGATCTGACCATGATGTCATGAAGGTGCAGACAACAAGCCGTCTCCACATGGTTCTGATATTACTGTGGAGGAACATTACTTTTGGACACTAAATTGAGATTGAAACAAGGAGACTATGCAGTTTTTTGAAGAAAGTTCTTCAGCTCCAAATCTTTGAGACTTTTTTTTAAATGTTGCCAAAAATGAGCTAAAAGTAAATAAACTCATTCAGTCTAAATAAAAACCTCCTCACCGTCTCTGAATATGATGCATCCGAATGTGGTGAGGGTGATGAATATGGAGCAGATGCTGTCGAGCCGCAGAGCAAACCAGCGGGAGATCATGAGGAACAGGAACCAGGCCTCTGAAAGCAGAACATCGTTGAAGGTTCTGCTCCCAAACTCAGTGCAGGAGAAGAGCGGGAAGCAGCAAACCCGAGTGCTGGTCCTGGTGGGCATCGAAGACCTTCCTGAGCCTCTCCTCCGCTCTGAAGGCCCGGATGGTCCACAGACCCTGAAGAGACGAGGACAGGTGGGAGAAGACCGGACTCCGAGCTGCAGGAGACAAACAAACGTCAGTATTTATGTCTGAGGACGCGATCGGAGTGTGTAGCTGTACTTGTGGACTCCAGGCGTTTGATGTCACGTGAAGTGTGGAGATAGTAGCGCCTCAAGTAGAGGAAGAAGAAGAGCAGAGGGATGACGGGGACGAGGATGAGGGGGATGACGGAAGCCGCCACCGCAACAACGCCGGCGTTCTGTAAGAAGAGCTGAGAACATCGCACGGTGAGAGAGAATCTGGCTTTAAGGCGCAGCCCGCTCAACTGCTTCTTACCTGATAGAAGTCCACGAAGGTGATGGGGAGCATGGAGTCCATCTGACCGATGTCTTTGGAGAACCTGTTGAGAACTCTTCCTGAAGGAGCAGAAACGTTCTCGAGCTCAGAGGGGCTTTTTCTTTGGCGTGATAAACCGGCGTGCTGGACTCACCGATGGGGTTGACGTCAAAGAAGCGGACGTGAGTGCGGAGGACGGCGGCGAACATGCTGTTGTGCAGCGTCTGCGCCGACTTCACCAAGCTGTGGAAAATGACCAAACTCCTGATGAAACCAAAGACCACAGCAGCTGCGGTCAGACCTGCAGGAGAACGCAGATGAACCAGAGCGCCCGCTTCCAACGGGACCGAACGCAGCGCCACAGAGGAGAACGACCGGGTTACCCGAGTACATGCCGAGGTAGAAGGACCGGTGGAAACCGTCAGAGCGGGTCACGTTGATCCCATCCTCCAGACTGACGGGAGTGTCTGTGCTGTTGGAGAACTCCTCCTTCGACCTGTTGGAGCACCAAAAGTCACTTTTGCTCTTCACACGTGGAAGTAGAAGCTTCAGTGTGCGCTCACCAGTAAACCAACCACCAGTCCTGAAGAATATAAGCCACCTACGGAAACAGGAGAAGAATCTATTCAGAGGAAAATGTGACATTTGACCCCCAAAACTCCTAAACAATAAGGGCATACATTTTGGCAGGAAGTGACATCACTAAAACAATGTTGGAACAAAAAACTTCTGTATTGAGCCCAGTTTGAAATTGAAAGTCATGTGGGAGGTGGCTTGTTCCAAAAATCTGTAGATTTAGAATAAAATAAAACTTAATTGATCCCAAAAAAGTAAAAAAAATAAAACGACAGAGAACATAACAAAAGAGTTTTGCTCAAATAAAAATTCTAGATTTAAAATCTATATCGATTCCAGTCCAATGAGCTCCAAAACATCCTCATTAATAAACACAAAATTGATTTTACCAGTAAGAACGCTTGTGGCGATATGAAATTTTCTAATGGTCACATGAGCGCAGACTTTAACGGGACTCTTCTATTTAAAATCCATAGTAGGATAAACTCCACTAAAGCTGAGGAGGTTTACCCTTTTATAATTTCATGAACACAGTAGTTCGCATTGGAAAATATTTTAAACCACAAGTGGTCTGAAGCTTCACAATACTCTACTTTCCGTATTATAAAGGAGGAGTTGAAAGCCATAATTCTTTTCAAAGAAACAACCTTATTATCCAGAGCGTCTTATATATCCCTGCTGCTAACAAGGTTTGGTTGTTCCAATGAGTTAGCATTTTCACATTAATGTTTGTTTTAGCCGTATTAGTCTTTTTGACCTGTTGCAAACAATGCTGCGTGTTACAGATATTGTGATTATGCTAATTCAGCTAACACGGCTAACGTGTAGACATCAGATTGCTTTTTCTACGCATGACTAGGAAGGTTAGGAGTTAGCGTAGTCACAGTTACATTTATTTCAGCGATATCAGTTGGCTTTTTACGTGTTAGCAACAAGGTTAGGAGCTAGCGTAGTCACAGTAAAGTTTATTTTAGAGTTATCAGTCTGTTTTTATGTGTTACTAGCTAGGCTAGGAGCTAGCGTAGTCACAGTAACGTTTGCTTTAGCATTATCAGTCTATTTTTTACGCGTTACCAACAAGGTTAGGAGTCTGTATAGTCAAAGTAACGTTTGCTTTAGCAGTATCCATTTCTTTTTTACTTGTTACTAGCAAGGTTGGGCGTTAGTGTAGTCACAGTAATGTTTATTTTAGCGTCATCAGTCTGTTTTTACGCGTTACTATCAAGGTTAGGAGTTAGCGTAGTCTAAGTAACGTTTGCTTTAGCATTATCAGTCTGTTTTTTTTACGTGTAACTGACAAGGTTAGCAGGTACCACAGTTACACTAACGTTTGTTTTAGCTGAATCATTCTATTTTTTTTATGCGTTACTGAAAGGTTGCGTGTTACAGATAATGTGAACACGCTAATGCAGCTAATGCTTCTAACGTGGCTAATGTATAGCTGTGTAAGACTGCTTTTTCTACACGTTACTAACAAGGTTAGGAGTTAGCATAGTCACAGTAAGGTTTACTTCAGCGCTATCAGTCTGTTTTTTAATGTGTTACTAACAAGGTTAGGAGTTACTATAGTTACATTATCGTTTATTTTAGCTGTATCAGTCTGTTTTTTTTTCCTTTACATGTTGCAAACATGGTTGCGTGTTTAAGGCATTTATGAATATGGGAACATGTAGCATGTTACAAACAAGTTGTAGAGTTATTGTGATCGGAGTAAATAGAGTCTAACTGACATACAGACTTATCTCTGACTCTTTTGTTTAGCTTAACGCGCCTTATAGTCGGGTGAGCCTTATATATGACACAATTCAACAATAGTTCACACATTGATGTTGCACCTTATAATCCCTACAGTGTAGAAAACACGATAAAAGTAGTTTTGTTTTTTTCTGTTGTAAAAATTACCCTTTCAAGCCACCTAGTGGTTACCTGGTGAACTGACCTGGCTCCACTTTCATTCTAAACCAACCTCTCAGTCACTGCATACCTCTGCAAGAATGCTCAGCAGGACTATCCCTACTAAACCCAGAGGGTTGCAGCCTGCAGTGAAGTACTTCAGATAAATATGGCCGCCGACATTTCCTTCAGCTCTGGTCTCCTCGGCAACGGTCCGAAGCGGTTCAACCTGCAAAGCAAAGAAATTACTGCAAATATACATCCCTGGAGGCTTAATCTTTATTTAAAAAAGGTTCATCGACGGTGTTCATAAAGTATATCTGAGTGAACCTACAGGAAGCTGGTCGGTGAAGTTGTCCGACGGCAGCAGGCTGCTGTGGGAACAGTGGGAATTGTGCGAGAAATTGGTTCTCTGGCTGTGCAGCGAAGCTTTTTCCGGTTCAGCCGATCGGGAATGCTCCGGATCTTCATCTTGTCCCAGCACCGCCACCACGTCCAGGCCGGAACTCTGCAGCTCCTTGAAGGTTCCCTGAGCCATGATGTGACCCTGCGAGGAGAGATCACCACGACTGAAGCCGAGCTGGACTTGACTTTAAGACAAACGCGCAGAAAAGCAGGAAGAAAAGCACAACAAACCTCTCTGAGGACCAAAATCTGGTCAGCCGTCCTCAAAAACTGCAGCTGATGTGTGACCAGGATGCGACACTTGTTCTTCAGCAAACCACAGATACACCTGTTCACCAACACAAAGCCTTCAGACAACAGTTTTTGAGAGGGAAAACTGATCATTTTTTAAGAAATTAATTTTTAAGAAGTGCATTTCAGGACTTTTTGTTCATTTGAGTACCACATTTTAACTGTTATGGACTGACACAGTGAATTATTTTTAGTTTCTGTCACTTTAAGGCCCCCGGGGATTTTAAGGACACAGAGATGAGCCTTTCATAGCTAAAAACAAGCCACCATTTCACCCCTTCAGTGACGTTTTTCCGGCTCATAAAACAACAATGTTCATTCATGGCGTCTGGACTCAGTTTTCTCTCTGTTCCGTAACCAGCCTCGAAGGCGGCTCCGTCCTCCACACTCATCTCAGCGGATTATTCAAGCGTTTAGTTGCATTCTCAACATCAAATGACGGTTTTAATCCTGTTTTTCTTCATAGCTTAGGACGATCATTTCGAGGTGTTCCCCAAGGCACTCCACTGGTGCACCTTAACTTTTAGGAATACAGATGTGGTGTTTTACGGCTTTACTGCTGATACTCAGCTAATTTATCAGCAGAATCAGATGACTCAAAAAGTTCACAAGCGCCCTGATCCAAAAAAAGAAAACTTTGATTCTATTTTCAGTTTTTCTTTGTCGTTTCTACCTTAAAGTCTCACATTTGGGGAAATATCTAAATATAGCTCAAGATCCAACTGGTTCTCACATTAAATGGATTTTAAAATTCCTACATTGATTCTGTTTTATAGGGCTGGTTTGAAAGAAATTAAAAAGTGTTTTTGTTTCCTATACAGTCACTAAAATTACTTTAAACTCATAAATTATAAAGAAATAAACAAAAATCTGACATCTATTTAAATATTTTTTCAAAAAAAGTGACATGGAACAGATGTAGCTTTCCAGCCTCCAGGGGGCGCTTTTCTAACAACGTGAGTTGAAGAATTTTTGATACTCACTGTTCAAACAGATGCTTTGCCACCTCAGCATCCACAGCGCTTAATGGATCGTCCAGCAGATACACATCTGCATCCTGGTACACCGCTCTAAAAACAAAGAATATTTTGAATCTTCCTTTCTGCTCTCGCAGATTCAAATCTTCCACTTTATTTTTACAGAATTAAAAATAATTTTAAACTACAAAGGGTCAAATGATCTTCCTCTTTGGTTTGATTAGATGTTGGATCCTGAGAGGCGGAGTCACATGTGATTCAGAGAACAGACAAACGAAAACCTGCTCATGCAGAGAAACTCAGAATACGACGTCCTCACAAAAATGACCGATCCTGACAAACTAACTACCTGGCTAGGTTTATCCGAGCTTTCTGTCCGCCGCTGAGAGTGGCTCCTCTGTCCCCGATCAGAGTCAGGTCTCCGTCTGGAAGAAGCTCCAGGTCCTAAACAGGAAATGGAAAATACAACCTTTGTTTTATTTGGGCGTTTACATTTTTTAACTGTATTTACAAGGAAGAAATGTTCACATAAAACTGTGAGCAAAAACACTTTATTAAAGGAAGTAAAATCAGGATTTCTCCTCAAAGGTTGTTTTTAAAGGCCTTATAACATGCAAAAATGAACTTTTTTGAGTTTTCACATTTGTTTTCCTGTCAATTCCTCACAAAAAACGACCCCAAAGTGTTACTTTGATGCATCCTGATCTCTGAGCAACTCACAAAAACAAGTGGGTTCTCACATTGTAACATGACAAAGTGAGGAACAGCCCCTTCCAGGAAGTGTCTGCACAGCAAGCCCCACCCACAGGGTAACACACACACTTTCTCCATGAAAATAATGGTGATCAGTAAAACGCTTTCATTTTATCTGCATATCATGTTTGCAAAAGTTCGGATTTTGTTTTTTGGACAAAACACGGACACTGCGGAGGCCGGTTCTAGGATGAAATGGGCGGCACCCACAAGGGGTGTGAGGCGGAGCCACAGAGATCGAGGCGTCTTACTTCCTGGTAGGAAAAAGAGTCACGAAAATAACTCGGATTTCATAAATAATTTGTTCTTTAGTGCACCAACAGTAATAAATTAATGTTATAGTTTACTCTGGAAGACATAGAATAGAATTATATAGATCCTTTAATACCAATTTTACATCATTTTAAATTATCTTACTAAATTTTAAAACACAATTCATGTTATTGAGTCATTTTTAATGCCATGAATAAAACAGAAAATGTTTTCATTTCATTTATATTTTAAAATTTTGTATTGCAAAATTTTAAAAAATATATTTTTTACAAATATTCCAAGCATTTCAAAACAACTTCAAAACATGTTAACCTAAAACATTTTAAATCAAACTGTAGCTTTTCAAGGCCACATTTATACATTTTGATGAGTTTTTTTTTTTCTAAATATCAACTTAAACCCTTTTATTCTAAACCTTTTCTAGCATAATTTGCTCTAATAGTTCATTGTTAAAACAGTTTGTTGTTAATTAATTCATCGTTAAGTACAACCACTCCTTATTTTTTTACAGATAATATTCTTTTTATTTTATTACACAATAATTGGACTACGAACTCAAAACTGTCCAAAATACTCAAATCAGAGTAAAAATTGTCATTTTTTTAACTGCAAAAACCACAAACATTGAGATCAAACCATATCAAAAATGTGTAAATCCAAAACCAAAACAATGAGAAAAATGTCTAAAAGAAAACAAGTGAAGCTCCACTAAATTTTCTTTTTGTTATATTTGTTTTAAATCAAACAGTTTATTTTGAATAAAAACTATATTGATGGAGGGTCTGTGTCATTCCTACATTATTGTAAACAACCACTGTGATTGGCTGACAGTGAATTCAGATTCTACTATGGGTTAAAAATATATTTTAATGAAATTTTTTGAATTTTTATACAACTAGCAATCAAAAACATAAAATATATCAATAATAAAATTCTATAATGGTAATTCTGGTACGTTAGGCAAATAAAAGCTTATTGCCTTAAACGCTCTCAGTCATTATTATTATGTAGGAGTGTAAAAAAAATTGATTTTACGATATATCGCGATATTTCATTTGGCGATACTTGTATTGATTTAAAATGCCGACAATATGATAATTAATTAATCATTTATGAGCGTCCTTCATCGTCTTACTTTTGTTTTCCACTCAAACCCCGACCACTAGATGGCAGCACAGAAAACTGAGTCTCTTTGAGCATCTCAAGTCAGTTCAGTCACGGTTTTTGTTGTCATGAGACATGTACTACTTAGTTTTTAATTTAGGATCGGTATAAAACCAAAACTCTGTGCCATTAAAAAAAAAATTGTAAAAAAAGTATGTGGTAAAGTCTTATTGTGATACGTTTTGTTTCGTGAGACTCATGATGCAATACACTTGCTATCGCCAAGACTCTTGAGCTACTGTCACCCTTTCAGTCTTCTGCAATTATTATTATTTATGGTTTCAATCCTTTGTTTTGAATCTAATTCAGAAACCCGGAACAGATAAAGGCAACGTTTCCAAAAAAGATCTCACCCTCTTCAGGGCGCAGGCTCGGAGGACTTTCTCGTATCTCCTGGGGTTCAGCTCCCTTCCGAACAGGACGTTGCTGCGGATGGTTCCGGGGAAAATCCAGGGTTGCTGGGCGGCGTAGGTCAGCTGACCCCTCACCTGCAGCGTCCCCGTGTCGCGGGGCAGCTCCCCCAAGATGGCGCTCAGCAGAGAAGACTGGAGGAGGCATGAAAAGCGTGAGGCGTTTTTTACCGGGATGTGTCAAACTAGCTCAGGTAGCTGCTGACCTTCCCGGCTCCGACCGGTCCAATAACAGCCAGGAGCTGCTGAGGCTTCGCTTGGAAGGAAATGTTCTGCAAGCAAGGCGAGTCCAGGCTCTGCCAATACACAAAATAATTATAGAAACTCTATGTAAATGCATCGCCGATCCATTCTAAACATTACAACTCACCTTATCCCAGAAGCAGGTCAGTTTCTCCAGCTCTACAGAGCTTTCCTTCTTCTCCTCCAGCTGGAGTCGCATGTTTCTCCTCTCAACTTCTTCCAGGATCAAAAAGTTCTAGGAAAACAAAGTGAACAGACACAAATCTGGTGTTTCGTAACTCCCCCAAACTCTGAAAGCTTCAGTTTAGCAGAAGAATTGTGATGTGATGAAAGCATTCATCTGCATCACGGGAAACGTCCTCTCCTAAATCATTGCAGCCTGCAGGAAAAAAAAATCAGGCAACAGAAATAAAAATTTCATCTGTTTCTTGAGAGAACACAATTGTGCTTTCAGATGGTTATTTTCCTGGTATTAAATTCAAAGAGTTTCTTAATGTCAAAGCCTGTTTTTGGACACTTTTAGTCTGTTATTTCCAGGATTCTACTTCAGCTCCTTTAGTATCTTTGTAGAATCTCAGGAGTTCTTGGCTGTACGGAAAATTAGTTATTTTTAAAGCACCTTTCACTAATATGTTTGGGTGATTTACAGAGGGCAGCATCTAAAAACAACTAATGTTTTCTCTCCACATTTCTTCACGTTGGAGAAGAAGACGTTGAAGATGTTATTTTGGCATTTATTGAGGGGTTTTAGGCTATTTTGGAGTTTACATACAAGCTGGTTTGGCTCATTTAGGATTTTTTTTATGTTTTTTAGGCTATTTTTGAGTTAGGCTAATATTTCAGCCACATGCTAGCTTTTTTGGCTAACTCAAGCTTTTTTTCTGTTTTTATGCTATTTTAGAGTTAGGCTAATATTTACACGCTAGCTATTTTGGCTAATTTTGCTTTTTAGGCTATTTTGAAGTTTAGCTAATATTTCAGCTACATGCTAGCTGTTTTGGCTAACTTGGGCTTGTTTTCAGTTTTTTAGGCTAATTTGGCATTTAACTAATATTTTAGCAGGCTATCAGTTTCAGCATTTTCGGCTATTTGCTTCAGGGATTTCAGCTATCAGCTTCAGCATTTTTTTGTTTAACTTAATTGCCTTAATATGTAAAAATACAGGCAATTAAGAAAATCATAGTAAACACAGACATGCGTTGAGATTGGGCATATTGCAGATATTGCTTCAGCATCTTCATCTATCAGCACTAGCATCTTCATCGGCCAAATTCAGCTTA
>NC_050513.1:9492698-9519697 GCF_002922805.2 Oryzias melastigma | reverse complement strand
TTTTTTGTTTTTTAGGCTATTTTGAAATTTAGCTAATATTTCAGCTACATGCTAGCTGTTTTGGCTAATTTAGCCTTTTTTTGTTTTTTAGGCTATTTTTAAATTTAGCTAATATTTCAGCTACATGCTAGCTGTTTTGGCTAATTTAGGCATTTTTTGTTTTTTAAGGCTATTTTGAAGTTTAGCTAATATTTCAGCTACATGCTAGCTATTTTTGCTAATTTAGGCTTTTTTTTTGTTTTTTTAGGCTATTTTGAAATTTAGCTAATATTTCAACTAGATGCTAGCTGTTTTGGCTAACTTGGGCTTGTTTTCAGTTTTTTAGGCCAATTTGGCATTTAACTAATATTTTAGCAGGCTATCAGCTTCAGCGTTTTCGGCTATTTGCTTCAGGGATTTTAGCTATCAGCTTCTGCATTTTTTTTAACTTAATTGCCTTAATATGTAAAAATACAGGCAATTAACAAAATCATAGTAAACACAAACATGCGTTGAGATTGGGCATATTGCAGATATTGCTTCAGCATCTTCATCTATCAGCACTAGCATCTTCATCGGCCAAATTCAGCTTACAGCATTCACACTTGCAGTATCGCAGGTAATGTTTCATATCTAGTTTTTAGTTAGTTTAAGTCTAATGATGGTTAAGATGTTTGCTTTACAACCAGTTTCCACATGACCCGATTAGTCGACCATTAAAATAATTGTTTGTGGCAGCACTAACTGTTAGGAACTGAAAACGTGTGCAAAATTAGGCAAATTGAAAGCGTTGTGCAAGAGACACAGCACCTTCAGCCAATCAGGACACAGAACACAAGCGTGCACAATTGCAACAAAAGAAACAAAGATGATCAGTGTAACTGCGAGGCAGTGAAAGGTGAAGAAACTGCTGTTCATTAAACTGAAAGATCGTCTTGTTCTCCTATTGTTGTTAGGTTTCTGCAGTAGTGTTGATAAAGTTTTGTGTTCAACAAGTCCGGCCCTGAGCTGCATGGTGCCCTAGGCGAAAATGGATCTAACTAAGGGGGGATTTCTATTCCCTCTAATGTAAATAAAACAGATAAACCTCTGATTAGAGCTCAGTTGTCCTCCTCTTTCTTTGTTTTTTTTATCTTAAAGCTGTCCCTGAGGGCTTGCTTTGCTGCTTTTTCATCCTTAAAGTTTTAAAGAAGCACCAACAGCTGGAAAACTGCATGCTCCTCCTGGCTTAGATAGCGGCAGCATCAAGGAGGGGTCACTGCACCGGGCAAAGCTATTGACAACTTCCAACTTTTTTAATCAGTCCTTTTTTATTTTTACATTAAAAGAGTGGCGTGCCCAACCCTTTTAAAGAAAAAAAGAACATTAATATATAATCATTGGGATTCAGCACCCCCTTCAGCAGATGGCACCCTAGGCATCCGCCTAGGGTGCCATCTGCTCATGGCTGGCCCCTGTGTTCTAGACGAGTCAAATTTGGAAATAAGTCTCATATACATTTTTTATTGCTTGTATTAGACGTTTGCTGCTCTTCATTAAGTTGAGCATGCCCTTGCTAACATATTAGCGTGATGCTAGCAGCGCTTTTATAAAATTGTTTAATTATTGTTCTTGTGTGTTAATTACAAAACAAGGATACTACAAAACTGAGTGAAAGTAATCATTTTGTTTGCTTCCTACACATCACTTGCATTCACAAACACAAAAAATGCAAAGCATTGACTTCATGTGTACATTTCAACAAATAAAAAGTTAAAGTAATAAATAAAAACCAAGAATTCATCCCTTTACATAAAATTGAAAATCATTTTTGTTTTACTCCAATTAAAATTTTTTTAAACAAAAGGACAATTAAAAAGCATCTATTTTACAAATTTTCTGGCTATAATTATTTAAAACTATTGTTTAAAGACAAAAAAAAATGGAATTCAAATACAACAAATTTTTTTTGTAAAAAAAGGGCAAAACATTTCTTATTCAAATTACTTTTTTATTATTAAATGTAAATTGTGCAACCTAATGTTGCAACTGTTGGATCTGGTTAACTTACAGACAACATTAAAAGTCTCAACAATGTCTGTAGATCAAAACTGAATACTTTGACGACTGGGTTTGTTCATTAAATTATCTCTACTATTACATAAAGAATATTTACCTCAATCCTGGCAATGCTCACGACGGTCTCCGACAGCTTCTCTATGGCCAGAGGGAAGAAGAGTGTGACGGTGAGCTTTATTGTTCCATACAGGGAGACGGTGACAAACACTCTGCTGGCTGTGATGCTGTTGCCCAGAAGTGCGTAGACGGTGAAGGTAACAAAGACGGTGATCTTGCTACTGGCGAAGAAGGAAGCCATGTTGAGTCCTCGCAGGTAGGAGCTCTTCAGAATCTGTCGGATTTCTTTCCTGGAGAAAAAATAATCCTGATTATGATGTTATACATTTCTAAATATAATAGTCTCACTATTAGTAGTGTACTGCTGTGATGGAGAAACCTTAAACAATACATTTTCTGTTTTTATTTAAGATGCTTTGTAGTTTTGGTCTGGGTTAAATGGGAAAAGGGTTTACAAAGGGTATTTATAAATGGGCTGCAGTGGATGCAGTTTAGTTTTTCATTACCAATGAATCTGAAGAAGTTTCGCCTACATTCACACAAGACATCTTACTAGCTAAACACTATGGTATAATGCTACATGTCTTTAAATATGATATGAAGGT
Source organism: Oryzias melastigma (assembly GCF_002922805.2). Taxonomy (NCBI): domain Eukaryota; kingdom Metazoa; phylum Chordata; class Actinopteri; order Beloniformes; family Adrianichthyidae; genus Oryzias; species Oryzias melastigma. Next base: position 9,516,998 of record NC_050513.1, on the reverse strand, counting down.
TAAAAAGACTTCCTTCAGAAATAGTTTGATTCAAATCGACTACTTTACTTTTTAGCTAATTTCCCAACTTTATTTTCTTAGAGCTAGTGGAAGTCCTAAAAGCCTGAATATTTAATCAAAATTTCTGGTTTTCTTTAAGATGCTTTGGGTTTTTGGTTGGGGTTAAACGGCTAAATGGTTTACAAAACGGTATTTATAAGCAGACTGCAGTGGATGCAGTTTATTTTTTCCTTGCCAAAGCACTTGAGGAGGTTTTGATTATTTCTCCTACATTCACAAAATACATCTTTGGGAAAACATCAGATTTCAGACTTTAATAATAGTGTTGGACAAGATCGATGTGACTTGTTGTTCAAATTCTCATAAAACCACCACATAAAAACAGTTTTTCTCATATTTCAATGACAAACTGTGCTAATGGAAAACCCTTCTATGGGTTTTAGGACGCCATAAAACATTTTCTCAACAAATATTGTGATTTAATTTGATAAAAAATACAAGAACCAGCCAGATAATTAACAAGAAGCTGGTCCATTGTGAGCTCAAACTAAACAAAGAAACCTTTCAGTAGCTGGACAAAAGCCTTTTTGTTTATTTACCCAGCACAACTTTCCATGGATGCTTCACAAACAATTAGCCTAATGAGACAATTCCAAGTTCAGTTAGTAGAACTCAGTTTAAAATTTTGCCTTTTATAGGTTAATATTTTTCAAATTCGAGACCAAAATCCCAACAAATCCAAACTTAATAAGTTTGACAACAATTTCCCATAAAAATGGGGGATAAGCAACATTTTAGTATACTTGTTCTTAATTGAGGATCATTTTTAAAAATCCATCTATCTTTTTATTTTCTAAAGTCACCTATTCCTGTTAGGGGTCAGTGGTTGCTGGAATCTACCCAGCAACAATCCGGTGAATGCACGGTTCACCAGTCCACACAAAGACAAGGGACACTATAGAGTCACCAATTAACCTACAAACCATTTTTTGAGAAAGGAGCCAGCTGGGATTTGAACCAGGTTCTTTTCATTGTGAGTGGTAACCACTCCACTAAAGTGCAGTCCAGTTGTCAAAAATTATTTATATTCTAACTACAAGCAGAAGTATTCTACCAGGAGAATACAAAGAAATATTTGTATGACAGAAGCCAGAAATGTTCAATATTAGGATCTTCTATAGAAATCAGATTTCTGACATCTGTGCAAGTATGACTTCCTCTAATATTCAGCTCAAAGTGTCCCACCAGGTTTTTCCCAAATATTCTGTACATGAAAGTGTGCAAAAACTTCAAACTATGTGAAGTATGCCCCAGTCCTCAGCCTGAGTGAGGAAGCATCTGTAAGAGATTTCCTCCAAACAGAATTCATAAAAGTGTATGTCAAGAAATAATAATAATAAAAAAGAAAGTGCTGGAAAAATCCCAATATGACTGAACACTGTCCAGGACAGTCTAACTTCTTGTTGTAATCCCTGGGTTACCGTGGGAACCTCGGTGAGGTTGATGTGTAACCGAGGACCGTGTTAATGTGTTGAAGTGTTACATCACTTAACGTCTGGAAGTTATTATCCAACACTCATTTGTAGGTTAAAGGTTGGCTATAAAATATACTCTCTGAAGTAAAAAATACATTTTAGTGGAAGAAAATAACAATGGGGAACAAAAAGAAGAAACCTGTGAAACAGATCAAATGAGTCTGATCTAAAAAGTTTTAAGAGTGTGTCTGCATACTGGAGCTCAGTCCTTTGACAAATGTTTTGCCCTATTGAAGAAAGAACTGTATTGTTCCTCAGATTGAGAGTGCCTTCAAACTATTTTTACTTTTGTGAGCCTGTGCATTTGCAGGGTGTCATTCTTAACATCATTCTTAAAGAATGGGAGCCATTTTGCAATCAACGGTCAAAGAGGTCATCTGATTTTGGCTGATAAAACGATCCATGGTACACGTGTGATCTGAACCGGTTCAGCCATGAGCTGTTGCATCTCCAATTGTAAGTTATTCAAGCTATAAACTGACCAATCAGATTCCTCAATAAAAGTATGTCAAATGTTCAGCCCGGTTCACAGATTTTGTTTAGCCCACTTTCAAGTGGTGAGGGGTATGGGCTTCTAACAAGTTCACTTCTGATTGGTGAGAGTGGTTGCCATTAAAACGTAGCACTTTGAATTGTCTCTGTACATGAAATGTGCTATACAAATAAACTTGCCTTGCCTTGCCTTGCCTAGATTCAGACCAACTTAGACCAATCAATGCTTACTAGGGGTGTGGTATTGGCAAGAGTCTGGTGATACGATATGCATCGTGATGTGGTATTGACAAGAGTCTGCCGATATGTATCGCAATGTAGTGTTGGCAAGAGTCTGGGTATACGTATCGCAATGTAGTATTGGCAAGAGTCTGGGGATAAGTATCGCGATGGGGAATTGGCAAGAGTGTGCTGATATGTATCGTGATGTGGTTTTGACAAGAGTCTTAAGATATGTATCGTGATGTAGTATTGGCAAGAGTCTGGGTATATGTATTGCGATGTAGTATTGGCAAGAGTCTGGAGATATGTATTGCGATGTAGTATTGGCAAGAGTCTGGGGATATGTTTTGCAATGTAGTATTGGCAAGAGTCTGGGGATATGTATTGCGATGTAGTATTGGCAAGAGTCTGGGTATACGTATCGCGATGTAGTATTGGCAAGAGTCTGGGGATAAGTATCGTGATGGGGTATTGGCAAGAGTCTGCCGATACGTATTGCGATGATGTGTCGGCAAGAGTCTGCCGATACGTATTGCGATGATGTGTCGGCAAGAGTCTACATATCGCAACGTAGTATTGGCAAGAGTCTGGGGATAAGCATCGAAATGGGGTATTGGCAAGAGTCTGCTGATACGTGTCACAATGGGGTATTGGCAAGAGTCTGCTGATACGTGTCACAATGGGGTATTGGCAAGAGTCTGCTGGTACGCATTGCGATGGAATATTGGTAAGAGTCTGGGGTTACGTATCGTGATGGGCTATTGGCAAAGGTCTGCTGATATATATCGCCATGGGGCATTGGCAAGAGTCTGCTGACACATATTGGGATGGAATATTGGTAAGAGTCTGGGGTTCCGTATCGTGATGGGGTATTGGTAAGAGTGTGCTGATAGGTATCGCGATGGGTTTTGGCAAGAGTCGACCGTCATACAGCCCTCACTCTTCACCACAGAATACAGTCTCTCTGTTATTTTTTCTGACGATGGTGGAAGTATCCAATACAGTTTTTTGACCTTTGGGAGTGCTCGCAGCAGAACTTGTTGAAGTCACATTCATGGCAGTAGCACCCAAACGGTTTCCACCCACCTTCTCATCCGGATGAAATTTCAGATTTTATTTAGTAAATTTGTTGTGTTTGCTACATATTTAATTTTAGTGCAACAGGACTCGTACACCGCATAACTTTAATCCAACCAACTGTTCATTTTATAAAAGCCAAAATCCAAGCGGCCATTTTAAGCAAAGTCTGGGCTGGTCGGATAACGAGATCAGGAAGGTCATCCATGTTTGTGTGCTCTTCAATCGATCTCCACATATAGTTCTGCTTGTTACTTTTGCTTGAAATCATTTTCATTTTTTGATTATTTAAAATTCATAGAACAATTCAGAATCTTCATCTAATAATCGATTTTTCCCTCCACCACTACTACTTTGGTTTTACAATCTGTGTTAAACATCCAGGTTCAACAATTTGAAGCTAATAACAGCAAAAGGGCACAAAACCACCCAAATCAATTTCCAGGATCTGCACAATCTACTTGATGTTGCATAGACAATTTTCAATTTCCAACGTACTAATCTGCAGAGCTCAGAGTTCCAACAACATAAATCCAAAACTCAACAGTTTTTATGTGCATCATTAATACAGATCATGTTGAACTTTTATCAAATGGGTTACAAGTTTTTTTTTTTGACTCAGAAAGAGGCATGTCTGCATTCGTTTTACAACTTCTGCTTTTGTTTGTTTATGTGTTATTGACAACTGTCTGTACAATCCAGCAGTTCCCCATTATTATCCCACAACCGGAAGGACACTGAATCAAAGATTCAATAGAAGATTTTTATGCCCCTAAATTATAGACTTACCGACTTCAAGACACAAACAAGTCAGGGAGTTCTCTGGAAAACCCAACCAGTTCTACAAGCATGTGATGAAGTCTATTAACTTTTGACTCCAAACAACAAGCGTTTATAGATGCTTTAAATATCTGATTACATTTAAATTTCTTATATCAAAAGTCGTCTGCTGTATCTTCTGCTAAGATCTATGAGCTCTCTGACCCTGTGATCCTAAATTGATGTTTCATTCATAGCTTAATTTTTTTCCTGGAAGCTGCGTCGCCTTCAGGGTTGATCATATCTTCACGTTCCTCGTGCTGCACCACACAGCTTCAGACTGAACACTGGGATCCGTTAAAAGCCAAAATATGACAAGATAATGAAGTGATTTAATTATGTACGTCTGTGACCTGCTACAAGCCTATGGTACTTAACATATTTTCAAAGGTCTCTAAAAGGTGAGAGGCTTTTTTTTAATTTAAAGGCTGATCCATCATGTAAATCCTGTCACATCAAAGGGAGTAATAAGAGTTAAGTCTTGCTTTTGGGATAAATTAACCATGAAATTCATACTTTAGGCTCCAAAAACCCAGCACGACAAGCAAAGCTCAATTATTCAACACATTCAAAGCAGTAATCTTCTTTTTTCATGCCACCGACCGGTTTAATGCCAGACAATATTTTCACAAACCGGCCTGTAGCAAACTGAAATAGATATGCAATTTCTTTTTTATAGCCTCCTTTTTCCTTACCTTTTGCAGGTGAAGTTTAACTTTATCATCTGTAAAATACCTATAGCTGCTTTAAAATGTATTTGTACACAAAATTTCATGTAGAAACTATTAAAATGTGATATAGATAATTAGGGATAAGTGGGGAAAAAAAACAAAAATTGAACACTAACTTCAATACAAAAAAATAAAAAAAAAAAATCACAAAAACTAGTGTTTCTAAATGTTATTAGAAATTATTACTTTATTAGCAACGTCGTCGTAAATACAAGTATAAACCGCCCTCTGCATTGTGCGTTAAAGCAATCACATCCAATAAAACGCTTATATAAATACATGTTCTAGGGTACAAAACTCTTGTCAAGGTCTTGGATTAGGTAGTGACGAATGAATTTAGTTTATCTGGTGAACCCAAACACTACAACAAGATTAAGAAAATTTAAATTCAGTGAAATTTCGCGATAATTTATTAGTCAATACTTGTAATGTTCTGATCATTAAAACCCATGTATGTTACCATTTTAACTTTTGTGAAAACTGTATAAATCTTTAGATAATTCTTGAGTCATAATTTAAAAAATGTAAACTATTGTCTGGTACTGTATTGAGATATTTTGGGAAATATATCGTATCATGACACATGTATCACGATATGTATCGTATTCGACATGGTGTATTCAGACTCTTGCCAATACACACCCCTAGTACAGAACACTAAAACGAGTAGGGGTGTAAGAAAATATTGATTCAGTGAAACATTGTGATAGTCTATTTGGCGATACTTGTATCGATTTAAAATACTGCCAAGGTAATATTTAATTAATTATTTAAAAGCAAACATGTAGTTTAGTTTAGCTTTTGTTTTCCACTTAATTTTTTGCTAAACTACCAAAAGTAAAGCACCATGAATTTGCTTCGGTAAGAGAAACGTCTTTATGAGATACAGTTGTGGTGCCCAATGTTCTGATCATTAAAAAACATGTATTTTACAATTTTACCTTTGTGAAAAATCTATGCATATTTAAATAATTCTTAAGTCAAATACAAAAAAAAGGTACAATATTGTCAGGTTATATACTGAGATATATCGAGAAATGAATTTAATCATGACAAATATATCGCGGTATGTATCGTATCACCAGACTTTTGTCAATACACACCCCTAACTTTTGCATCTTCATGTCTGTTCAACTAAACTTTATTTTATTCAGAAGTTTAAGGCTCTTCCAAAGTAAATGTAGTTGAAGAGTCTCCAATAAAGACGTACCATAAAAATAATGCTTTTCAAGTTATACTCATTTTATATTTAAGGAAAAGTTTAAGGAAAGTCAATAAATATGAGAGTTTGAGACAAATAAATAAAACAAAAAGAGAGAAAACCCCCAAACAGCTTAATTGAGAAACTCGCCAAGTCCTTACCTTCGGACTTCAGTGACCAGGGCAGAAAGTGGTTTCTCCCAGGCGTACATCTTGATTATCCTGATGCCAGACACCACTTCATTCATGATGCGGATCCTGCTGTCAGTAAGTACGGCGGTTTTGCTCCTGAAACCCAAAAGCGTTCCTTTAATCTTTCCTAGAAAGCAGCAAAAGTCTACAGCAGAATTGGCCTGAGAGGTGAGAATTTGTTTCAATTTCTCGGATATTACTGGAAACGTTGGTGCTTCTGATTTCCACAGCTGTGATTATTATTCATCTGCAGAAATCTAATCGACTTGCCCAGTCATGTTTTTTTATTTGGCTGACTGCTACATACACTAATGTGAGCAGCTCCATTAAACTTAGATGTTTCTTCAATGTAAAAATAATTGTAGTCCACAATGACAAGACTGCAGGTGAGGACTTGAATATTTGACACCAAATTTAAAAAAAAAAAAGTCACGCCTCAAAGCTCTGGAAGAGGAAAAACTCCTTTATGGACACCCCTATGCCCCCATTGCACAACTTTACAGCATCTTTGACAACATGGGATAAGATTTAGAAACCATTTCTATAAATATCAAGCATTTTATAGGGAGCATTGAACAGTTATGACTACACTACCCAGAATGCCTTCTGAGTTTAAGAGACAAGTGATTGGTCCGAGGATCTAAAGGTGAACAACAACAACATCTGCTTTAATCGGCCTTTGCAGATAGAACAAAACAACAGAAAAGTCAAACTTTAGTCACAATAAGTCACCAGAATATACAAAACAATACTTTTCTATTCTGGGGACATGACTACAATACCCATAATGCCTCAACAAGCACTCAAGCGATGCGGCTTCATAGCTTACCAAAGTCGTACAAAATAGAATTTTTATCGCCATTTTCACAGAAACCCGGTTCCAGGTCAACAAGCACAACCAAAATTAATATATAAGTATTGTTGTTATGTATTTCCGAGAGCTAACAGCTCCGTGCTAACATAGCTGACCTGCGACTTTTGATGACGTTATTGAGTGAGAGTAACGTCCAAATTTGAAGATAGAATTTTTTTCATAACTGTACTTTTGGAGGGTAGTGAGAAGCAGTAGAGGAAGAATTCTTGGTATACCACTTGGTCCAAAAATTATGGTAAATGTGTGATTAGCCAAACATACTGAATGGGTGTTGCTATAATGCTGTGTTCACGTCAAATGCAATTCGTTTGTCAAATTGGCAGTTTGACGCCTGTCCAAAGTGTGTTCAAAAACTCCTGATGTTGTGAGAGGAGCTATTATCAAAAGCTTTTAGCCCTGCTGCTACATCATGGAAGGCATAGACGATGTTGAGAATTTAGGTGTATTTAGTTTGATGAGCTCTGCATAGGCGTATGTCCAGGTTCTTGAGATCATAATGATCTCGCAGGTCCTCTTATTGTGTCTGACTCAACATTAAAAATGGACATACCTGATGCAGACAGCGAGAGATCTTTTTGAAGATACTTTTGACAAGTTTGGAGTTTTAGCGATGAAGACAGCCAAAGGATGGTTTCTAATGATCCCTACTGTCACTGACTAAGACGGAATCAAATTACAAAGGGGACGTCTCCAGTCACCATTTTTAGTGACATATTAGACATCACAAGACACCAACTTGTAAAAAGTCTTTGGTTTGCAGTGAGATCACGTCTTTATCAGAGACATCTTTGCAGGAGCAACCCTGCTTCGAGTACTCTCTTCATCCCACATAGGACGCCCTGTCACTTCAATCCTCAGCTCCTTCTGGCCATAAAACCAGTTTAGTGTTGGATCATGGTACCAAATCCAGCAGCTAAAGCTTTCAACTCATCCCAGTATCCACCAAATAATTCTGGTTTACGGGTTTCCAATGTCACAGCGAGATCAAAAAAACAGGACAACATCATCTGCAAATAAACGGAGCTGCAATCCTCTACCTAACTAAAGTTCTGCTCAAGTTGTGCCAAACGTATACAACATTGGGGAAAAATAGTACATACTCCTCCAGAATTAAGTTCATAACAAGAAGATAAACAGCACAAGACAAACCTGCCTTACGACTTCCTGAAAACTAAGCTAATAAGCAAAAGCCAATAACATAATGCCTTACTTTTAGAATATATTGCTAAGATAAAAAAAACAATCCTTATTTTTCAAAGCCATAGATTTCAACCTTTGACCCACTATAAAAGCTTAAAATAGATCCAAGAATGTGGAAGATACTCCCAATCTGGAAAAACAGGTTTACAAATTAAAGCACATGAACAAACTTTACAAAACAAAAAGTACCTGAAAATGCCAAAGAGTTTTCCAAACCACGTCTGGATGGGCATCATGAGTGCGATTGTGGCCACACCTGCTAGACACGAGATGCCGATCTCGTACCAGAGGAAAACCAGGATGACCACAGCCTGCAGGGGTCCCACCCACAAGTAGTGCAGGTTGAGAGTGATCTATAAAAAAAAGAAAACAACGATTGCTTCTAAGCCCCAAATAGATGAACAGAGTGCAGATACAAACGTATCCTACCTCATCAAAACGATTGACGTCATTGGAAAGCAGGTTCACTATTTGTCCCGTGGTCGTTCGACCCATCGACTCACTACTGAGACAAAGAGCCTGACAAGAACAAAAATATTATTTGATTAATAGCTCAGTGAATTATCTGTTGCATACTTTTCTTTTTACTAGAGACCTTCTTGTAGATCATGTGACACATGGCCACCCTTATCCTCATGCCAATTCTCAGCACATGGTAGTAGTAGAGATGTTGGAGAATGGTCAGCCCGAAGGTGGAGAGAGACATGGCGGCGCTGTACGTGTAGACCAGGTACAAGCTGGACTGGTCTTCTGCATTGTAACTCTCAAAGTACTGGATTATTTGCCCCAGCAGGAGAGGCTGGATCACCTTGATGGCTTCCTTCAGACAGAGAGAGAGAGAGAGAGAAACCACGAAATGGGAAGTGGCAACAGTCCAAGAAAACGATAGTTGAGAAAATTAAAAAAAAAAGAAGGAAACTTACGAGCGAAAACGAATACAGCCCCGCCGCTGCGTACGACCATCCGTAGCTTTTGAGGAGGACTCTGGAGAGTCTGGGCTTACGTCCCTCCTTGGTTGCCCGTTTGACCTCGTAGTCCCAATGTCTGAAGAAAACATTCATTTCAGATTAAGTTTTAGTTGGTGATTGACAACCTCAAAGGGCGTGTCCCAACAACGTTTTTACCTAACACTTTAAAGGTGAATTCACCGGAGGCAAACAGTTTTTTTAAGTCAATGAAACAGATGCAACGCAAAGGTCTACCAGCGGCTCGATTTGAGCGCAAAGCACGTACAGGCATCGCAGTCAAAATTTACATATCTGAAGTTTGAAAGGTCGCCGTGTTGCATCAACCAATCAGGAACTCAGCTTTGGCCACGTGATGTTTTCAGTGACTCGATCAGCAGGTAAAAAATGAATCCAAAGCGAGCGTTTTTTTGTCCTGAACTTTCATCTATTTTAGGGTTGTGGAGCTCATCCGGTTACTTTGGGGTGAAAGCAGGATACACTCTGGACAGATCGCCGGTTTTCGCTCCCTCACAGCTCACTCACACAATATGTCAGCAGACAGAGAGCCGCTGTGGGGTGTGGAGGCTGCTGGCTCGGGCCTCATCGAGACATTAAAGGTCTAATAATTTTATTTTTTCCCCCTTTGGTTAATACGACACACTGTGCCCTTAAGCTCAGCCACAGAGACACAGAAACACCGCGGAAGGGGCTGTCATTCAGACACAGACCCCTGTAGCGGGTAAATCTTTTAATAATACTCTTATAAACCCAAACATGGAAACATGATTACCAATGTTTCCGTAGAACTCTTCACAATAAATAAACCTCATTTCTCAACATCCTCTGTGTCTTCCATACATTTTAAGTGAGATATCCACAGAAACCATTCCTTATAGATATCATCCTAAAAGCATTAGTTTCTCCCACATGCAGCCGTGCTGTCAAGCTCAGGAACACATTTTTTGACAGGCAGCGACAAAAATGTAATCACCACGTTTTGTGTTAGTGCACCTTAACACCGTAGATGTCGCCTAGAAGAACTCTTTGCACGTGACATCTGGGTCTACGGGTAAAGACTGGACAAAAGCGGAGAACTGAACGTCGTTTAACACACAATATTAAACGAGTCAGGATTGTTTCTCTCTACAAACTAGTCAAAGTTAGATGAAGGTTACACGTACTTTACTGAATGTTGCTTGTTTGATTATGAAGGTAATCACAACGTTTAGCTGTCAGTTTGCCTTCCTAGACCTGTAAACTGGCAGTGATGTTGCCGCCGTCTTCGACATAAAGTAAATCTTCTACAGATTACAAGATAAAATATGCTGAATCCATAAAAACTAAATTACTATTAATTGTTGCAAATCCGCTGGTATTTTGTAAATCGCGCCAACTATTGAAGAGATACAATAGTTGAAAGTACATCACCCGCTAAAGAGCTAATATTTAAGGGATAAGACTTAAGAAATCCTGTTGCTCAAAAATCTGGCTCCAATTGAGTTAAATAAAAACCACCGGGCCCATATAATTAAAACGAGAACAGAATGTTTCACACTTCTTCACACTGTATTCTGAGCTGAGTGTGAAAGTTGGAACAACCAGGTGTTAAATCAATTTCATCATCTAATAAAAAAGCCTAAGGGAGGGTTTCCAAAATGTGCCAAATGTGCAGAGGAGCCCCTCTGTTTTATGGCAACAACACAACACTCAAAGAAACCTCAAAAGGAAAAACTGGAGAAGCCTTTTGAGGTCAAAGAGCTCAACAAACCCAAAATCTTGTCTTAAACCCCTACATTTTTGTAACTTAAGTTTATGATTAAACCTAACGTTTTTTTTGTTGCTGCCACTTTTGTATTTGCAAGATATTGGTTACATTTATTGTAAAAAATAAATAAATAAAAGGTAATCTTCAGAGACATTCTGAAGACAGCTATTGTAAATTAAGTGATAAAACCACAACTATTTGTTGAACACTTGTACAAACAAGTTATTTACGATGCCTATGCGAGCGTTGACGACGCCTTTTGGTTCTGCACTTATTAGTTCAAACTCAAGTAAAGCTTTTATTGTTTTATAGTTGTAAAATCGCATTCTTTTTTAGAGCTCGATATGTGAAACTAAAGAAAGAAACTGATTAGTTTGGGGGTTGTTTGTTCATAAAAATGCAAATTTGTTAAATAATAGGCTTTTAAATAGTCATCTGTAAAGAATCTTCTCAATAAAAAGTCGACACATTTGAGTTCTGTTTTTGCTGCTCTTGAGGAATTCCAGGAGCATACGGCACCTCTGCAGCTCTTCTCCCAGGGTTTCAGAGCGATCCTCGGGAAGAACGATGTACATGTCGCTTTCATCCAGCTGCTGTTTGCGGCCGAGGTGGAGCAGCGGGGTTAGCCAGCTGGAAAAAAATGGAAGTCAGCAAAATAAAACCAATAAATACTAAATAAAACAAATTAAAAAAACACTTGATTTAGGGTTTGCTTTTCGATTTAAGAGTGGCTTCTGGATTTCACTTTTTTTTTCAATTTCACATTAAAGTAGTTTTATGAAACTTGCTTTCAAAATCTTTGTTTACTTATTTTACTAGTAATTTAATGTATTTTAATTTTTATATTTATGTTATTTTATATTGAAATATATTTATATTTATAATATTCAAATATACTTATTTTCTATGTATATTTATATTTATTTTATTATATTATATTTGATATTTATTTTATTTTTAGACTTAAATGTATGCGTTTTATTTATCCAATTAGTTTATTTATTAAATTATTTCCCCCTGATTAAAAAATATTTTTTAAATTTGACATTTAGACTCTATTGTAGTATTTTCAAAATAAAATGACAAATCCTATCAATTCAAAAAATATTAGCACTAGTTTTGGCAAAAAAACAATTTATTGTAAATAAAGGTGAGTTTATTTTAAGAATTTCAACATTTTTGCCTGCAAAACAGTTAAGTTTATTTTATAATCAGTGTAACACTTTAATAACTACCTTTTTTGTTAGTATATAATGATTAAATCTGAAGAAGTGCTTAGTTTATGAAAGAAAAATTGCGTAAAAATGTTACACAAAAAATTTACGCCAAAGCCTTAATTTACTTCAACTCAACATGACAGTTGGAATAAAAACACACGAGTCAATATCAAGGGGAGTGTGTTGCCTGTTTACTTTAAAGGGTTAAAGTCTCCTATATTCATTAAATTTTTCATTTTTCCAATCAAACAGCTGCTGATTGTTTCTTTTTTAAAGTATGTAAGAAAAGTGCTTCACTTAATCAGGTTAGCTTAGAGTGTTTCAATCTATAAACCTCAACAGGGCTGGATGTCAGTGGCCACCTTGCATAACCAACACCTGACCTCACCTGTATGAAAGAAGCCACTCAGAAGATGATTAACTACATTTGCTCATCTCTCAGTCACACTTAAACCCAAGTTACCAAAGAAAAGATGACATAACGGCATCAAAGTGTAAATCAGGGACTTTAGAGCTTTTTTTTTAAATTTCACTTGAAATTTCATTATTGCATATTTGAGGTTAGCTTGGGAACATTTTAATCCAAAAATGTCACAAAATACAGATAAATGTTAGTCATCAAATAGTGCCCAAATACATCCAACCTGAAACGTTGGTTTAACTAAAATAAAAAAAACTATTAAGTCCATAATTTTACTTATTCTGTTGTATATCAGTGTTCATGTATACCACAAATGGGTCAGACGCAGGGGCGGAGCTACAGAAAAAAACCTTTGCCTGCTAATTTTTGAGTCAAAACCAGCATCATTATTGACAAAGATTAAGAAATCCTCAATACAACCTTCAAAAATAACATTTAAATTCCTAAATTAAATAACATCTTCTCAATTGTCTCCATTCCAACGTCTTCTACCCTAAACCCCCTTAGTTAAAATGTTCTAGCTCCGCCCCTGGATAGACAGTAACCGAAAAAAAAATAAAAATCTTTATTTGAATACCAAAACTTTGAAAGAGGAGATGAGTGTCGATGTGTGGAAGAAAGGTTTTTTGATATTGTGATAGAATTCACAAAATTTGATAACATTGTTGATTTTTTTCGGGATTCATTATACAATATGTTAAAAAAGTGAGTACACCCCTCACATCTCAGCAAACATTTAGTTACATCTTTTCATAGGACAACACTGCATAAATGACTATTTTACGCAATGAACAGTAGTCAGTCTAAAGTTAGTATAGCAGTGTTAATTTATTATCCCCTCAAAATAACTAAAAATACAGCCAATAATAGCTGAACCCCTAGAAACAAAAGTGAGTACACCCCTAAGTGGAAGTGTACAAATTGAGCACAAATTATCATTTTCCTTCCACTTTTTCGTGTGAACCATTAGTGTTACACTGTCTCAGGTGTCATCAGTTAGTAGGCGAGTTAAAATTGGTATAAAAGCTCTTCCTCAAGGCAAACAACTTTCAGAAGACCTGAAAAAAAGAATTGTTGTTTTGCATAAAGATGGCACAGGCTATAAAAAAAAAAAATAGCCAACACTCTGACACTGTGTTGCAGACAGTGGCCAAGATCATTCAGCGCTTTAAGAGAACAGGCTCTTCTCAGAACGGGCCTCGCCATGGTCGGCCAAAGAAGCTGAGTACACGTTCTCAGCGTCACATTCAAAGACTGGCTTTGGAAAACAGACGGATGAGTGCGTCCAGCATTGGGACAGCGATTGAAAGAATGAGAGGTCAGCCTGTCAGTGCTCAGACCGTACGCCGCACACTGCATCAAATTGCTCTGCATGGTTGTCGTCCTAGAAGGAAGCCTCTTCTAAAGATGATGCTCAAGAAAGCTCGAAACAATCTGCTGCAGACAAACTAAGGACCAGGATTACTGGAACCATGTCCTGTGGTCTGATGAGACCAAGACAAACCCATTTGGTTCAGACGGTGTCAAGCGTGTGTGGCGGCAACCAGGTGAGGAGTACAAAGACAAGTGCGTCTTGCCTACCATCAAACAAGGTGATGGAAGTGTCATGATCTGGGACAGCATGAGTGCTGCCGGCATTGGGGAGCTACAGTTCATTGAGGGAAACATGAATTCTAAAATGTACTGTGACATACTAAAGCAGAGCATGATCCCCTCCCTCCGGAAACTGAATAATGACCCCAAACACACCTCCAACATGACCAGCGGCTTGCTAAAGTGGCTGAAGGTAAAGGTGATGGACTGGCCAAGCATGTCCCCAGACCTTAACCCCATAGAACACCTCTGGGGCATCCTGAAGAGGAAGGTGGAGGAGCAGTGGAAGAGGATTCCAATGGAAACCTGTGAAGGTCTAGTGAACTCTATGACCAGGAGACTTCAAGCCGTGCAGGAAAATGATGGTGCCCACACAAAGTATTGACATTTAACATTTTTACTTAGGGGTGTACTCAGGGGTTCAGCCATTATTGGCTGTATTTTTAGATATTTTGAGGGAACAATAAATTTACACTGCTATATTAACTTTAGACTGCCTACTGTTCATTGTGTCAAAAAAAATCATTTATGCAGTGTTGTCCTATGAAAAGATATAACTAAATGTTTGCTGAGATGTGAGGGGTGTCAACTATATCAACTATATTAAAACAAAGAAAAATAACAGATTTATTGTATTCAGTCAAACGGTCATTAAATTAAAAAAAAAAAAGTCATAAGATTTCATGTTTACCTCTTGGATTATTCCATATCTGATTCATTATACACACCTTTGAAGAAATGCCAATAAGAAATCCATAAACTTTACATCTATGCAGTGTTATTTATTAACACAGCTTATTTATCTGCGGTTTCTCATATTCGTAGATTTTTTTTCAGTCACATGACTCTTCCAGGTTGTCATAAAAACTCAGACAACTGAAGACGCTTGCACATGAAACTTGCGTCCGAAGGAGGGACTGCGCTGCATCTCCGCACAGCACTACAGTCTTTTGCTCTGAATTTAAAAAAAACACTCTTTATGTTGAGCAATACTACAATGTTCTTTAAAAATGGTGCACAACGTATGATCAGAAGTGTTTTTGATGAGTATGGACTGGTAACAGACATCCTTCCGCCGCGGGGGTGGGGGATTTCGCGGATTCGTGGATGCCTCAGGTCTCCAACCCCCGCGAATAAGGGCGGGGAAGACTGTACTACACAAACTGCCATTAAGGTAGTAACTATAGGGACCCATCTACTCCACAATTTAAAAGGCTTAAAATATTACAAATTTAAAGACATAGTAGATCATTCAATTTTAAGACTAATGTATAGAGCACATTACAAAGGTCTGCCATAAAACATACCAAAAAAGACTGAAAAAGGACAGTAATTATACCGTAAAAGGAAATGAGGTTTTTAACTCTCTCTGGGTAGGGGTTGAAAATTTGTACGATACTATCCCGTATGACAATTATATCACAAATATCACATCTTTGCTTTAGCTAAAATTTAATTAGGTCCTAAGAGGGTTAAAACCTAACAAATTCAGATTGAAAATGAAGGACAAAAGTGTTACAGTGGAGAGTATCAGATATGGAATAATCTTGAGAAATCAAATATATATATATATATATATATATATATATATATGTATTTTTTTTAAATTATATATCATGATACAGATAATTTCATATCACAATAACGATATATATCACAATAAAGTATACATTCAGTTATTCTCTTAAAAAGATGGTCAAAGTGTCATTACTTACTTTTACTTTATTTTTCAAGTAACATGTAATTGAATAGTTTCAAGTTTTTTTAAGTAATATATCACATTTTGCACAAAAGTTCAGCAATAAACATAAAAACGATACAAGAGAAATGGCACGATAGACACTTTTTTTGCCCATACAATGTGTATCATCATATTGCCCAGCACTAGTGTCAGCCATTTGAATTTTTTTCTTTTTTTGTGTGTTTTCATCAGCTTTTGCATTAGAAAGATATATAATTGGTTAAAATAGTTTCATGATTTAGTTAAATGGGGCAGACATAATAAGCTTTCTTCTCTCTGCCCTAATTTATTTTCACCAATGACAAGAATGTTGTGTCATTTATTGTTGTGTGCTGTAAAAATGAAATGAATTTCCTGTTTGTCAAAAACATTATTACATTAGATATATTTGAAATTTGTTGGAAAAACAGATGTATCATTAAAAATGACTGCTTTTTATCTACATTTCTTTAAATATGAGAGCAAGATTTGGTCAGTTCTCACCTTATTTTAATTATAAACCCTACTTTTTCTAACATGTATATGTTTTATTACTCAAAAATCAAAGTGGGCCTATAATGAAGGCAGAAGTTCATTGGGGACCCCTGATTCTAAGGCTAAACCGCCGTTTTTACCCATTAAAAATTACATTGGTCACAAAATATTTAAGTTATTTAATTTGTAAGAAAAAATACTTTGAATGGAAAATGTTTATTTTTTATGCAAGTTAATAGTTCTTACTTGATTCCAACGTTAGTTCTGTTCTTAGAATTACTTCTATATCAAATAAAGCGTTAAAAATGTGTGAATTAATCTTTTATAATTCTATATCTGCATAGTCAGAAATGTGCTTCAGGCAGAAGTCGTGTTTTTTTCACTTTGATGAACAGCAGCCTGACATTTGGGTACAGGACGTACGTCCGCGTTTGACGTTATTGTTTTTGTTTACCGACAGACAGCACCGGTGGACGCGCCGCCGGAAGCGCTAGACTCACCACAGGAAGAGCTTGGAGCACAGCCCGGCGGCCCCCAGCGGGTTCTTCCTCTCCCCCGAACCGTCCATGTCCGCGGCGGCTGCATCCGCTCCCCGGCAGCTGCTGCTGAGCCGCACGCGCGCGTGGTTTTTAATTCCTCGCCTGGGCAAGCTGCTTACGTAATCAGGGGCTGACATTCGGCCAATGAAGTGTCGCGGCGGTAGAAAGTGGGCGTGTCCTCGCAAACTGCTGACAGACGGAGCACAAACATGAGCGTTGGCTGAAAAAAGGGGACATTTTCTGGTTTATGGGACGGTTTGCGGGCTGTAAAACAGAGACTTCTCTTCAACTCACTTTGATGTTACATATTTATATTTAATTTGAAGTTATCTTGAGCTTTGACTCGGCTTTCCGCGTGACTATATAATGACAATCTATCTTTCCCTGTTTTGCTTTTTTTTTATTCGTGACTGTTAGTTTAAATAACCAGGGGCACTACAAGGTTTTTTGGGGGTCCAAACCAAATATTTTGGTTCCCCTATTTATTGTTCATCAGTCATTGTAAAAAATCTGGTTTTCTTTTTTTTTTTAAATGTAAATATCCACAAACACTTAAAAAAAATACTCGAACATACATTTTTAATTGGAAAACATTTTTTAAATTATGTATGGTAAAAAAAAACTTGATCCAAAAAACTCAGATAATTTTCTTTTAGAAATAAAATAAATCAAAATGCCAAGTTTTGTGCAGCTAATTTGTAATTTAAATTGGAAAAACAACCTAAAATCAATAATACTTAAATACTTTCAAGTAAAGCTGCATTTACACTGGCTAAATTAGTAGTTAGTACATTAATGAAAAATCCATGCAAACTTGCGTAGCCCCAAACGCGTACAAAATGGGCATTCATTGATCCCGCGCTAAAAGTTCAACCAATTGAACTTTTTGACACTTAATTGCGCTAATTACTGTGACCAATTGGGGCTCATATTTGGTGGTAATGTCTGGGTAGCGTCCTTTTCGCAACAGGAGTGCTAACGATTGTAAGCATGATCTCAAAGGAAAAATTAGTATTCGCCTTTTTCTGCCCGACCGGAATTACATGACACCAAGTCTTTGATATATCGGAATAGAGCTGTAAAAGAAAAAAGCCTGGAGCAAGATTTGCAAAAAATTCTCTGCTTCGATGTTTAAAATCCAAGTTCATCCCACTGTAGGTGGCAGACATATACTGTACAAAAACAAAAGAAAAAGAAGCCCCTCCCTGTGTGTCCAGTGTGAATACCATCGGCTGGATGCACAGTCATGAAACTGTGTATAGCGCTACATGCAGCCAGTGTGAATGCAGCTAGCTAATTTAGCAAAAAAGTGAACAATTTTTTTGCTTAATCTTGACGTGCAAACACGAGGCTAATCAAGTCCCTATATTAGGGATAAAAAAAGCAATAGCTAACAGGACTATTAAAAAAAGCCACAAAAGTTGTTAAGAACTGCTCAGATAGGCGCTCAAAAAAGGAAAAAAATGTATATATTTTTTAAATAATTAAGGGGGGAAATAGGAAGAAAGAGTTAAACATTAACAGCTAAAAATGGCTTACATAGATAACAAGTTTAAGTTGCCATGTCTTAAATGTCTTCCTGAACTGTAAACCGCACTGCTGATTTATCAAAGTCTGAATAAGCAACAATTTTGAAGATTTTGAAGTACTAATCCCTTTTTTTCTCATAAACATAAAACAGCAAAATACAGCCAAAACCACAGTGGTGGGAAAAAAATAAAGTTTTATCAGTGACAACACGACTTACCTCTTTGTTTATCTGGAGGAGCCACAACACGCTTCCTAGTGGACAATGTGTTTAAGAATCTGATCAGTAGCTGGTCTTTAATGCAAAGTTCTTAAGGCCAAACATCTGCACAATAAAAATCCCCCCAAATAAAACTGCAAATAAATAAAATTAAAAATATATATACATGTAGTTGCTCGATGGCATCATAAAATGACTAATGTTTTTGCACCACATGACTGTCAGTCACGTGCCATAAGAGTCTTGTTTCAGATTCGCCGTCGGCTGGATAACAATTGGTTTTGTTTGACCTGGATCACATCTGGACTTTGAAACTTGACCATGTAAGTAAATGTGTCTGTGCAGAAAATGCCTGACACCAGCCGGAGCCAAGAGTCCAAAGAGCCAATATCTCAAGGCTGCATGATATCCGCTCAAAGAGCAAGTGAATGTTTAAAGGCCAGGAGTTGACTTTGTACTTTTTTTTTCTTTTAGAAAGCTATTTTTTGTTGAGTCACTACAGATGACTAACATGCTTTGAATATTTATGCTTTGTTATGTAATATTTAAGATCTATTTGGAGCTTTAAAGACTCACTCTGATGAAAACATATAATAGGGAAATTAAACTAAAAAATGATCTTTGAGTATTTTTATGCTATATTGCTTTCGCAGTTGTTTAAATGAATTTTATGCATAGAGATTGAAACAACCCCATCCAACTCAAGATGATGACATCTCGGCGATGTCAGCAAAACTGTAAAAAAATTTAATGGGCCTAAAATTGCTTTTGGAGCCGAAAAAAACTCAAAATACACAAACAAAAACAAAACACACATTGTGGACATCCAAGAGAACTTTTGAAACTATTATGAGATACCCACAGGACCTACGGCTTGGTAACTATTTTGTTGCAAAATGTGAGATTTTCACGTTTTCACAAAAAATGGGAAAACAACACTTTTGTTGGTGCAATTTTCACGAAATTTCACACACATGCCGCCAGTTTAAGTCAACAACTGTGACAAAAGTTTCATTGACCTTTGACCTTGGGAAGAGGCCTCCACTTTAAAATCTTCAGAAAAAAAACACCTTTAGTCCCAGCTACAAACGAAAATTCCTCTTAGGGATTTCCATCAATCGCCTTTTAACTTTCCAAGAATTATTGTGAAGCTATTATGAAAAATGTTGCAAGTAGAAGTTGTAGATTTTGAACTGAGTGTACATGGCGAGTTTGCAACTGTTGCGATCCTAAATAGCTTGCACTTTTAAAAAAAGAAATCAGAATGTTGTAAAAAGGGTATGCAAGAGTTCTCTGACTCACACTGAACACACCTATATAACATACAGTATGGAAATGTTAAAATTTTGAGCGTGGTAAACAAAAAAAAACGTAAAAAATTCTGCTGACTAAGCAAAAAAATTAAATTTGGTAAAAATAAATAAATAAATGTTCTAATCCACTAACAAAAAAACAATATAAATTTTGTCGGAGACATCCAAAGGAAGTTTTGAAATTATTATGGGATGGTCACTTGACTTACAGCTTTGTAAAATCGGAGATTTGCCGATTTTCACACAAAATGGGAAAATAAACCTTTTGTTTGGGTAATTTTTATGAATCTTCACACACAGGTCGTTAGCTTGAGTCTACAACAAACCCTGGAGTCTTATTGACCTTTGGAAGAGGGTTCCATCTTGATTAAAAAAAAAAAGGAAACGTTTTTAGTACTAGCTACAATCGAAAACTAGCCCTAGGGATTTCCTTTGACGCTTCCTTACTTCTCGGGTGTCATTTGGAAGCAATTGTGGATAAAAACTTGCATTTTAGTTGTAGATTCAGATTTTCACAGTCGGAATAGAGATCTCTCAGCAACAGGGAGGTGGATGGGGTTGCTACAGCACCATGGTCCCGCCCACAACTCAATCTCCTGTCACTCTGCTGAAATTATGTTTAGTAAAATCATAATTAAAAGACCACTAGGAACCCTTTTACAGGAGTGGGTATTGGAAAAAAAACAGGTTCCCCACAAGAGGGAACTTTACACACTTGCAGGGGCCAGGTTAAGCCCACTACAAAATACATAAAAAAACTTGCATTCCCCATTTTTCACCAAACATATCATAGGATTTAAAGGTTTCATGTCACGCTAGAAAATCTGTTCCAATAACTGGACAGCTGGAGAAGACACGCAGCTGTACAGAACATGCTTTAGGGGATGGAGGAACTGGTTCCTTGAAGTTATAAGTACAGAAGAATTGATGTATTCGACCATATTTCAGCACCTTAAGCTCCAGATGTTGCTCTGGAGTCCCGTTTGACCCCCATCGCTCTTATGAGGAAAGCAGCAAAAAGAAATCATCTTAAAAAACAACCGCATTATCTGCTGGATGTTTTGTTAGAGCAGCTTCTCCAGCTGCAAATAATGGTGATAAATTTAGATGTCAAAAGGAACTCCGTGTTCATTTCGAGGCCTTTAACCTCACATACGTCTAATCATCTGTGACACGCTCAGACGGAGGTATAATTCATACATGAGTTCAGCTCACTGAGGATTTCTGTCAGCGCTCTGGTTTCTCTCATCCCGTTGACAGCTCATTTCTTCCGCTCCGTCAGCCTTGAAGTTGGGTATTTTCTCGAAAAGAGGAAAATTACAATGCTGAAAGTTTAAATTCTTTTCCTAAAATGGTGAAATGTGAAGAGGTAGAGCCTATTCAATAACGAACAAGAAAGCAAAAGTGTCAAAACATGTTTCTGTTCAGAACCTTTAAAGCTTCGTCTTTTAAGACTGTTCATTTGAAAGCTTTAAAAGATAAATCAGACAAAAATGAGTAAAAGTTTGAAGAAAAACGTCAGTGCACTTTTTCCAAGTAACAAAATCTGTCATTTTTAGGAAATTTACTTCTTTGTCTGACTCATCCACCTTCATCTACACTAAAAAAAAAGTGATACATTGGATCAATTAACACAAGTTCTGTAATTTGTTACATTTAAATTTGATAGTTGATAGGTTGATGGGTTATTGAACTTAAAGGTCTATTTAATTAAAATTAACAAATTACAAAGCTTTTAATACTGATCCAATGTTTCACTTTTTACAGTGTTAGTGTCATTGTCCACATCCTCCTCACTCACACCGACCCCTCCTCATGTCCTCTACATGATCCTCCTCTCTCCTTGTAGCTCTAACCCAATGACTACATATGAGAACTGGATCGAGTGAGTTTGACGTCAGTAATAGAAAATGGCTCACTTTGCTTTTTTTTTTCCATGTTGGAGCCAGAGGTTGTTGATTAGCACCGATTGGTTAGAATCTGAAACATATTTATGGAAAGTGAATTAGCCAATCAAGAGTGAGCTTGTTGGAAGGCCACACCCCTACCACTTGAAAGTAGGCTACAGGAAATCTGTCAAACATTTCAAATGTTCAATGTGAGACCACTAGCTCTTTTTGAGGCTTCCGATTGGCCGGTTTATAACTTGAATAACTTAAGCCTCGTTTCCACTGAGCGGTGCGATCCGGTCCAGTTCATTTTGGTGAGTGTTTCCAATCTGTGCTATCGTGTAATTGCGTCATTGTAGTGCGACGACTTGAAAAGCAGCAACAATGGAGGTCATCCAGCAGCTCGTATTGTTGTTTTTCTTCTGGTACATCTTGTATAATAGGAATATGGTGTTTTTTGAAAGAAGACTGAGGGTGGCTAAGATGAAAATTGCTTACAAATGTTGGAAACGTTAGCTTAAATGAGCACTGTATTGGTCCTTTCTAATGTCGTCATTCTACCAATCACTGGGCGGCTACAGTTGCTCCGCCCAAACTGTCCCACTCCATTTTTCTATGGACCTACAACCAATGTAGGCCCCAAGAGGAACAGTTTGGAACTGTTTAATGGTCCATTTTACAGTGGAAACGCTCAAAATACCGGACCGTACTGTATTCTACCGGACCGCTCAGTGGAAACGAGACTATACACTACAGAAAAATTATCTAAAAAATAAGATTACCAAGAACATGTAAGGTAGGAAAACCTGTTTACTTCCCAATAGAAGGCTATTGAATTTTAGCTTCTTGGTACTTCCTGTTGGAACACAATATGGGAGGGTGGGTCACTCTGTCCATTGCCCATAAACAGTCAATAGTTTAACATGAGTGTCCTTTCACCAATCTCATCCCTGTTAGTCCTCTCGACACCTCCAAACCATCTCAATCCAACTCATCCCCAAAACATCTAATGTTCCTCCGAGGAATCCATTCCTGATTTTTTCCATCCATTTCACTCCCAAAGAAAACATAAACATCTCTTTCATACTAATAAAGTTTTTACACTACATTTGCTTTTCAGCTTTGACCATCCTTTGCTTAATTAAAGAGAACTTAAGAACCAGAACGTCGACATTTCTGCTTTTGCCCGCAGCTACGTGTGAATTAGTGCAACAAACAATCCTGCAGAACCATCGGGGATGCATGTTACCTGTCGAAACCATCGCTTTGTTGAAGAGGAAAGTGATGGATGTTTCCCCCTGCTGTGTTTTGACACATCATCCTTAAAGCTCCAGGCCTTGACAGAGATTACATAATCATGACACCTCAACAAACATTATCCTCACCTGCCTGCGCTCAACTCAACAGAAACCAGAGAATAAATTTGAAAATAAAACTGAAACACATCAAAATAAAACCCACATTTAAATTAAGATTTTGAAAATAAAAGCTCAAATAATAATTCATTTATTACGCTTCACTAAAAAAATTATCCATTGTTTGTTCTGGAATCTTCTG
This sequence comes from Oryzias melastigma, assembly GCF_002922805.2. Taxonomy (NCBI): domain Eukaryota; kingdom Metazoa; phylum Chordata; class Actinopteri; order Beloniformes; family Adrianichthyidae; genus Oryzias; species Oryzias melastigma. Next base: position 9,493,453 of record NC_050513.1, on the reverse strand, counting down.
CCCTACTTCTGCTTGTCTTTGTGAGGACTTCTAAACCCTGCAGCATCTCCTCTGAAAGTTCTCCTGCTGCTTCTGGACACACTGTGAGGACTTTGGTTCCTTGAGAATCATTCGGACTGCAGCTGCTGTTCCCAGTCAGTTGAGAACAGTTTCTCATTTATAATGATGACCTAGCAAGAAGCCTCAGAAGAAGAAAAAGGTGAAATAAAAACTGCGAGTGGCGACTGCCCCTACACCCACCTTTGACCCAACCTCACTTGCTAAGTAACCACTACACACCCCTGACTCCCCCCTTCTCTTTCTGTAAGGCTGGTCTGAGAAGTATGTGAAAAATTGATGTAAAATGACCTTTTTCAAAATAGCGGCTTTTTTTTGTTGCTTTTATCTTCATAGCAACCATTTTTATGTTTTGTTCACCTAACAGATCTATGCAAGTTTCAGAAGAATCGACAGAAGTAAACTTTTGGATTGTCTTAGCAACAGAGGTTATTTGCTATCCACACCCACATTCCTTATATGGTCAGGTTATGTTATTTTATTTTGTCCAGCTTTAGCCCAGTTACAATATATTACATTTTCACAATATTCTGTTAAAAAATGTGCAAATAATAAGAGGACGCCACTTTTGTGAGCTCGCCATGGGCACACCATTAAAAATCTACAACTTCTATTTGGAACATTTACTTCAAAATTGCTTCCCAATAATCCCCGAAAAGTTAAGAAACGATTGATAAAAATTCCTGGGACAAGTTTTT
>NC_050513.1:9490330-9492652 GCF_002922805.2 Oryzias melastigma | reverse complement strand
GTGATCTTGTAGGAACAAGTGACACTTTTCTTCCTCTCGACAGAGGTGAGGCCGAGTTGGAGGTTAGATGCTGCAGAGGGAAGCGAAGGGCCAGATGAGGGACAACAGTATCATCGGCATAGAGGTGTATTTGAAAAGGCCACGAGTGTAGACCAGGATACTCATGTTAATCCTGTCTTCATGGATTCAGAGTCTCCACGAAAACCAAAAGAACCAGAATCACTGCTGAGCTCACACAGTTAGTAGATTCTTCGCTAATGGATGGCACTGAATAAAACTAATAATTGAGTATGCTTTTAACCAAGTTTGTTGGAAAAGACTTTAGCCTTGGTTCCACCAGTTAGTACAACAGAGCAGATGCGACACAGAAATAACAGGTTCATATCAAAAGCATTCTCTTCTGTTTAGCTGCATTCACACTGCTATCGCCAACGCGTGTTACAAGACCACTTTCAATGAAAAGTCTATGTAAATATGAGTATAAGCATGTTTCTGGCTTCAGCATTTAACAACCTCGTGTTCACGCATTCACCATTAGCTCATTTAGGTCCCATTCCGATCATTTTTTGATCTATTTTAAAATCCTTTCCAGTGGTCTTTTCCATCCATCTTCTTCCGCTCATCCAGGACCTGGTCGTGGGGGAAGCAATCTGAGCAAAGATGCCCAGACTCCCCCCCCCCAGCTCCTCTGGGGGGACCCTGAGGCATTCCCTGGCCAGCTGAGAGCCGTAGTCTCTGGATCTTCACTGGGCCTCCACCCAGTAGGACATCCCCAGAACACCTCCCCAGAAAGGTGTCCAGAAGACATCCGGATTTGATGCCTGAGCCACCTCGGGCCCCTCTGTGGAACGCCACCTTAACGTGGTGGAGGGGTTTGAGTGTTCAAGTGACCTATCGAGCTATGCTGTTTGTCCCTGGTAGGGTCAGAACCCCTTTACAAGTTAACTCCAAGATTCCACTACGTTGCTCGGATTGGCATCACAAGGGCCCCACCCTGGAGCCAAGCCTGGGGTTGTAGCTCCTCCCACGGGCGAAGCGTGGGGGATTGCTGTCCAGTGGGCCCGCCTCCTGCAGGAGAGCTCAGAAGGGGCCGTTGCAATGTGGTTTTGGTGGCAGTCGAAGGAGAGGTCTTTGGGGGCAAAACCCCGGTCATGAAACTTGGCTTTTGGGACAGAGTCTTTTTAATTATGATTTTGCCTTATTTAGCCTAAAAAATGAGTTGTCTCTAGGACATAATTCTGCAGACCAGTTGTGAGCGGGACAAGACTCAAAAATACAATTTTTAACTCAATTTTCTTTATTTATGTCCTCCATCATCAGAAAAAATGCTTCAAGAACATTCTAAAAACCATTTTCATCAGAGAGGGTCTTTAAAGTAACTGAAATTTGGTTGTTTCCCCCATAAAAATTGTCTTTTTGTGTTTGGAGAAGATCACATTGCAGATTTTCTTCACTCTTCTGACTGAAATAAAATTGATTTTATAGCTGATCAACAACAGAGGATCAACTTTCACTTCCTGTTAAGTTACCGTTTTACTGATTTATGAAGAAAATTGAATCAGCTGATGTTTCTACTGCAGATTTTCACTGAATAAACAGTTTACAGAAGAGAAACTGCTGACCGATCAGCTGACTTGCTGCTTTCTAGAGACACAAACCATCATGAGGCTGTAGAGTTCAAATTCTTAACTTTCCAAAGCTCTGCTTTCACCACATTGCTTTATTTCCATCTGTTTTTCTTGATCCGTTTCATTTTTCCTGGATTACATGAACAGGAAGTTTGTTCTTTCTGTGTCAAAGAGTAAAGGAAATGAACTGTCTTTCCCCTCATGGAGTGTAACTGCCGCTGCTCTGTGTCGCCATCGGGTGGACTAAGAGCAGAAGTGCAACAGCTTTCAGTTTTCACCTGAACTTGAGAGAAGAACCAATATGTTGAAGTTAGACCAGAGCTGACGGTGCGTTCGGGTGAAGTTGGAAAGTGTTCTTGTGAGTCCAAGATCTAAAAGCCCTCAATGTGGGAAAGATGAGACAATATCTATCTTTTCCAGGACTAGATAAGTTAGGTTTGTGGAGTCCTGTTGGAGCTCTGTGGTTCTTGGTCAGCTGCTTCTGATCTGATCTTCATCATCCTGACATCTTCTTCTTCCACGGTTTTGAAAAGCTTCAACTTTTTAAAACAGTGTCTGATCTAAGGGTGTAGGGAAAAATCAATTTGGCGATATATTGCGATATTTTGCTTGGCGATACTTGTATCGATTTAAAATGCTGACAAGACAATATTTAATAAATTTTGTATGAGCATCCTTCAGCGTCTTACTTTTG
>NC_050513.1:9471167-9490285 GCF_002922805.2 Oryzias melastigma | reverse complement strand
GGATACATTACAATACACATAGAAGACTGAAATGCCTTGCTTCAAGGCACTTCAGGTCTGTCCACAAATACAAACTGCTTTTCTATCGTTCATTTCAATCATCTCCATGTTTCTCTATTGTTAGTGTGGAGCTAATGTTTGACTCCATGACGTCACTAACGTTCTCATTTTTGAGAAGAAGCTGCTGAAGATCCAGAGGCTTCCGACTCAAAGGGAAGATAAGAGAGTATTTCTCTGAAAGTTTCATCTGGTGGATAACTCAATATTCACTGATGTCTCAACTTGTGCTAAAACAGGAAATCAAATTATCTTCCTTTACCTTTTTTACCTTGTGTTCATTCAAGATCATCTCCTGAACTTCTTCAACGTGAAGTCCGATCTGGGCTTAAGAAGAACTTCTTATCGACTAAAGATCTTCTGTAGATACATATTTCCTCAAGTCTCTTCACAATGTTGAGATTAAAGTTCTGTGATGCCTCTAAGTGACTTTGGTTGTATATTTGGGGTATGTTGTGGTGTTGCAGATTCCACCTTACTCCTCCCCGATGGTGTTGCATCCTGGGTAAGTATCGAGAACTCCATAAATCCCGACCTCTTGCAGAAATGCAGTCAAAAATGTTCAAGGAAGCCTCCACCATAATTCAATGTTGCTTGTAGACAATAATTGCTCTGCTCTCCAGCCCTTCAAGGAACAAACTACCCCTTGATGGAACCAAATGTTTTGGATTTTGACTCATCCGTCCAGCGAACCTGCTGCCATTTTCTTTTCACCGCAGTTCTTGTGTTTTTGCACTGGTACAGTGGGGCAAAAACGTGTTTAGCCAGCCTCCAATGTTGCAAACTTTACCACTTAAAAAGATGAAAGAGGTTTAAAAAAATCTAAAATATCACATTGTCTGATTTTAAATAATTTATTTGGAAATTATGGTGGAAATTAAGTATTTGGTCACCAAATATTTCTGTCTCTCACAGACCTGTACCTTCTTCTGTTCTCCACTTGTTACCTGTATCAATGGCACCTGTTTGAACATTTTATCTATATAAAAGACATCTGTCCACAACCTCAGCCACACTCTAAACTCCACTATGGCCAAAGAGCTGTCTAAGGACACCAGAAAGAAAATTGTTGCCCTGACCGAGCTGGGAAGACTGAATGTGTAATAGATAAGCATCTTGGTGTGAATACATCAACTGTGGGAGCAATTATTAGAATAAAAACATCTCTGCTCTAGAGGAGATCTGCATGGAGGAATGGACCAAAATATCAGCGACAGTTTGTGAAGACTTACAGAAAACATTTAACTGTTGCCATTAATAACAAGGGGTATGTAACAAAGTATTGAGATGAACTTTTGTTATTGGCCAAATTCTTCTTTTCCACCAAATAAAAAATTCCAGTAGGGTGATTTTGTTCCATCATAGTTGAAGTATAACAATGATGAAAATTACTGGCCTCTCTCATCTTAATAAGTGGGAGAACTTGCACAATTGGTGGCTGAGTAAATGCTACACATCAGACGCTGTTATTTTGTAGCAACCAGACCTCTGCAGACAGTACATAAGGAATTCTGAGCTGATGGAACTGCGAAGGATAATAAGATCACTTGCTCTTCGGCTGATCACAAAGTTGACGAAACTCGTTACAGATGCAGTAGGACTACCATCTTGTTGCTGCTTGTTCTTTCCATGAAATCTCACCTCGGTTTATGACTTTGGCTGTTGTAGCTCCCAAACCAGTTTCACTTCTTGACTTTGTTTCAACCTGAATGTGACATCGATGAGTATTAGCAGTTGTGTGGTAACATCAGATTATAATCCTTAATCTGAATTTTCACAACTAAATTTACAATGGGAGAAACGCCAAATATATATTTTATACTTTTTCACTTTGTATCATATAAATTCACAAAAATCATAGATATTTCAAAAAGATTCTTGTTCTTACAACTTTTTCACAACTGCCTAAAACTTTAACAGCACTGACTACATCTAAAATGTGAATTTTTCATGAACTCTCAGCTGCTTGTGAACTCCCAGGCAGAGAAACACAATACAGTAAGGGGACACACTTACCATAAAGAGTCTGGAAGGAGAGCGGCGCCTGTCTGCCGTCTATGTGGGATGACGGCGGTCCGGATGGGAGGTCCATGCTGCAGATGAACGCGCTCTCTAATGCCACGTATTTGTTTCACGTATAAACGCGAAACAAAAACGTATCTTTTTTGTTGTAAAAAAGCTTTTATTTTGAAGAAAAAAAAAGAAAATGAGGGGGATGGGAATAGGGGGTGGGGTTGCACCGAGCTAACAGCCCCGCCCACAACTCAGAGGTGAATTTCTAATGAGCTACTGCTGCATAATCATAATTAAAAGACCACTGGGAACACTTTTTAAAATAGATTTTAACAGATTATCAGAGTGGGACTTTAAAAAATATACTTAAGAACTTGAAAATTTTCAAATGTTTATGTATAAAACAGTTTATTAAATTTTTGCAACAACTTTTAAAATGCAATAACATGTTAGATAATTCCTATTGAATTCATTCATGATATATTAATTTATAGGCTTGCACAGAACAAAGAAATTTAAAGTGTTTTGATTTTTTTGGAACTAAAAATATAATCAAAGTTTTACAAGCAACAAAAACCATTAAATATACCAACATGCTAGTTGATGATCTGTTTATATTTATTACCATAAATCTCCAGCTCAGGCCTCGCAAATTACTCGTCGTCTCCAAAAATAAATTCCCGTCATCGAGACGCAGAGCTCTGGTTTCAGAACACAGAGAACTCCTGCGGAGGCTGGATAAACAACATCATGCTTTTCATGCACAGAGGTCAGCTCCTGCACGGATGCATCCTGCAGGAAGTCTCAACTAAAGAGAGTCTTTTATTTTGAAAATTCAAGAGTTTTTGTTGCAGAAAAGTCCGTCTACAGTAGAGGTGTGTGTTAAGAGTCTGGGGATACAGTATGTGTATAACCAAGACAGTATGTGAACAATTTTTCACTTTTTTTTAAGTGAAAAGTATTTTTAAGTACAACTTATATTAATACAATGAAATAAAATGGTAAATTTTATTGTATCTCATATAATAGTTGCTCTTACCCAAGCAAATCCATGGTGCTTTTATTTTGGTAAATTAAAAAAAATGTTCTTAAAGGGAACAGTCAATATTTTCTGATTTTCACAACAAAATATTTTTCAGTGTAAGAAAAAAACAGTGGAAAACAATAACTTCATTAACTAAATATCACCATGTCAACATTTTAAATTGATAGTATTTTTTTACTACTCGACTTTGAGTATTAAGTTTTCATTTGGCTTAAAACGAATTTTTCCCAATTATATAAAATGACACTTAAGTGACGGATCCACATTTTTAGTTGGTGTTGAAATCTCATATTGCTATTCCTCGAAACCACCAGAGGAGGGCGCTCAAAGACAATTTATGAACAAAGAAGAAAACAGATGTCAGAAATCTTATAATGCATGGTGGACATCTTAGAGTTTATAAATTATTCTCACTTTGTTAATTGAAGGTGAAAAAAATGTTGACGCTCAGAAATTATGGGATGGAAGCAGTTTTGAAGGTTTAAAGTGATGCGTTCAAGAAAACTACTCCTAAAGTGATGCATTATTCTGATAGTTTATGATGTCCAGTCTCTTTAAAACAACATCTGAAACTTTATTTTGAAAATCCTCAGGTGGCTCAAGTTTTTCCTTCCACTTGTAGATTTTTTTTTGCCGAACATCAACACAGAAGATCTTATTTCATCTTATTGCTTCATTTATTCTACACTACAGGCAATATACTTTTGTTTTGAAAGGTAAAGACGCTGCTTCCTGCCAGCCGTCCATCAGATTTCAGGGCCCAGCTGTTGCCGATTCTCGTCTTGTTTACATCGGGGCCCAAAGCGGCGTTCGACCTAGTTTTTGGAAAGCCTGAGAGGCAAACATGTTTAAAGATGCTGCTGTGAAGAACTTCTTCTGATTCTGCTGTTTTATTTTCAGTCGTTTCCAACATCCTGGTGTCAAAACGTTCAGCATTCCTGCTTCAGTTTGAGCTCACCTTCATGTTTTCTGACATAAAAAAACAAATTATGATCATTGAAATAAAAGGGAAGCTCTCAGCTTTGATCTTTAAGCAACAAGTCCAGCTCTTTCTTTGATATTTGACACTAAATCTCTTTTAAATGTAATTATAATTCAATCAAACCAACATTTAAATAGTTTTCCAAACATTTATAGCATTACATTTATAATATAAATCTCTATTTTCAGTGATTTTTGCTCTGTACCTTTGATTTAATTTAGTCTAAGCAGGTAACTTATACATTTTAACATTTTATTTAATATTAAAAATGTAGTTATGGTTTAAAATAAAAAGTTTCTAAGGCTTAACATGGAACAACCTCTACGGTTATTTATCTAAAGTTTGGTCATCTTTTGGTTGTGAAAGCGTCCCCAGTGGTCCTTTAATTCAGATTATTCACTCCTGTTGGCGTGGGGGACACTCCGCCCCCTCTTTCCCTCCAAGAGCTTGGAGCTTGTGGTTTATTTTTCAAACTGTATTTTTTCGTCTGCTCCTGATTTACAGCGATTTGAATAAAGAAAAACTCTGAAATGCTATTTTAAGTTTAATTTTCTTTATAAATGTCCTTCATCATCAGAAAAATGGCACTAGAACATGATTTTCATTGGAGTGGATCTTTAAAACTTTAACCCTACAACATATAAGTGGAAAAGTCTATTTTTACCCCTTTAATTTCTGTGATATTAACCTTTTTTTTGGAATAAAATTCAAAATATTCCCATATTTTATTGAGTTTTTCTAAACATTATGTACAGCGTGTTATCATCTCAATATTTTACAATAATTATTAAAAACATATTTGCATTATTTTAATCCAGACATAAGATTTTTCTCCAGAGTTGCTCTCACTTTAGCAGACCTTTATCCAGATTTGAATTTGAGTCCAGAAGAAGCCCCCGCCGTTAATCAGGTCCCACCTTCAGCGGTGCTCGCCGCCTCCTCCTCTGGGTTCTTTGGTAAACTTAGGAGCTCCTGGATCTTCTGAACGTCTCTGTGGATTTCTTCTTCCTGAGACGCGTCGTTCAGACTGGAAATCAGCTCGTCTGTCATCTCCAGACGGGCCGTCCTGATCGGAACATTTCAGAAGAGTCGATTCATCAGGTGTTTGATAGACTTTTCAAACTATTTTTACCTTAATATAGATTTTTAGCTTATACACTGTGTGTTTCTCTGCAGTAGTGATCCTGTTTTTTCTGTCTTATATAGTTTATATCAGACTCCATACGATTTTTTGGCACATAAAAACTCAAGCACACTGTGTATTTTCTGCAATTCTGATATAAAAACTTTTAGCTTGTTAAGGACGTGGGTTCTGGTACTTTTGGTATTTATATATTTTATGACTTTTAGGATTTTATGTAATTTTTGCGATTTTTCAAATGAAACTCTTTAAAACCTATGTATTATTGGTATCTAAGTGTTAAGCACGTTCAGGACATTCACTCTAATATTTAAGCAACATTCTTACGTTTTTTGCTAATTTTAAGTTTAGAAAAAATTTTAATAACAAGCTAAGATGTTTAGCCAACTTGGCATCCATTGTGGTTTTTAGGCTAATTTTGAACTTAGTCAATATTTTAGCAACATGCTAACATTTTTGGCTAATTTGGTATCAACTGAAGTTTTTGAGGCTGTTCTTGAGGTTAGCAACATGCTAACATTTTTGGCTAATTTTGGCATCTACTTAAGTTTTTCAGGCTATCCTTGAGGTTAGCTAATATTTTAGCAACATGCTAACGTTTTTTTAGGTTAATTTGGAGTTTAGCTAATATTTGAACAAAGTAACATTTTTGGCTAATTTGGCATTTTCTGTGGCTTTTGGGCTAATATGGAGTTTAGCTAATATTTTAGCAACATGCTAACATTTTTTGACCAATTTGTCATCTATTGATGCTTTTAGACTAATTTGGAGTTTAGCCAGTATTTTATAAATATCTGAATAATTTTGGCATCTACTTAGGTTTTTCAGGCGATCCTTGAGGTTAGCTAATATTTTAGCAACATGCTAACGTTTTTAATTTTAGGCTAATTTGGGGTTTAGCTAATATTTGAACAAGTTAACATTTTTGGCTAATTTGGCATTTTCTGTGTCTTTTAGGCTAATATGGAGTTAAGCTAATATTTTAGCAACATGCTAACATTTTTTGGCTAATTTGTCATCTATTGATGCTGTTAGACTAATTTTGAATTTAGCGAGTATTTTATAAACATCTTAAAAATTTTTCTAATTTACTTAAGTTTTTCAGGCTATCCTTGAGGTTAGCTAATATTTTAGCAACATGCTAACGTTTTTTAGGCTAATTTGGAGTTTAGCTAATATTTGAACAAGAAAACATTTTTGGCTAACTTGGTATCTACTTTGGCTTTTAGGCTAATTGGGAGTTTAGCCAATAATTTTAGCAGGATGCTAAAATCATTGGCTAATTTGGCCTCTACTGTGGTTTTTACGCTAATATTTTAGCAACATGCTAACATTTTTGGCTAATTTGGCATCCACTGAGATTTGAGTTTAGCTAATATTTTAACAACACGCTAACATTTTTGAATAATTTGGCATTTACTATGGTTTTTAAAGGATACTTTTGAGTTTAACCAATATTTTAGTAACATATTAGATTTTTTTTGTTAATTTCACTTCTAACAAGTTTTTTATTGATATATTTAAGCAACTTTACCATTATGCGACTAGCATTAGAATGTTTAGCAAATCCCTTATCCCAAATTACTTCAGCGTCTTCAGTAACCACATTTGGCAAAAAACATTCAAACTGGCATTATTGAAGTTAATGCTGCTTTTCCATTTTAAATGCAAGAACCTTAAATGGATAAAAATATCTGATTTCTGCGAGCCTCCTCACCGTGTTAAACTAAAATAATATTCGACTGTGCTTTACCATTCGGCCAGTTTATGTTCGTAAAGCTCTCGCTGTTCCCTCCTCCTCCTCTGTCGGGAAGTTTCTCCCGTCAGAGAGTGCAAACTGATGACCAGAGCGCCGACGGGAATCCTGCAGGGAAAACAGGTTAGAGTTTGAACAGACAAACTTTGACTTGGTGACGGCAGAGAGGCGAGCGGTGTTGCGTGACGCCCTCTGAAAGCACCTGGACGTTCGCACACGGCTAACGCTCCAGGTGGGCGGTCACTCAGACGAACGCTGATGAAGAGGAGGGGGGCCAACGGAGTCAGGAGGAGGATGAATCTGCAGAGCAGGACTGGGGGCTGGAGAATCGTGACGGTTCACATGTGGGGGAGCCAGCTGAGGCCTCTGCCCTCCCCCCTCTGCTCTGGCCCGCTGTGCTGCACATGAGTCCCTCTGGCGCTGAGAAATGACCTGGGAGTTGGGGAGGGGGTGCAGCTGGCGAGCAGAGGGTCGCTGGGAGGAGAGCAGCTGGCTGCCAGAGCGCTCGCCACACACAGGAAAGGGACGCGGGGTTTTCTGCTAACGACGGACAGCATTCAACTGCAATGAGGCGGCTCGACGGAGTCCCACTCACCCGAGAACCGCTCCGATGACGCTCCCCGCCACCAGCCCTCGGAGGCCCAGGTTCAGCCGGAAAAGGCCAACCGTAGCAGCTTCATGAAGCGAAGGAAGAAATAACAGTTAGCAAATAGGACGTGCATACATAGATCTATATGTCTACAAGTGGATGCGTCAGAATGTCATTCATCAAGAGCAAAATGCCACAAAAATGTGTTAAAATGTGATCAGAGAGGGTCTTAAAGCAGACAGTTTTTCACTGAACAGCAGAAAGCTTCTGAGCCGACAGTCCTCACCTCCTGCTGCAACGTAGTTGCTGAGGGCGTCTTTGTCTCGGTACACCGACAAGCCGGTGCTGACCGAACTGCAGAGGAAAACGAGACCAACACAACTCAGAAAATCTAAAAAAAATCTAAATTTACAACAAAAAAAAAACTACCAAACTGTCTTTGGGGAATTTGCATTCTGTTCGCTGGGATGTGGGAGGGGTGAACAAGAGCACCACCTGCTCCAAGCTTACCAATAAATGCCTCCTCCAAAATGTAAAGTTAATTCACAAAAATACTTCAAATGTAGCAACTACATTGATAAAAAACAGAAATGTAGGACAAAAAATGTGGACAAAAGTGCAGCTTTAATTTGAAGATGAGTCTCCCAGTTTAAAGCTGATCTATACAAACCTTAACCTGTCGGCTCACCTGAACAAAGTGACGATCAGAGAAACTCTCCAGCTCCATCTCCATCCGTAACGAACAAACGCTCGGATGGCTGCGTTATGAGCAGAACGCTAAAAATAAAAGAAAAAACTGTTTGTGTGGCTCTTATGGAAACGTATCTACATTCTAGAGACGTGCATCATGTGGTCACCCTTAGTTTAGACTGAAACATTAAAGAACATTTTCGTTTTGGGAAGAAATTCATCAAAGGATAAGAAAAAAATAAGAGAAAATGTTAAACATTTAAAAGCTGGTTCATCTTTATGTGCTGGTTTGTCTCTTTGCAGATGACACCACTCTTTCCACACAGAAGCCCAATGGTTTCAAATGTCTTTAAAACTCATCATCAAGAACAGAAAACATTATAAAGCAATCATTATTAAAACAACAAAAAGCTTCAAAGTTAATCTTAATTATTTTAAAGATCCACTACGATCATCTTTTGATGTATTTTAAGTGTTCCCAGTGATATTAATTATGAATATGCTCATTTTAGCCAAATTAAATGAAGAAAAAAAGTTGTTTCCTGTCTCTGAGTTGTCACAGTTGACAAAGAGCAACCCCGCCACCCTTCCCCTCACTGTTGCTAAAAGCTCTAAACAGTGAGCTTGTGGCGTATTTTCACAAAGAAGTTTTTTTTTCAAACGACATTTGAAATTCCTTTGAAAAAGGGAATTTTGAGCTTCATTTTCTTCAAATTTTTCCTCCATCATCAGAAAAATGCAACACAATAACATGGTTTAATTGTTGTGGGCCTTTAAATTCCCATCCAAAAGCCAATAAAGTTGATAGAATCAAATCAAATTTATGAAATGAAAGCCTGTTTATCAACTTACCACCGCATCCACGCGGCTGGTGTACACCTCCGCCTGGCTCACTTGGATATATCGCTGGCGGGCGTAGCGAGCAGCTGGAAGGCCTCCATAGAAGAAGCCGGCGGTGGCGCTGACGATCCCGTACTTGAACACGTTGGTCACTTCCTCTGGGTACGATTGTGAGTCACTGCAGGCGTTCAGAGTGTTTTTTTCATTTAAAACGCGTCTACTTTTCATTGATGCAGATGTTTAGAGAACAGATGTGAGGAAAGAGACAAACTTTTTGTCGAACAGATCCCTGATGCGCCCCCATCCTGTGTCGAGAAGTTCAGGCTTCCTAATGTTGGCTGGCAGGGTGGAGGAGGAGCGCGTCTGAGCGGGCTGGCCAGCAGTCGCGTCAGCTGCATGGACCCTCGGGAGCAGACGGCAGGAAAAAAAAACAGGCCTCGCAGTCTGGATGGAGCCCTGCGGCGGGCCGGTGCTCGCCGCGCCCCGGGGGGGCGAATCTGCCCGCCGTCTGAGCTGCTCTGGACGCATCACGCTTCAGCTGGCGCCGGGCTTCAGCGGGGATTCACAAACACATGGTTGCGGGCTGAAAGGCTGCAGTCTCCGCTCTGCTCTCAGAACAAATAGCTTCGGGGCAAACAAAACGCTGGCAGAAACACAGAGAGCGTCCAGAACTCAGCAGCTGGAAAAGGCGGCGGCCAAAAACACTCAAGAGTGAAGAGGCTGAAACCTCACGACTATCAGCTTAAAGGTAAACATTGAAAAAAATCAATAAAATCTGGAACATATTAACATCACATCTGCTTTATAGCTGAATAAAAAAATATTTTATATCAAATTAATTGAAATTGCATTTATTAGAGAATAAATTGAAAGAATAATAAAAGCTTTTTTATATTTTTGGACTAATTTAGTCACAAAACTGCATTTTTAATATCCGTATTTAAGATTTTAAAATGATAAATAATCAAAATAAACAAACAAAGACCTTCCGTTTATGTTTTAGCAAAAATACGAAATATAAAAGAAATAATTAAGACAATAACAACATTTATATGCATTTAAACATATAAATGTAAAGAGTCAAAGCCTCATTTAAAAAAAGTGAGTAATATGATTTTAATTTTTTTATTTTTAATGAAAACGGAGAATAATGGACTTCCGGAACAGGACAAAACAGAACCCTAATTATGCTCAAATGACTGGAGATGGTTTAAAAGAAACAGAGACCTCTGGTGGCCAATTGGGGTTATAGCAACCTTTTACATTTTGATTTTACTCGTTTAAAACCGTCTACAGACACTTTTATGCCCTGGCTTTTAACGCAACATGAGTGTTCTGTTGTTTAATTGCTATTTCATTGCCTTAATTATTTTTGTTATTATTATTTTGGTTTTATTTAGTGTTTTTACCTTATTTTAGTGTTGTTGTCTTTTATGTTTGGTGTTCAGTACTTTGTTTGAGCTGTTAGCTTTTTTTTAAAGTGCTATATAAACAAAACTGAGTTGAGTTTGATTTAGTTCAGCCAATTTCAACAATAAAATTCAAAAATGAAAAAAAAAATTGAAGAAAATACATATGTCAAAAATATTTGATTTGAGGATGAATAAAAGTAAATCTTCCTGACTTCATTTGTCCAAAAGCAGGTGGAAAGAAGCAACAAGTTGCAGATTAAACTTCAAAAATCTGTGTTTCTGCTAAGGTGATAAAAAAAAGTAATCGTAAATATTTATAGCAAAAAATGTGATATTTTTTACATAGATTTTTCAAGGAGGCAGTTCATAAAAACAAGCAGTTGTCTCATTTCATCCATCATGCATTTATTATTTTAAAGTTAGTGACAAACTACATAAACGATATATAAAATGTACTAATTAAAGCAAACTTTTAATTATTTTAATTTATAATTTGAATGTCTTAAGGCAAAAAAAATTCTTTAGCATCATAAAAGATGGACTTGAATTGTCCCAAACATTTCTAAAAATAAGAAAATATTTGAATTTATTGCATTTAAATGCATACTATATTAATAAATAGTTGTTCCTGTGATGTTTAAGAATATCTGCCTTAATAAAGTAAACCTGCGTTATTATCTATTCATATTCCTGGGCTTCATCTTTGCAAGAGTTTAACACACCTGAAACTAATGCTGGCCAATCAGCTCAATGTTTATGCCAACAACAGAAAAATACTATCAAACGAAATATATACAATCCATTTAATTTCAAATATAATAATAAATATTAAAACAAAGTAAGTTAATACAACTTTTATCCATTCATTTTAACTACAGAAGTTTGAGCCTGTATTCTTTATTTTTTGTCGATTTAGAATTGCAAATATTAAAAGTTAACCAAATTATTTCAATTTAAACTTAACTGTTTTCTAACATAGTGTAATTTTATACAAAAACGCTAATTTTTTTAACCTGAAATCAGTTAAAGAAAGCATTTACCACGTTTGTTTTAACTAATATATATATATGTTTCATACCCAAATAATCAAAGTTGCTTAAGCTCCAAAACCAAACATTTTATTAAGCTAAACTGCTTAAAAAATGTTGAATTACTTTAGAATTACATAATTTTAGAGTTCATTAGCCTTTGCTAGCATCGTTTATTAGCGTTTATTTAGCTCCTAGTTTCAACATTAAAGTAACTCTTACCAGCAGCGGCTTGAGTTGAAATTCCACCACAAAGGGCCGTTTGTGTTTTTAAATTAGAAACTAAAGTTCAAACACGTGAATGTGTTTGTCTTTCCATAACCTTCCCTCAGTGGTTCACTCATTCCTCTATGAAAGCTAGCAGGCAGAATCCACCGTCTGCGCATGTCTGCTGTCGCGTGCAACTCATCCGTGACCAGCGCCCCCTGTGGCCAGGAGGACTAAAAATAAAATCAACATGCTTTCAATAAAAGAAAAGAAAAGAAAAATAAAAATACAATAAAATAAAATAAAAAGAAAGGATAATGTACAAGTGTTCGTTTGTTTTCATATTTTTATGATAAAACATTTTTGCTTCAAAGTTCTACAGTTTGAAATGCTTTCATATTTTAATAAAAAAGAAAAACATTGAGTTTCTAAAAAAAAAAAAAAATACTGCTGCAATGTTGAAATCAGGACACAAAACAAACAATTTATACAAAATATTCAAGATCTGAACGTATTCGACAAACTTCTCCAAATACAAAAAATAAAAATAAAAAGTGAGTCTCTAAAAATTATTGCTTATTTTTCCCCTTTTTCAGAAAGCGAAAAGTTTATTTTAGTTAAAGTAAAAAAAAACCCAACATAAACTAATTTGGCATGTTAAAAAGAAAACTGCTGCTATTCTGCACAGCGTCCACTAGAGGGCACTGTTTAAACACCAGAGAGCCTGAAATAACTATAACCTGCTGAATTTCAGCTCTTTTAAAAAGGAGAAAATTAAAAACTTACTTGTTTTGGACAAACAAAGGAACTGCAGGAAGAAAGTTTCATCAATTTATAAGAAAAAAAAAACCTGTTCAGTGGAATCAAAAACAGTAGCTGTTACATTCGTCCGTCTCCTGCTTGTACTGCCCCTTATCCCTCTGAGTTCCTTTCTCACAGCTCAGTTTTTCGCAATTTGTGGACGATCTGGTTGTAGTTTTTCCTTCTGCTGGGTTTGTAGGTGAGAAGGCGACTGAAGTTGGTCAGCAGGTGCTCCCAGTAACAAGACACGTCTTCCATGCGGAGGTGCTGGAGGATGAACTCCTGGCCTCTGAGGACGGCGAGGAGAAAAAAAAAGATCAGAACTGTCTAAGAAAGTCTAAGAAAAACAATAAAATTCAGATATTTCTATAAGAAAATGAAGCATTACCTCTTAGCGATTTCTTGCGCCACATCATCGTTCTCTTTGACGAACTGTAAAAGCTCTCTAAAAGTCAAAAAGATCAGAATCAGACAAAGATTTTAAAAAATGGTTGGTTCTGAATTTTTTTGGGGCTTCCTCTACCGAACGTCTGACAGATCCTGCTTGACTGGGATGTAGTGGACCCACGGCTTGAGCTGAGGGTAGAAGAACTCCAGCCACTCTTCCCCAACATGGAAGACCAAGGAGCCGCAGAGGAAGAGATGTTTGAGGCGGAAGCTGGCCGCCACACCACGGAAGTTGAATAAATATCTGCCGGAGAAGTTCAAAGATGGTTGGATGCGTCAGACCCACCAGAGGATGGGTTATCGGTGTGCAGCTCACTTGTACTTGCAGTGATCCACCAGAGGAATCTCTGTAGCTGGAGGTTTTCCCAGTGTATCCTGACAGAAACAAAAGCTTTCTTTAGCATGAAACAAGAAAAAAAAAAAATCATTTTATCTGAATTCCATCATCACCTTCTCAGACTTCCAGGCCTGGTTCTTGGTATACTCTGCATCCACCAGCTCTGGATCATCTCTGGACAGGAGGACGAGCGGGTCGCGCTCCGAGCTGGTTCTACAACACAACAGTTCTTTGTGAGGTCATCCAAAACTTCGGAAAGACCAAGTATTTTGACAGTTTACACAGAATATAGTAAAAAAAAATGTTTTTTTTCCCTTAGAAAAACCCTGCGAGAGCTAGTATACATGCTACATCACTTTCCCAGAAACAGCTTTAGAAAATCTGAGGTGGTTCTAGAACTCAAAAAGTTCTTTGTGAGGTCATCCAGAACATTGGAAGACTAAATATTCAGACAGTTTATACAGAACGTAGTTTAAAAATTACTTTTTCTTTACTGAGCTAAACCTGCTAAAGCTAGCATGCACGCTACACAATTTTCTGAGCCAAGCATCAGAAAATCCAAGGTGGTTCTAGAATACATCAAGTCTTTTGTGAGGTCATCCATAACTTTGGAAACATTAAATATTTTGACAGGTTATGCGTAGTATAGTTTAAAGTATATATTTTTTTAATTGAGCAAAACAAGATAAAGCTAGCAAACATGCTACACGATTTTACGAGGCATAGCATTGGAAAATCCAAGGTGGTTCTGGGACACAAAAAATCCAGAACTTTGGAAAGACAATATTTTGACATTTTCTACATAACAGAGTTTAAAGTATACTCATATATATATATTTTACTGAGCAAAACCAGCTAGAGCTAGCATAGATGCTACACAATTTTCCTAGATATAGCATCGAAAAAATCTGATGTGGCTTTAGAGCCCAAATGATATTTGTAAGGACATCTATTACTTAGGGAAGATTAAACTTTTTGTCAGTTTAAACATGTTAGAATAAAAAAAAAAAAAATTGAGCAAAACCTGTTAGAGCTAGCATAAATGCTACACAATTTTCCAAGACGTAGCTTTAGAAAATTGGAGGTGCTTCTCGAATTCAAAAAGTTCTTTGTGAAGTCATACAGAGCAATTGGAAGACTGAATATGTTTAACGTTTATACAGTATAGAAATTAAAATGATCTTTAACCGACCAAAACCTGCTAGAGCTAGCATAAACGTTACACATTTTTCTGAGCCATAGCCTCGGAAAATCTTCAGACAATTGGAGTAACTAGTGTCCTATATTTTAGCAAAGTTTGAACAAACACTCACTTCATTTTTTTTTTTTAACTCCAAATATGACGTCAAACTTTTGATGAATCTACTGTGTTCTGATGATGAAAAACTTAGGATTTTTTTTTTATGAGAACTACATTTACATATTTTTTTTCATGATAAAATCGATGCATTGTGATATATATTTCATAACCTAGTGAGTATGAATCCATACTGTTTTTTGCAAAGACTTCTGGGAAATTGGATTTTGGAATTCTTGATTTGTAAAATTGTAGAGATTCTGACACCACTCAAATTTTCTTGGGGACATCTAGTGGCCAAACGAGGAAACAGCAACCAAAGAAAGTATATTCTTCCTGTCAAGTAAGTATAGAAACATCTGTTGATGTAGATATAAGGTTGTGTATTGCCGTAAAATATATTATTTTATTTAGTATAAAATTTTATTAAATATTGTTTATTTTTAAGGATTTATCATTTCAAAACTACTTTAGCTTGGTGCTAAAAAACAGATTTCATCTATTCTTTTAACAAAAATTCTTAAAATTATGTTTTTTTTCTGCAAAAAGGAGACTTTATCTATATTTGTAAATTCTACTGTAGTTTTTATTTAATTATACTAACAGTTATTCCATCATAACTAGCTACAGAACATTATAAAATAAGCTTTTTCTAAGAAAACGTGTTGAAAGTGGACCAGAAATGATCGATTTAAAGTTCAAATTGACCTATTAGCTCTCAGCAGGATCACATGACCCACCTGGAGCCTCTGAAGAACCCTTTGGGCTCCTTTTTCTTCCAGGGCCACTGAGCTGCTGACCTGTTGAAGAAGAGAGGAAACTTTCACAAACCCTTTAAACAACATGTACAGATGCCTAAACCAACAGCTCATTCTTACTTTTTAAGATCCACCCTCATCAGGTCCCACCTGCCCAGTCCAGTGGGGTATATAGGCCACACAGCGGGGCCGCCTTCCCAAAACGTCCAAGCAGGATACATGATGTCCTGGTACTCTGCCGTCTGCTCAGCCCGAGCAAAAAGGGTTTAATAAAAGAGGTTTAAAGGTACCGAGAAGCGCCGTTGTGATCCTGACCTTACTGAAAGAGAGCACCGGCAGAGCCGGGGTCATCCAGTTCGGCACCTGAGGGTAATCCCTCACGTTCACCACCATCTCCAGGTCTGGGAGACGGTCGATCACCTCCAGGATGAAATGTTCCACGCCGTTGCATCTAAAAAACACCCATATGGATCAGACGGCGTTGGCGTTTCACGTCCAGATCAAAGGCAAAATGGGTTCCCGTCAGCGCACCTTGCCGGGAACATGCAGTTGTGCTCCCTGTACAGCTGGTGCTGGATGATCTGGTAGTGGGTGCCCACGCCCCGCTGGACCGTGGAGGCCATGAGGCTTTCCGAGATCCCACCTCTGAAAGGCCGTAAGTCCTGTTGGAGAACGCTGAAATCAGGAGCTCCCGGTT
Organism: Oryzias melastigma; assembly: GCF_002922805.2. Lineage (NCBI taxonomy): Eukaryota > Metazoa > Chordata > Actinopteri > Beloniformes > Adrianichthyidae > Oryzias > Oryzias melastigma. The sequence goes on along the minus strand of NC_050513.1, from coordinate 9,474,188 downwards.
AGTGTAAAGGTTGGATCCGCAGGTGGACCGGAATGAAGAAAATCCTCACCTCAGATGGCAGCTGCAGTTGACGGAGCTACACGAGACGTAGCTCCCGACCGCTGCAGAAACATGATCTCGGATTTTCTTCCACTTTTGGTCTGTAGAAGATGTAAATTTGTGTTATTTTTCTTTTTTTCATCCGTTTTTAATTTTTTTGTAACACATTTTGTACTGGCTGAGCAAAAAAACAGAACAAAATCAATAAAAAAAGCATATTTTTCCAATTAAAATCAACCAAAATTAAGCTAATCAAAACTTTTAGCATCTTTAAAGGATATTTATCAAAGTTAGCTAAAATGCTATTAGCAAACTTAATAACTCTAAAGTTTGTAGTAATTAATTTAAATTACTCTTTGAACTTTAAATGGTCTTCCTTTGGTTTTTAAAATGGATGTATAAGAAATTAAAGAACCCTCTGGTCACATGACCCACTTACTTTACGTAGCTTAAAGTTGGCTACCATTTTTTAAGTCACGTCAATAAAGTAAAACCAATTTTGCTACTTTAAACCAAAACAGAATAAAATGTTGACATATTAAAAATGCCTTTTGTTTAATTAAAAAAATGCAGTAGTATTTGCTGTATAATAATGGAGCCAAAGTTTAAATGTTTCTGTTTTTGCTATAAAATTAGACAAGTTTACATTAAAGTCAATAGGGACATGCTTGAAGCAAGACCCTAAAGGTTAAATCAAGCTATTTTACATCGGTTAGAAAATTTTAAAGTAAATAAATAAAAAGTTTTGACTAAATTAATATAATAAAGAGGAAAAATACTCATTTTAAAGTGTTTTTTTAATAATAGCATTAATAAACAATATTTGGTTGAAAACTACTGAAAAAAAAAAATGAAATTTTCAGGGGGGGATTGAGGTTGCCCCGAGCCGCAAAATAACCAAACACGCCCCTGCACAGGAGCGCTTCGCCTATACAAACCTACAAAATAAAAGCTTAAAATCTACCTTTCAAACAACATTAGTCAAATAATAAAAAAAACCCTAAATTTTAGCTAAACTTTTGCCTCGACGTAACAAACTTTTTTACTAAAGGAGGTTATGACTGCACTGATTTGTGTCCGCAAACCAGGTTTGAGTCACTAAATAAACACATTCGTGTGTAGCTAAAGGCTTTAAAAACAAAGTTCACTCATTAAATCGATCCCAGCATCCATGAAAGTTAGCTCTCAGCTCAGCTCAGTTAGCTGCCCGGCATCTTAGCTACCTCAAAGTCACGTTTCTTTACGGAGCGTGACGACATGGACCCAAACCTCTCCTTTTTATGCTAACTTTCAAAAAGCGGGCTTTTTAAAACCTCTTATTACCTGATGCATCTCCAGAATTTAAGCCACAAATCAGCAGGAGATGAAACAACCACAAACACCGGCGCTCCATCGCCTGTTCGTTGATTGACTTTGTCTGGGGGGAGAAAAAAAATCAATGAAAACAAAGCAGAGATCGGCGCTCTGTTGCTTCTGTCTGAACACCGTTTCCACGGGAGCGGGCGCGAAAAAAATCTTGCCGTAAAATGTCTAAGAAAGTCGCAAATAAAACGATTCTCGTATAATAAAACAGATAAAACCACATGCAATTAAGGTTATTGCAATCATATTATTTATCAAATATTTATAACTACTTTGAAAAATAAAAGAAGAAAATAAAATTTCTTCAATCATTTTTTTTGGCTAAGTCTTGATTTTTTGTGTAGTCTGTCTTAATTCTAAAGCAAACCAAAACATCAAAATGTGAACTTTATAAATAAATGTTTAGTCGGTTGTTTGGTTTATCATAATTTGCTTTATTAAAGAAAACTCCAATCAAAACTGTGACAATTTAACTCATTCTTGTAGCATTTTTCTTATGATGGAGGATATGTACAAAAAAAATAGATTAAAACTGCATTTCTGAGTATTTCTTTATTCAAATCGGGATGAATCAGGAGCAATGAAAAAATGTTGATGAATCCACTTGCAGACAAAAAAGTCCATGTAAGTCTTTGTTTCCCCGTATGAGTTGGCGACTGGATCAAAACTTTACAGCTGGTAGCTCCGATATTGGTCGCCATTTTTGTTGCACTGCTAATGTTAGCTTGGGGTTGTAAGGGGCTCTAAGCTAGCAAGTATGAACAAAAGGATGATGGGACATGAGGTTAGGCTTGCTTCCGCGCTAACAGTCCCACCCACAACTCAAAGGTAAAGTTCTAATGAACCATTGCCCTCCTTCACAAGCCTTGTCACAGCTCTGTTCTGGCTTTTATTTTTGGTCTAAAATTGGCATAATCATGATTTTTTTTTAAAAACAGCTTAAAATATAAGTAGAACTTTAAAGAGTATCTTAGCTGAATTACAAATTATTCAACACATAGACGTTAATCTTGTTTGTGTACATCCAAATAGAACATGAACCCTTTAACACTGGATCTCCAGTGTTGATGTTCTTAGATTTACTGTAACTTTTGAACCATTCATGCAATCAATTACATTGATCACATTAACAATTGACATGTTACGGCATATTAAAGATTGTGTGTTTAAGTGTCTCTGGCGACATCGCAGGTGTTAAACTATGGCAGAACTTTGTAATAACAACTTGGCCTAATTATTCATAGTTTCTAATTTAGGGGTGTCAAACTCAATCGAACAGAGGGCAAAAATCCAAAACACACCTTAGGTCACGGGCCAAACAGGATAAACATTCATTAAACATTTAAAAACAAAATTTTTAAAGCCATAAATTGTTAACATAATTATTAACTAGATATAAAGAATTACCTGCGATAATGCTAGTGTGAATGCTGTAAGCTGAATTTGGCCGCTAAAGATGCTAGTGCTGATAGCTAAAGATGCTAAAATTGATAGCTAAAAACGCTAGCTGAAATCCCTGAACTTAATAGCTGAAAATGCTGAAGCCAATAGCCAGCTAAAATATTAGCTAAATGCTAAATTAGCCTGAAAAACAAAAAAAAAAGAAACTTAGCCAAAACA